>NC_052054.1:109444134-109781277 GCF_903992535.2 Arvicola amphibius
ACTGGACGCCATGCATTCCCTCGGGACACGGATGTTGTATATTTTATTTACCATCGTGTGTTCTCAGCACCACATTTCACACACACTAGGTGTTTCAGCAGCCACTGTCGTATGAACACAAGCTGCGAGTACCCGGTAAAAGGAGGAAGTCTGTCTGTGCTTAATCTTAACCTACAGCAGTGGTTCTCAACCTTCCTGATGCTGCGACCCCTTAATACAGTTCCTCGGGTTGCCCCAAACATAAAATTATTTTTGTTACTACCTCATAACTGTAATTTTTCCTACTGTTATGGATCATACAGTAAATATCTGTGTTTTCTGATGGTCTTGGGTGACCCCTCTGAAAGGGCCATTCGACTCCCAAGGGGTCGGAACCCATAGGTTGAGAACTGCTCTTTAGAGGCTGCGGCGGGAAGGAGATGGCACAATGCCACCTGCCCTGCCCCTATCATGCAAAGGCAACTGAAATTACAAAAGCAGCGTTAACATAAAACATAAGATGGCAGGCATGCCCCTTTTCAATGTTGTTCCATACCTTTAGGGTTACTGGCTGTCTTTATTTTGGTTTGGGTTCTATCAGTGACTGCTTACTGGAACCCATCAGAACTTATTTAAAGAGACAGCCCTTGACCTCTTAGCTGTGGTTCCTCAGTAGGTACTTCTCGAGGCACATGAAGATCCCATGCCACAAAGAACTCAGTTTATAAATGGACTAAATATCACACCGGAAACATGAATCCAGGCGATGATATAGTTTAGAATGCTGTGTGTGTCCGCAGGACTCTCTGTACTGCAATGGAATCCCCCGTGTGAGGTGGTAAGAAGGTAGAAACCTAAGCTGACTGTGGCATTCGGAGATGGATCTTTCAGAGGATGAGCAAAGTTAGAGCAATGGTTCTCAACCTTCCTAACGCTGTAAAAGGGTCGCTTGACCCCTAAAAGGTCGTGATCCACTGAATTATAGTGTTACTCAGAATGCTGGAATCCCAGTGACTTCATGAAGGAGAGACAGGAGATGCTATTCCAGCATGTGCCCTACGCTCCACACCACCCGGAGGCCAACACTAGATGGAGGCCTTACCTGTATGCCTCTACAACTATAGCCCCAATAGACCTTTCTTCTTTATAAATTACCCAGCCTGGAGAACTGTAATATTGCAACAGAAACTAGGCTAACCCGGTAGAAACAATTCCGTATAGGGAACAGAGCAACACAGACTCCAGGATCAGACTGGGGACTGACAGGCTGCGTGACTCTCAGCCAATGGCAACCTCTTTCTCAAGTGCTGTGTGCCAAGGTAGTCTGGACCAGCCATCTCCACGGCTTTCACAGAGTGATAGTCCAATAATAGCTGTGTTAATAAGGACTTCTTAATTTTACAGGCCAAGCTGCTGCCAAACAGCTCACAGACTAGTCCTTTTTCTGTGCTGAAGTGTCAGCTGAGCCCTTCTTAAATGGCACAGCCCCGCCATCGCATTATAGCCAGCTCTAATTAGGAATGAAAAAATTTCATTCCTCTCTAATAAGAAACATGTTAAAAGGCAAACATTTTTTTAAAAGGCACTATAAGCAATAATCATTAAAATTCACTGCATTATGCTGGCATTCTTCAAAAGTCTTAAGCCTAGAGCACAGCATACGTAAAAATCATGCTATTTTGTATTTTCTTAATTGCATAAATTTCCATTAAGAGCTGGAATGTGATGAAAGTTGGTCTTAATGGCTTCTTTTACCCTTATGGAGACACATAAGGAAACTATCTTTACGTGAGAATAGGGGATAGAGAAACCCACCTTAGTCATATCTTTACACTATATGGGTTCTCCACATAGTATTAAATTTAGACATGCAAGCTTTAGAACAGCCAGGCAGTTGTTAAAGGTGGTGGCGCTATGTGCATCTTCAACTTTAATAAACAAAACAACAACACAGTGTGTGATGGTGTACAGCTGGACGGGATGGTGCCCACCATCAATAGCAGCCCTCTGGAGGACAGGCAGGCAGATCTCCCTGAGCTTGAGACCAGCCTGGTTTACATGAGGCTTCCTAACCAGTCAGGGCTGAATAATGAGACCCTGACTCAAACAAGCAAAGAAACAAACAGAAAGACCCAACTTCCAACTCTGTTCTTACAGATGCAGAGCGAAAGGAGAACATCCCAAGCTGATCTTCAGAGCTCGGTTCCCACCAGCAAAGCCATGCCCAGCTCACCTGTGAAGTGTGGGATGAAGGAAGCGCAGTTCCTCTACTACACCATTGCCCATACACACTCACTTGCTCCACCTACCCACTATGGACTGTGACCATTGCCTGTGCACACTCACTTGTCCCACCTACCGGCTATGGATTGTGACCATTGCCTGTGCACACCCACTTGCCCCACCCACCTGCTATGGATTCCAACTTAAGGGCCAGAGCACTTTAAGTCAGCTGTGCAACTGACTTTTCCAGGCAACCAGCACTAAGGACTACTAATAGCTCTGAGGTAGCAGTGTGCTTTACTGACTTGAACTCACTCCTTGCCTTATAGTCCTTGGGTATACCCAGGGTCAGCACTCATACAACCTAAACTCGCCAGAAAAGACTGTCTCTATTGATGGGAAGTCAGTAAGGTCATTGCATTTGTAAATTTGCCCCTCCTTCTTGATGTAAACTATGCTGTTAATAAAGTCTTCCCTGACTCTCTTAATGTTGTCTGAATTCTACTTTTTCACTAAACCGAAAGGCTACATATACAGCTGAATGAATGTTAACTGTATTTTGGATAACATTTTGAGATTTCATATTTCCTGGCTTTTCACAGCTATCCAGTAAGAAGATTGAAACTCATAGTGGAAATTTCTATAGCAAGTTTAACATTATCCAAGAAGATAGTAATAACCAGTGCTTTAGAAAAATTAAACTAATTTTTTTGTGATTGTTTTACAAAAAAAACCAACACTAAAATTCTTCCAATTTCCATCAAATTAGAACGAACATAGTACAAAAACATAAACTAAACCAGTAGAGCATTGATAGCACTTAGTAGAATAGGAGAACTATTGCTAGCACTGCTATCATCTGGGGCCGAATCGCATTCCCACACATGTACACCTTAAAGCACTAAAATCTAGAATCCTCCAGATGTGATTAAGTTAAAATGAGGCTTTCAGAATACTTGGGCAAAGAAGACTTTCTGATTTTACACCTACACCTCACACCATATATTCACAGAGCAACTCAAAACGGGAGGAAAAGCATAAGGTCTGAAAGACAAAAGTACTGAACCCCAAACAAAGGAGCCACAACAACAGAACCATGAGAGAAGCTCTATAATGCCAGTCTGGGGAAGATCCCACTACACAAAAGCACATGCATATATACACGTAGCTGCTGGGATATGACCTCCCCCAGGCACCGACTTCAACAAATGGAATTTCAAACAAAGTCCTTTACAGCAAAGGAAACAATCAATGAAATGAAAAGACAACATATAAATTGAGGAAAATGCCCATAAACTAAGAATATAAGAGATTAGTATCTAGACTACGTATTAATTTCTAGTACTTAACAAGCCAACAGACAGGAAAAAAAATAGCCCAGTCTAAAGACAGATAAAGGATCTGAGCAGACTGCTCTCAAAAGGAGACAAGCAAAGGACCAACAAGTATTTGCAAAAAAAAAAAAAAAAAAGTCCAGTGTCCCCAATCATAAAGAGAATGCACATTAAAACCGCAGTGAGATGTCTGTCACCTGGTAAATGTTGCAGAGGAAGTGGTAGAAGGGCCCATCCTTGTGTAGGTGGGAAGGTAGTCGGTGTGCTCTTTATGCAAATCTGTGGGGAGATGGGGTCAAGGAGGTGGCTCCATTGGCAAAGTGCTTTGCTGCACTTGTGAAAATGTGAGAACTGGAGTTTGATCCCCAGCACACACGTTCAGAAACCAATGTGCTGTCCCACATCAGGAACCCTAGCCCCAGGGAAGCAGGGACAGGGGGATCCCAGAACTTGTTGGTATACCCGTCTAGCCAAACCAGCAAGTTTGGCAGGGAGCCTTGTCTCAAAAATACGGTGGAGGGCAATAGAGAAAGGAATCTGATCTGCCTTCTGGCCTCTGCATGTGTGTGCATGTATGTGTACAGTCATACAAACATGTACACGTGTATAACACCATCATACACCAACACACACACACACACACACACACACACACACACAAGTTGATAGGATCAGTATCCCCAGGAGACAAGAACACCTGGGAGAGATGGTGTTGATTCATCTGGATTCTGGCCATGCTTTGGGGAATACAGTGATTAGTTCAACTGACGGGAGAAAACCACCCTAAAAGTTGACTATTCCCTGGGCTTGAGAGAGTGCTGGAGGGCAGACAAAGGAGAAAGCGGCCTGGTTTACTCATTCTTCTCTGCTTCCTGACTTGGGATGTGGCAACAAGGCCCTTCCAACTCCTGCCACAGTGACAGGTCACACTCTTGAACTGTGATTCAAAAGAAATCCTTTCTCCCTTTGGGCCGCCTTTGTCTGGGTATTTTATCTCAGCAAAAAGAAAAATAACTAAGACAAACAACATCGAGAGGTTCCTTAAAAAGTTAGAAGTAGAACTAAGGTAAAATCCAGAAACCCTACTCCAGGGCATTTACCTAAAGACGTGGCATTCAGTGTTTGGAAGGAAGAGCTGCCCTTACTGTCTGGCAGTATTTAAACAATCAGCACAGAATCAGCCTAAGTGCCTGTGGATGCATAAATAATAAAGGAAACAATATGCATACAGAGTGGAGCAGCAGTTTCCTTCAAAAGGGAGCCCTGGCATTTGCAATAGCAAGATGGACTTGAACTATGTTGAGTGAATGAGCCAGGCCAGAAAGGCAAATGAAACCTCCTTATGTGGGTGAAAGAGAGGGCACCAGGAGCCAGACACATGTTGATCAACAGAGCGTGAGTGTGTGAAAGTATGCTAATTCATTTGAATGAGCTATTCCATACTACATACTTATTTTGAAACATCATGCTGTTCATGAATAAATATATACAACCTTTGTCAATCAAAGCAACTAATTTCGTTAAAAAAAGAAGCTGTTAGAATGGGCCCTTATTTAGTTTGAATAGCATACTTACAAGAGGGGGTTTGAGCCCTCAGAGACACAGGCAACGAAGGAAGATCACACTGAGGGTGTGGGAGATAGGCAATGGACTTGTTGGCACCTTGGCCTTGAACTTGTAGTCTCTGGAGACAGGAGAGTATGAATTTCTGTTGTTGAATCTACTCAGTCTGGGCTATTTTGTTATGGCAGCTCCAGAACACTAATAATTATTAAATTATCACTGATGATAATTTAATGCCACAATTATGAGGCAGTGTGAAAACAAAGCAACAGAAAGAGTAAGTACACGGTCTGGGGATGGACACTGGGCTCTAATGTCAGCTCTACTCTGCTCAGCCTTGGGCCTCAGTCAGTTCAGGGCTCCAGTCACACACCACGCAGGTGCAAACCCATGCACGCATGCATGGGTCCCTGATGATGGTGCCTGAGATGCTGCCCATCACTGAAGTACCTCCCTCCTCCTAGCACAGCGATTTCCAAACACGCATGTGATTTGCTTACTCCCTTACAGTTTCTGTTCTTTCTGGCTTTCTTTTGCTTTGGCTAGGGTTCGCTGGTTTTTTACTGCTCTTTTAAAATGGGGTCTAAACCAGTAGTCAAGGCTGATCTCAAACTTGTGACCCTCCTGCCTCAGCCCAAGTGTAGAAAATATAGGCATAAGCCACCACGCCCAGCAGTTACTCCCCTGCTTAAAATTCTCAATGGTTTTAGATCATAGGTGGGTTGTGACACCTTTGGGGGTTGCATATCATGTATCATATATATATGTATATATATATTATATATATATTTATCAGATATTTATTGTAATTCGTAGTAAAATTATAGTTATATAGTAGCAGTTAAATAATTTTATTATTGGGGTCACTATAACATAAGGAACTGTATAAAAGGGTTGCAGAACCATTGCTCTAGACTGTCTTCAGGCTCATGGGCAAAGTAGTGTGTAAACACTAGGCTCTTCATGGCCTGGTTCCTATTTCTGTTTCCATCTTCATAATTTGTCACCCGGGTCTCCACACTGTAGCGTATATCACTGTCACAGCCCACTGTATTCCTCCAGTAGCCCACCTTCCCGCCCCAGCTTTTATCCATTTTTACCCATTCCCACTATTTTGCTTACTCCTGCAATCACACCCTTCTAGGTTCTCATCATACTCAAGGCGAAAGGGAAAGCCAGGCATGGGCTATGGTTTGCAATTCACTAACTAAAACTGAGGAATCAATTCCACATTTACCCTCTGGTGCATAATCTTGGTTGTCAACTTGGCTACATTTGGAACTAACTAAAACCCAAGCAGGTGGGCTAACCTGTGAGAGGTTTTCTTGACTGGATCATTCAAAGAAGACCAACCTAGAGTCTGCGCCACATTTTCTGCTGGCAACCCGAATGAAGGGACGTGGAAGAAGGAAACTTTGCTTGTACCTGCTTGCCCTCAAGTCTCACTGGCAAGTTCATCTATCCTGCTGCTGAGGCACTTCTTCCCTGAGAGCAGAACCTACTTCTGAGGGATTCTAACACAGACTGAAGACTGGCTGAGACGTCCAGCCCTGTGGAATGAACAGCTGTTGGATTCTTGGCCTTTCTATTAGGAGACAGCCATTGCTGTACCACAGCCTGTGAGCCACTCTAATAAATCTCCTGTCTGTCTGTCTGTCTGTCTATCATCTATCTATCCATCATCCATCCATCCATCCATCTATCATCTATCCATCCATCCATCTATCATCCATCCATCCATCCATCTATCTACTATCTCTATCTATCTATCTATCTATCTATCTATCTATCTATCTATCTATCTATCTATCTATCTATCTGTGTCTACCATCTACCCATTTATCTACTATCTACCTATCTACTATCAGTTCTGTTTTTTTAAAAGAGAAATCTAATATACACCCCAGACTTTAACTTTATGCATCCATTGAGAAAAGACTGTTCAGTACCTAAATTGTCTGACAAGATTTCAGATAAATAAGGTATCACTTTGGTCAATTATGGAAAAGAAAAAAAATCCGCATTCTGAGTTTAGAGTAAATGACATTGAGTTTGCACACTTCTGTCTCTATTTTACATTTTCAAAGTTAAGTTCTGGCCTGTCTCATAGCTACAGAGAGCAGAGAATACACAGTGTTTAGAAAATACAAGTTCTGACAGTTTTAAGGACAGCACTTATTTGGTCTCATTAGTAGGCCAGTTAACTGACAGGCAAGCATGTCTTAATTGCTCATTAACTCTGATGATGTCCCTTTGTCTGGTGTCAAGGTCTGGGAGAGAGCACAGGGCATTCACAGAAATGCTGATTCTCGGGGACAGCTGAAACATGTTTTGATTCTGGCTTTAAAATTCATCATTAAGGTCGTTATTTTTCCCTCTGGCCAATAAGATGAGTCATGCTGGTGATTAAATATTATTTTCTGGAGCCACAAGGTCTTTCTCTGTCATTGACTATGGAACCCACCCTTGGTTAGATTGTAATTTGCAAAAAAAAAATCCTGACAGTTGATGTACAAGGCACTCAGAGAACAGCCATTCCGGGGCTCTGCTGCCTCTGCACACTCAGCCTTACTGCACGCAGGACTGAGCAGTAAATGTAGATTGTTCCTTGGCCTCCTGCATCCCTTCAAAGCACACAAAGAGATCCAGGAACTCCACTAAGCCTGTGTCAACACACACCAAAAAGCATTGTCCACGTGCTTGTTTGTGTGCTACATCCCATGAGAAATGTTTAGACCAAATATTAAAATGACAATCAGCAAGTAGTTCGGGCTACCAAGGAGTAGGGAACATTATTATCTTTGAAATGTCACATTCTCAGGGGTAGGCTCCAAATGAGCTTTGCTGGACCCACATATATATGTCGGGGCCTTATGTCCCTCCTCTCCCAAGGCATCCTCTACACAACAATAAATTACTAGAGGTCTAAGATTTATCTTTGTCATAGCACAACGTGCCAGAGCAGGTCCCTGCTTGCCCCCGGAGGCACAGTTTATTTAAAGGTATAATGAAGACAGCAGATGTTCCATACAGATGCCACACTTTCTAAAAGATACTTATTAAACACTTTATTTCCCTTCCTGCCCACCAGCTAGTTATGACTTATTTCAGCATCACCCTAGGTAAAGGCAAAGAGTTTTCTTTCAGAATCAACTAAACATACAAACAAACTGCAACAACAAAACTACTGATTGGTCATTTTGGTGTTCCAAGTAGATTTGTAAATAATCCCCACTGAAGCAAAGTTAACGGTCGAGTCACACTGTTTTCTAATAATACAGAATCACAACTTACAGTGCAAAGATGTCTCATCTTTGTCCTTTTAATGGCTCAGTATTACATGAGGATTTATTTAACCTCTTTCCCATTGCTGCACCATTATGCTATTTGAGATTTTTTTTTCCCCAAAGCCAACGATTACAGTGTAATTTAAAGTAGCTTAATATTAATATTATTCTCAGTAACTATTTGAATGTTGGGTCTTATATGACCACAAAAATGTATTTAAATAGCACAGGTGATGCTCTAACTGAAGTTGGTGAGGACAGATAAATGCACAGAGTGCGACCCTCCCATCTGGCTCCTTGGAGTGAAGGGTGGCGGAAATCAGACTGGCATGTGATGAAGCTAGACCTCTCTAAAAATGAATTTTGTGATTCTATAATACGTAGAAACCAATAATACGATTCTTGGCTTTTCTCATGGATGGCACAGCACAATCAATCACACACAGCAGGGGAGAGAGCACACACTAGCAGGACTGAGAGTGCCGGGAAGGCTGGAGCAGATGGAGGAAATGTTCTCATGTGAACACTTGATAGTGTGCAATTATCAAGTGAGGATTCTGGGAGGAAGCGTCACAGAACAGCATCTGAAGGCACACTTCACGCGAGGATCACGTAAGCACATGGACTCCTCTGTGTTCTGAATCACTTCGAAGACAGAAATGACTAAAGATGGATATATATATATATATATATATATATGAGTTGATATATCATGTATCAATATAATATAAATATCTATAATAATATAGAGCATTACTTTCCCTCACGGAGGCATGGTGGAATATAGTCTCAGTGATTGGTAGGACCACTTGAGGTCAAGCTAAGCAATGTAGTGAGACCTGGCCTCAAATAAAACAAAACAAAAACAAAAGAAAGAAAGAAAAAGAAAAGAAAAGAAAAGAAAAGAAAGGGAAGAAAAAATAAAAGACACAGTATTTCCAAATGCACATTCCAACAATTTTAACAAAAATTAATAGCACCTAGCATCTTGCTTCTGACTTGACACAGTGTCCTGTGTAGTATTTAAGATGCAGCCTTCTCATAAAAGGAGGTTAATCCTTTCCAACACAAATAATTTATCTTAACCTTTTAAAAATCTTATGAGGAATTTTTGCTTAAAAATAAAAAGAAACTTTCAAACTACTGGACAATACAATTGAGCAAGACAATCTCTGGACAGGTGTCTCAGTGTGTTTCCATTGCTGTAACAGAACATCCTTGACTGGGTAATTTACAAGGGAAAGGCAGATTTTGGCTCATAATTCCATGGCCTGAAATGTTCAAGAGCACAGTATCAACACAAGCCCTAGAACGTCATCTCTGGCAGGAGGAAGGGCAGGCGGGCTTGAGGAAGACTACAGACAGGAAGGCATCCCACACAGAAGGCCCACCTTCCAGGGAACTAATTCAGTTGCACCAGAGCAAGAATTCACGCTCACTTTGAAAGCACTGATAAAGGTTCTCTAACAACCTAATCCTCTCCCATAGGCCGATACCTCCTCTCCTGATAGGCTGGGAATCAAACATCAACGCCATTGGCATGGGCCAACTACATCTAAGCCACAGCAAAAATTAAGGATAAGAGATAAAGACACATGAACATTCTCTCTATGTAACATATTGGTTTTAATTTAGCAAAGAGTTGCCCATCGAGGTGACACACAGTGCTGAGTCTTCCTTTGGCTTTCTCAATCAGCGATGGTGAAAATAGACAATGTGAGGAAAGAACGCTCTCTGGGTCAGTTTTGCAGACTGCTCTGAGGGACTTAGACAGTTAATGCAGATCTGGGCTTCAAGTCCCAGCTCACAGAGGTCTGCATGGCTCCTCTTTTCCGGACTACTTGTGCATCCTGTACAGGGATGGCGACATCTACCTTCTAGTCTGTCATTTCCTGCTTAGAAATGTGACCCTTCTGGGCAAGTCACTTCATATTTCTGTGCCTCTCTTTAATATCTAGAATAATGGAGATAACTGAAAACGCATACTTCACAGGGCACGCGGGCATGTGAGCCTTCCTAACACGGCATTCATTATACTCAGCCGCCTGGAGGAGCTTCAACAAAACGTTTAGATAGCTACAAGAGCACACCCCAAACGGGAAGTAGTTTCTCTTTGGGAAGCAGGGTTATAGGTTACTTGCATGTGTTTGTGTGTGTGCATGTGTGAGTCCGTGCATGAGTGCACAACACACATTTTACCAACTGAGCCATCTCCCCAGTCCCAGGTCATGCTTTAAACATCGTTTTGTTTATTTGTATTTCTTCAGAGTGACTATGTATTACTTTATAGCAATATCACGACCCCAAACTGAAAAGGCCATAACTGATAAGCTTAGGTGCCCATCATCTCTTTCAGTGTTTAGCATAACCCACACCGAGGCTCTTAGGAAGTTAGGTGGGTCTTCTTCCAGGTGAGACAAAGGCCGATGTGTACAAAACTCACAGCAAGTGTGTAAGTGTGCTGGTGAACTTGCACCAGGATGGTCTCTTTGCAAGCTTGGAAAGGCTGAATAGCCCACAAAGTGGGGGTCTGGCCTAGCACCTTCTAGAGCGGCACCTTCCATTAGCCAAGGGAGCTCAGGGTCCTCCACCCCTGCTCCCTGGGGCAGAAACTGTCAGCAGGATGCATATCATCATACTCAGACAAACAGACCATGAGGACACTGAGCCTTTGATTTCTATGTCTCCGTTGCATTTAAAGCCAACATGTCAGTGCTGGTAGCCTCTGAGGTCAGTTTCTAGTCTAGAACATTCCAGCTCTATATTATATATGAAATTATACTGCCTGTTTTATTCTCTATCAGTTTGTCTAGAAATAAGGTAAGTATTTTACTTTTTTAATTAAGAAAAGGCAACAGATCCCAGCCTTAATTAGTTTAGGGGTACAATGACATCATGATATATGTACAGCAATAAATTAGCATAGGATCATAGAAATAATATATCTCCCACCCCCAGAATTGAGTGGGACTTATATGCTTAATACAATCAACAACGTGCCTCTTTATTAATGCCCAGAGAAAATGCAACTCAATTAGAGGATACAATATTAAGATACACCCTTGAGACACGCTACATACCACTTTGAAGTGGGCTCGTAATGTTTAGAAATAAGTAAACTTCTATTAAAATACAATTTTACTAGCTCAAAGTGTCAGCTATTGAGTATATATACTGAAATCTTGGACCCTTAGGTAAAAAAAAATACAAGGAAAAGGGGGTGCTACTTGTTCCGTGTCATTATTTTCACCCCAGTTCAGAGCTCTGAAAACCTCTTCTCATCTTTGTTCAATGAGAATGTGAGATGCGGGCAGTCCCTTTCCCACATTAGCACATGGTTAGAGAAACGGCAAAACTGCCTCAGGCCAGTAATAATTTCTCAAATTACCTTCTGAAACAACAAATATCAATAATTTCTGAGATTAAAAACTTGCATAAATAACTAGAAAATTCAAATAACTGTATTAGTAAGCCCCTACCCTCTACCCCTGGTTCGGTTGGTTCTTAAGGTAGCTCATGGTTGATGTTGCAGAAAACGTCACAGGCTGGCAAGTAAGGCCATCACTTCCCTTAAGTCAAAGGCTACCTACTACCTCTCTTTCCCACAGCCGCTACGCTGCTTAGCTCACCTCTCCTGCTGCCCATCAGAGTGCAGAGTATTCGTACCTCACGGTAAAGACCAAGATTTAGTCACAATTTCAGCCCACAGTGCCTCATACTGCGAAGCCTGGGTTAGGACTTGCTGAGAAGCAGAATGGGAGACACCGCCCTTCCCTCCCTCTGGCCCCACCCACGATTGGGCAGCCCAGTGAGTAGTGTCTGTGTGGAATGAGAAAAGAGACGGGGAACTAATTCATTGTTGTTCCAGCTAATTTTTAATTGTCAGTTGTGAACATTAGCATATGAATGGTGCCTTTCCATACATGGGTGAGTGTGGGCTCCGAAGAATTAAAAATTAATTCACATACAACGTCTCGTGTCAATTTCCCCGACACGTTCAAATTGTTTATGCCCCACTTCTGACAGCTACTCTATACTTTTACATGGTGGCCCTAACTAGAAGTCTCCCGCTTTCCAGAAGGGACCCACACAGAACCCCAATTCCTATTACTACCTCTCTTCTATGCTCACGGATTAAGTTATGTGCAATACTTCTATTTCCTAACATGCACAATTTCACACCTAAACACGGTCTCAAAGAGAAAACTTGATTCACTGATTTGAAAACCCCTGACATGCAGAGTAGTGAGAAAGAGCCAGTAATTTAAGGCAACCGTTGTTCCGCATTGAAATTGCTTTGAGACAATCTGGCAGATGGTACATTTTTTTTTTTATTATGTAGAAGTTTTCCTTAGGGAAAGCACATCAAATTACTAAAAGAAAGAAAGAAAGAAAGGCTAAGTGGTCACACAGAATTAGCATTAGCTATACATCTCTGTCCTGGCTGCAGAGTTCCTCAGCCAAGCAAGGTAGCAGCTGGAAATTTCATGTTATAAACCAACTGCCAATGACTGCATTAAGCCAAGGGAGGCTCAAAAAAAAAATCATACAACTAAGATACAACCATCTCATGTGTGTATTGATCAAATCAGGTCTTTGTTACAGAGTTGTGTGAGCTTATCTTCTACAAGTCTTTCATCTGTACAGCAGGATACTTAACTTTCAGACACTAACCACTGCTCCGGGTCCCTCCCTACCCCACCACACTTCCTAGACACACCTTCCTCCAGTCTGCTGCTACTAAAGGACAAACCTGGACTTGGCAATGGGGACAACTGACACATTCAAAGTACTTAAGTACATCCATGAGTATGTCATGACGAAACCTATTTTGTACAATGTAACTAACTAAAAGAGCACTGAATGAAAGATAGCCCACTGTCCTTATGATTTCCCATACAGTAAGATAATCAAGACAAACACTACCTTTACATGTGTTGATGTTGCTACCGAGAAGGAAAAATTTATAATTTAATTACAGCAAATCCCCCCTCATCTAAATTATACCTCAGCTAATCTCCTTGAATACATGATTCTTATTAAACAGGACTCAAAGACATCAATAGTAAAAGTGCTAGATATTAATTGGGAGCCTATTTTCTTCCATTATGGCAACCAGTTTCACCCTCAAGCCAAGGCTTCCACACTGTATCTTGCCTTGATTTCACATATGGCTAAGGAGCCAGCCAGTTTCACAGTGTCGTGTGTGTGTGTGTGTGTGTGTGTGTGTGTGTGTGTGTGTGTTAACTCTGCCTGATCTTCACAGGACAATCAGTTTGGATGTGGGCATGTGCCTTTCAGAAACCTAACAGAAGATACATATGTTGTTCCACACATCAGCAAGGACTTCCAGGCTTAACCAGGACACAGGCCCCAGGATGACAGACAAAAGTGCTAAAGGACAGAACTTTATGCCCAGTGCCAGCTGAACTTGGTGGTCGGTTATTAAAGAAGAACAAGGGGAAGAGGAACAGAAATTATATAAGGAGTGTGGAGGGGAGAGAACAAAAACCTCAGTGAGCTAATGCTCCTGGCTGGCATCTGCTTTTTGACTCAAATAAAGAGGTGGCTTTGATCCAGCTTTTTCCTACTATTATGGTATCAGCTGCCTCTTGGACCCATTTGTAACTGCCGACTGCCAACAAAACAAGACAAGATTTTTGTTAATAGTGAATGTGCGGGTACTTGAAATAATAGAGATCTCTTTATTTCTCCTACAAAGGATACTTTGGTGTTATTATTCCCGGCATGCACTTGTAATTAGGACTTGTAATTATGGGCAGGCACTATTTGGAAATATTAGAAAATTCTCAGGTCAGAAAGTTGCTACCTTGGTTCCTCAACTTGCCTTTACAATATATTTAACCAAAGAAGAGTCTCAAACTAATTGGTGTGGGCTTGGTATTCTTTCTCCCAATGAATTTCTCTTAGCTGGCTCTTTTTCAAACAAAACATAACTATGAAACTAACATTCCTTACTGCAAAATCCCATGAATCAAAGAGAAATAAATACACACCCAGCCTTAGGAACTACTGTTTTTAAAGTATCTGAAGTCAAAAGTAAAAATAAATCTAATGAATAATAAGCATCTAAAGGAAATCCCTAAGGAATGATTGGCTCAAACTCCAGCGAAGAAAACCTGCCATGGAATGCTGAGAAGGGCAGAGAAGCACTCTCCTGCCCCTACAATAAACACAAAGGCTGGACAATCTAAACAGTAACTTCTCCTGAGTCAATCTGAGAGCTGTGGAGGTAGACAAACCACCAAACCCTAATCCTAAAGTAACATATGGGAACTTGCTTACCTCCTCAAATTCTGCTGCCAGGAAGAACTCAGAGAAAACCATGAGAGGAGGGGTAAAGGCTGAAGGGTGGGTGAGCAAGAGATCCCAAAAACCACCAGTGTTAACCCAGGGGGAACCACACACTGACACAAAAGAGAAACCAGAGGAAGTGCCCACTGTCTCAGTGACGACTGAAGAGGGATGGCCTGATAGTGTGTCTACTGTGAGGGACACAACGGTAGCTATGTCATATGTGTGCTAAAACTGGCTAGCTGGAATCTAATGGAGTCTTGGTGTAAACAATAACACGTAGGAAACAGAGACTAGAGAGACATCTCAAAGACATCAGGAAGAAATAACCAGATAAGATGTAGACTTCTTACAGTTGAGTGGGATTGGTGTCTGTGCTGCTTAGTTTTATGCCAACTAGATACAAGCCCTACTCATTTGAGAAAAGGAAACTTCAAGTGAGAATATCCTCAGACCTAGGCAGCCCAGTGGTGGGATTTTTGATTGATTATTGATGTAGGCACAACTTGCTCATCACGGATGGTTCCACTCCTGTACTGCTGGTAAGAAAGCAGGTGAGCAAGGCATGAGAACCAAGCCAGCAAGCAGCACTCTCCCATGGCCTCTGCTTAAGTTCCTGTCTCCAGGTTCCTGCCATGAGTTCTTGTCCTTAATTCCTTTGATGAGAAACTATGGAATTGTAAGCTGATATGACCCTTTTCTTCCCAAGTTGCTTTTTATCATGGTGTTTTATCACAGCAACAGGAAACCTGACTAAGATAGAAGTTGGTACCAGGTTCATGTGATACAGCTGTGATTGACCTGGTCATGTTTTGAGGAGGACTGTGTTATGACTTTGGAACTATGGGTTGGAAAAGCTATTGAATTCTGTCTCAAAGCTCAGTGGGATGCTCTTCGGGAGCCTAGAAGGTAAGAATGCAGAGAGAGATGCAGACAATGTGAAGCTTCGGACGGAAGCTTGAGAGCGCCTTAAAGACTGTACTGGAATCATCTAATATTTTGAAGCAAGAATCTGTGGTTTTGGTCAGCTAGGGCTAAAAATCAACTGTGAGTAGTAAAAGACAAAAAACCTACTAAAGTCAATCCTCTGCTTTGCTGGAACAATCAACACTGGTCAGCTGTGGCTACTTCCGCAGCTCTGAGTAAAAAGAGACTAGCATCACTGGAACACAATCCACTGCAAAGTGTTTCTTGGGACCAGCACACAGAAGCTGTGGTCCAGAGAGGCCCAAGGCTGCACATAAAGCTAACAGCCAAGTTTGTTCATTTGTAAGAATCACCCACATGTAACTGATCTTGGTGGACTAACGCTGCAGGACTTACAGGGTTATGGAGAGCAGCTGGGACTAGGCACCGAGAAAGGCCATGAGAGGCTGTGGATAAAGGTACAGCCTCAGTCACAGGAGAAATCCAGGGACTGAATGGGCCTTGAGGAGTAGTTGAGGCATGGCACCTTGTGGCAGGGTCAGAGTTCTTGAAGAGAACCCAGGAGACACTGTTGGTGCAGCCCAGTTGTAGGTGGATATCCTACATTTTGGAGATGCTGGTACCATGGCAACCACCAAGGACAGCAGCGCCAGTGGTGTGCAGCCAGCCTGATCCCATGAGAAAAGCTGTTGTGTGCTACAAATGGCAGAGCTGGGGAAGGGGAGCCCTTCCGAGACCAGAGGACTCTGAGTGGTCCCAGGCTGTGCCCTGGTTCTTCCCCTGGAGAAAGAAATTATATAACCTACTTTTGATTTTACAGGAGCCCACAGTTAAGAGAATTGGTGATTTTATAGAGACGCTGGATATTTTAGAGAAACTGTGAAAGACACTTTGGCTATTTTAAAGAGGCTGAAACTTTAAGTTGTTTGATTTTTTTTAAAGACCATGGGACTTTAAAAAAGTTACAGTGTTTTACATTGAAATATTAATATTAACATGTCCAGTCTTGGAGATAGGTGTGTTTGTGTGTCAAGTTGAAAAAGGGCCAATTGTGTTGGCTGGGAGCCTCAATTTAGAAAATACCCCCACCCAACTGGCCCATGGAAATGCCTGTGAGGAATTTTCTTGATTGATGGGGGAAGGCCCAGCTCACTGTGGCTAGTACCCTTTCTCGGCTGGTTGTCCTGGACTCTATAACAAAGCAGGCTGAGCAAGCCTCGAGGAGCAAGCCAGACAGCAGCAGGCCTCCATGACCTCTGCTTTAGATCCCACCTCCAGGCTCCTGCCCTGACATCCTTTGGCAAAGGACTCTGACTGGAAGTTGAATGAAACCCAACTGGAAGTTGAATTTCTCCCCAAGCTGCTTCTGTTTATGATGCTTTATCATAGCAACAGAAACCCTAATACACTCTCTGGGGGGAAAAAAAACAGGAAAAATAGGGTGTACTTTTTATACAAAAAGGAAACAATCAAATATAACATTAGAAACTTCAAAAATTGCTGCAGGGCTGGTAAAATGGCTCAGAGTATAAAGTGCCTATCACTCAAACCCAATAACCTACATTTAATCACCAAACCCAGGGTGGGAGGATGGAGCCCACTGCCACAAAATATCTTCTGACCTCTCTGTCTCTCTGTCTCTCTCTCTCCCTCTTTTTCTCTCCCTCTCTCTCCCTCTCCACACACATACACACACACACACACACACACGAATAAAAAAAATTAGCCCTAAAAAACTTCTTTTTTTAATGGAAAACTGGTACATTTTGGGTTGGATGACATGTTTGATGCTGGGGAATTGCTCATTTCTTGGACGCAGTATCAGTGCTTTGTGTAAGTAGCAGGATGTCCTCTGTTCTTGGGAGACACCACAACACTGGGAAGTAAGTAACACTAGGTGTGTAAACCACTTTTACAGGCCTCAGCCAAGACTGTCCTCCCATCTGCCTACTCTCTGGCCCAAATACACTCAACCATAAAGTCTACACTCGCACGAGGTGTGGGGTCTCAGATCTAGATGGACCCTTTGAAGGACCAATGTCAAACACCAGTTGCTATTGCGATTTTCTGAGAATGGAAAAGAGGAAAAGTTTTAAATTTAGAAAATAAACTTGCAAGTGAATGGGGAACGGAGGGAGAACGTCTGGCTTTGTGGAGGGACAGTGGTGAGCTGATGCGAGCAACGGCGCAGGGAGAGGGCCAGCATCAGTCTCCCACGGGGAGGCACACCACTGAAGCGCATGTACTCAACGTGTAGGTCATATCTACACCACATGACTTGTTTACACACATGCAGAAACCAACCCTTGGCATCAAAATAATCCCAAAGTCACCAGGCCAATCTTAGTAGTGTCTGGCAGGAAAAGCAACATCAAACGTTGAAAAATAAAATTATTTTACACTCCCTGAAATGTTTTACAAATGAGATAATGAATCGTAAAAAAAAATAAAAAATAATAAATAAATAAATAAATAAATAAATGGGGCAAGACCTAAACAGAGAAATATTAACAGATGAATTTAAACCAGCTGAAAGACAATCTCCTTAGCCATCAGAGAAATGCAAATCAAAACAACTCTGACATTCTTACACCTGTAAGAATGGCCAAGATCAAAAACACTGATGACAACTTATGCTGGAGAGGATGTGGGGTAATGGGAACACTCCTCTGCTGGTGGGAATGCAAGCTGGTACAGCCACTTTGGATGTCAGTGTGGTGATATCTCAGAAAATTAGGAAACAACCTACCTCAAGACCCCAGCAATAACACTTGAGTATAAACTCAAAGGATGCTCAATCATGCCACAAAAACATGTGCTCAACTATGTTCATAGCAGCATTATTTGTCATAGCCAGAACCTGGAAACAACCTAAATGTCCCTCAACCGAAGAATGGATAAAGAAGATGTGGTACATTTACACAATGGAGTACTACACTGCAGAAAATAATAATGACATCTTCAAATTTGCAGGCAAATGCATGGATCTAAAAAATAACACATTGAGTGAGGTGACCCAGACCCAGAAAGACAAATATAACATGTGCTCACTCATAAGTGCCTTTTAGACATAAGGCAAAGAAAAACCAGACTACAATTCACAATCCCAGGGAACCTAGACAACAATGAGGACCCTCAGAGAGACATATATGGATCTAATCTACATGGGAAGTAGAAAAAGATAAGATCTCCTGAGTAAATTGTGAGCGTGGGTATCAAGGGAGAGGGCAGAAGGGTTTGGGGGAAGGAATGGAGGGGAGCAGAGAAAAATATATAGCTCAATAAAAACAATAAAATAAAATGCATTCCAAAACTTTGAAAAACTATTTAAAAGAAGCATAGAAGAAAATTTTAAGCTATGTCTCTTGCTGTCCATCCAGCATAGTGCTCCTTTCCACGGTTGTTTTCACAACTGTTTTTTAGACAACTGGATTAATCCTGTTCAGGCATAGTGGTGCATGCCTTTGATGGAAAGGGATCAGGAGTTCCAGGCCAGCCTGAGCTACACGAGACCCTGTCTCAAAAGAGGGACATAGCTCAGCGGTGATGAGCACTGGTTTCTTGCAGAGGACCCTGGTTTGATTCCAGCACCCACATGGTGGCTATCAATGCTCTACTATAATGCCAGTTCCAGGAATCTGGCACCTTCTTCTGTCCTTACGGGGCACTGCAAGCATGTGGCATACCGACATACATGCAGGCAAATGGCCCATACAGACAAAATCAATAAACTCTTTTGAAAATACAGGATTAAATGTATGGAACCACTGACAGTCACATGTATCTGATTTTCTGTTCATTACTAAATACTTAAAGGTTTTTGTTTATTTTCTGTTAAATACTAGTTATATTTATATTAGCTTCATAATTAATCAAGGTTACAAATGCAAAATTCTCTAAGGCTGACTCTAACTTCCTCTTCTGATTCACAAAATGTAGGACCTTTTCTCTGTAGTTATTATATTGAAGCCTTCAAAACCACTCGGAAATGACCAGGCCCATCAGAGTGATGCTTCCTGATATACAGCCCCTACACACTTGTCTCTGAAGGACACAGAAGGCAATTGCTGGAGGAAGCCACTCTCTCTTCCTGAGAAACGCTTGCTATGGGTAGGATCTGATGTCAGCTATTGTCCCCAAAGTCTCAGGGGGTGAAGGCACTGTCCCCCGTGGATGAGTTCATAACTGAATGAGCTACTGGGAGGTGGAGTCTTCTTAGGTGAAACAGGTCACCAGGAGCCTGTTTCTGATGGTCCCTCCCATTGTTTCTGGGCCTCTTATCGGCTGCTCCCGGCTTCCCAGCAGCCAAGGGACAAGCAGCCTGAAAGGAGCTCCCACCATGATGCTCTGCATCACCTCAGCCTCCAAACAATGGGTCCAGCCAACCTGGACTAACATGTCTGAAATCATGCATTCCAGTTAAAGCATTTCTCTTTTAGGTACTCTTACAGTTATGGGAAACTAAGACAGCACCTTTGCTATTGACACCTTTAAAACTGGCGGGGGAGGACACGACACAGGGGAGTCTGACAAATCTAAGATGTGAAACTTCACAAGAGGGTGCCTATCCACTTGGGATCGATTCCTTCTCTCACCCCATTTGATATGGGAAACTTCTAGATCCTATGTTCATATTTGACTCAGTCTGTCTGAGTTCTCCTCTGGCCTTTTATCATTTTTGAAGGCTTGCTACTGGCATGCACATTTTTTTTGAAAAGAGATGCTAATAATCTAGTGTTGTCCCCTCAGAAACATAATTACTGGCCTATTCTCTCATGCACTCATTCTGCGGCTCCTAGGACTTATCTGGAGTCTGTGGAAGGTGATGGAGATTAGCTATTCACTCTGTGCATATGAACCCTGCCCTGCCTTGCCTGTTCGCAATGACTAGCCACATACATATGGGAATCCATGAGGATTTATCTCAACCCTGGTTCTGGGGCCCTTTTCCAGGTTTCAGGATTGTTGCCACCAAGTCATGCTTCCCAAGATTGTGACACTAGATCAGTGATCTCTAAACGTCTGGGTTCTCCTTAGGCTGAGAGATAGTGTCCATGTCCCCTTTCTGCTGAGTAGACCGACCCTTGTGGTGTGCTTTGGTAACATAAGGCCATGTGACTGCTAGCGTGTCAGCCATCTTGCAAGCAATGAGCCTGGGCAAATCTGCTGGCTGAGAACTAGCAGGTAGGTTCATGAGGCCATTGTGGAATGCTCCAAACAGACTGCTGCAGCTTGCCAGCCAATAGCAAGGCATTCTGGCCCTGCTGACCCATACATTCTTAAAACAAGAATATCTACTATTGCCAGCCCCCAGTTTCAGAGTGACCTGCCATACGATACACAATACACCATACAATACACCATAGCTCTGATACCGTTCACCCGGGAAGTACCGGTTTCTCTCGTTTCTCCAGCCTCCTGCTCCTCTCACAATCTGGGAGCTTATTTCTTCAGTCCACCACTCCGCACTATCTCTATGCACAAGGCTGTTGTTCAGACTGCCCTCCTTAAATTCAAGGGCTGTACTTAGCATGTTCTCATCAATGAGCAGCGTCTGGTCACCGCTTGATTCTTGTTTGCGGAAGCTTGCTGCCAGATTCACCAAACACACCTCACGTCAGAGCCCCACCTGAGATCCTTCCAGCGCCAGCAACGGTGTCAGTGACAGTTCTCAGTGCTGTGACCAAACTAGTGACAACTTCACAGAGGATGCGCTTATCCCAACGTACACAGCCCCAGGCAGGGAAAGCCTAGCAGGACAGTGAGGTGGCTGGTCACACCGTGTCCAAGGTCAGGAAACAGAAATACATAGATTCCGGTGTCCAACCTGCTCTCTCTGTTCATTCAGCCCAGGAGCCCAGTCCACGGGATGTTTAAACATCCCTGGGAACACCTTCATAGACAAACCATGGAGATTTAAAACCTACCCAGGTTGACGACTGAGAATGACCACTGCAGCACCATTCCACAGAGGATGATCAACTACAGGACTTCAGCCCCCGCCCAGTTCCTCAGCGCTCATTTCAAAAGCGAGTGCTGGCACAAACATATCCCTTAGTTCTCTGTTTGCAACAACACTCAGAGCATCTGTCAAGAATGTCTTTGACATCTCTGCACATTCTACAAATACCTGACACCCTACCGGCTCTGCCTCTGTGAAGATCTAAGGACACTCCCCAATCTTCTCACCCCTAGAACCCACTGAGCCTTTCCTGGGCACTTGGAATTATGGTTACTTGTACAGTACAATATGTAGTATAAATACACTTTGTAAGGCATTGGGAAGCTTTTCTGGGTAGATTCTTGATGTTATAATTACTTATGCAGGAGATGGTGTCAACTAAATACATACACAACCAGAGGTAGTGACGTTCTCCAGAGTGGGACCCATCTTCTACCTCTATGTTCATTCTGTACCTGCACCATACCCTATGTGAAGTATAATAAAGCCTGTATTAATGCTGTATAAATGGCTGCTTCCTAGTAACTTATACTAGGGCAATAATGAAGATATCTATACCCAACTTCGTAAGCCAAACCCAAAGCAAAGATAGCAAGATAGGTATATTGATTCTTAGATATCAGCCTGTAAAGGAATCCTCTGGAAAATGTGTTTAAACTACAAAATCTCAGGCACCGCCCCTGAGAGAGATTGACTGAGTAGGACTCCAGTCTGAGTCTATTTGGTTTTAAGGACAATCCATGGGAAGGTTCACGGCCAAGACTTTGGTATACGGGGACGGAGCGCCACTTCGCATCATGAATTCCAAAGCTAACCTTTCTCGTGTACTTAAGATGTGTGGTTGAAGTTTCTTGACTTTAATGTTAAAGCACAGAGCACAGCAGGCCTATAAAAAGAACACTTAACAATGCTTCCAGTCTGGCACCTTGGGAGCTGAGGCTGGGGGACAGCGGCATCGCATCCTCTTCTTTGAGATCACAATCTGCACAGGGTTTTCACCTAGATGCCCTTTTTATAAACTGCTCAAGACTTAATTTGCTCCAAATAGTCCCTTCTCAGACCGCCTGGCCACGAGACGGGTTTTAAAATAACTGAAGGGTGCAGGGCTCTTACCTCGGTCCGAGAGGCTGGCTCGCAAAGCTCTTTCCAGCTGCTCCTCTTCACTCAGTCCTGCCGTGTAGGCGTCATAGTTCCTGTGAGTTTCTTCATAGGCCCCTGCTCTGCCATCTGGGTAGTGATTCTGATATCCAGAGAAGCCTGTGGGCACAATCAAAAGGTTACAGACCCTAGGAAAGGGGTTTGGCTTTTGCTTCAGCATTCCGGCTTTGTGTATGCAAAGACAAGCACATGATTCATGTCATTGTTTTGAGTGTACTAAAGAAAGAGGACATACAAAGAAAACTTCCACAAGAGTGGTCAACAATGATCTTGTCCACTGCTGCGGCCACAAGTGTACAACCTGGACCTGGGCATGAATGAGATGTGACGTGCTAAGGAGGAAAAGAAACAATGACTTAAAGGCAGCTGGAAGTGCGGAGAAGAGACTGGGATGGGCTTTATGGAATGTCAGCTTGGAGCTGATGACTGTCCCGCTGCCCCGGATTATTTCCTGTGAAGTTCTGACTTGAGTCGGGAGAATAGAGGAAAGTAGCTGAGAAAGTCTGACTGTCTTGCAGCTCCACCCAATCAGAGACAACCAAAGTTTCATAATAAACCACAGAGTGCCCATGCTGAGCATTCTATTTCAAAAACTCATAACTAGATTGAGGCGGATAAGCCAATTTCTCTGATTATAACTTCATCAGACACTGACCTTCCAAATAATAGCACTTTCAAAAACGGTACTCAACAGGAGACATGCTCACTCAATAATAAATAAATAATACTTTACACACGACACAGACACCAATTAATAAAAGACAGTAGTGGAACAAAGTTTGCTTTTGTAAGCTAATTCTATCAAACTTTTGTCAGTTTGGATCTCGTCCCTGTGTTTCTTTAACTGTCAATGGCTACAGGATTAGTCTGAAGGGAACTCTTCTGTAGATAACAGTCTGGCACAAGGAGAGAAGTTATCTTCTGCTCCACATTCCTCCCCCATCCTGTCATTAACATATTCTTTGAAGGGAATCTTTCAAGTCTTAATTAATGCACTAGGTTGTCAATGAAACCCTGTAAGCGCCAATATCATGCATCTCTTTCGTCCTACACAGTGCATGCGTGAGTACTAACTTTAGTAACTGCAGAAAAAAGCAGAGCTTGGTTGAGTGAAATTTCGCACTCAGAAATTAGATCTCTGGAACTCAATCTATTTTAAAATTTATCTTTGAACTTTTTATTATTAAAAGTCTTTAATATGTATGACTTCTTAGACAAAACTTTGATTCAGTTTTTAATTACCACACATAGGCTTCCTTATACATAACATTTTCATATGTGCTTGGCTTTAGTTGACCTTTCCCTCCTTTTCCCTCATCTTCCTGCCCTCCATAGCCAAGGGAAATTTTCATAACTAGTAAAAATGTTCAGCAATTTAGAATTCTTATTTTCATTAAAAAATAAAATTGCAATAAACCCTGCCAGCTTCAGTTGATAACCCAATAACTACCGTGTGTTCACATCGATATCTGTGTCATGTGTCACTAATACATGGAAGTGGGACCTTCACAAAGTAATTCAGGTAAGAGGGGGTCTTAGGAGACAGCTCCCAGGATGCCATCAGTGGCTATCTGAGAGGAGGAAGTGAGTCCTGATCTCACTTGCTCTCTTTCCATGAGGTTCCCTCCACCATTTATGATGCAGCAAGAAGTCTTGACCAGACCCTATCACAGACTCCAGAAACATGGGCTACATAAACTCTAATTTTTATGAATTACCCATAAGAATTGGTTATAAGAACTGAAAAAAAATATTGACCAACTATTATTGTAAAATTTACCAGGTCAGTTTTTCAGGACATGCATGCGGTTGAACCAGCATCACCAGGAATGATTGTTAATATTTTCTTAATTCCCCCAAAGGAATGTGTACCCTTTAGATAACATCCCTCAGTTTCACATCCTTCCTGGTTCTGAGTAATCACTAATCTACTTTCTATCTCTATAGAAGTGTCAATTCTGCACAAATCATATACACAGAGGCAGACAGTGCATGCTGTACTGTGTACAGAACACTACACAGCATGCTCTCAAGGCTCCTGACTATTGCGACATGTGTCGGAATTTCACTCCTTCTAATGAGCAAATAATATCTTTGTGGATAGCTGAACTACAGTAGTTTATCTGCACGGCAGCTGATGGGCACTGACTTCTGCCTTTGTGTATGTGGGCGCACACGCACATAATGGGCCCATGTGGAGGTCAGAGGTTGGCTTTGGGTGTCTTCCTCAAGCACTCCCTGTCTCTATTTTCTTGGTCTTGACTGAATGACCCTTAGGATCCGCCTGATTCCACCCCCGAACATCAAGAGCCATGTGGATGTCATCACGCCTGGCTTTGACGTGAATGCTGGGGATCCAAACTCAGGTTCTTAGGGTTGTGTAGCAAGCAGTTTATCCCGGTAGCTGCCACCCCAAGCCCTAGATCTACCTTTCAAACATTGTGAATGACGCTGTGGGCCAATGCGTTCGTGAACCCACATTTGTGTGTGTCTGAGAGGGTAACTGCTGGTCGACTACAGGTTTGCTTAGATCTTTCAGGAACCACCAGAATGTTTTCCAAAGAGGATGCACCACATCACAGACCTACAAGCAGTGCATGAGGGCTCTGGCTCCAGCACACCCGCACCAATCCTTGCTGCTACTATAGAGCTTTTAAAATTTAGCTATAGCTACTATAGTGGTGTGGTGGCCATTCTTGGTTGTCAACTTGAGAACAGCTGAAATTAACTAAAACCCAAATGACTGGGCACACCTGAGAAGAGTCTTTTCTTAATTAAATCATCTGAAGTGAAAAAAAAAAAAAACCCAACTTCTAATCTGGACCGTTGTGGGAAGACAAACCTTTAATCTGGGCCATACCTTCTGCTGGCAGGCGTACAAGGGCCTGGAAGAATGAAGCTTTCCTTTTGCTTTCTTGCTCTTGATAGCAAGCCCATTCCTTCACTGGCATTAGAGTCTACTTCTTCGGGATTCTGGCATCTACCGAAGACCAGCGGAGACATCTAGCCTCAAGGACTGAACAACTACTGGATTCTTGGGCCGTCCATTCATAGGCAGCCACTGTTGGACTAGCTAGATCACAGTCTATATGTCATTCTAATAAATTTCGTGTGTGGGGGGTGGAGGGAGAGAGAAAGAAAGAGCGAGCTATTCATCCAACAGGTTCTGTTCACCTCTGTAGCAGAACCCTGACTAATATAAGTGGGTACAAGGTTACCACCATCTTGTTTTTGTGACTGGGTCTTATCATATTATTCAGGTTGGCCCTGAACTGACTAGCCCAGGTTGACCTTGAACTTGTGAAACTCATGCTTCTGTCTCTTAAGTGCAGGAATGCACTACTGTCCCCATCCCTTTCACTGTTCAGTGGTTTAATGATCAATGGTGTTGAGCATCTCTTCATGGATTGATAAGTCATTTTATAAGTCTTCTTTAAAGAATGTCTATGTAGATACTTTTGTAGCATGAATTCTAGTTGGTCTTAATAGTAAAAGCTCAGCTATCAGGGGGTGAAAGCTGAGAGCTCAGAGAAGCAGAGCAGTCAGCCACTAGAGTTCTCACCTCTACCAATGCCCAGACGGCCTCCTCAGCCTGCATCCTCAAACTGACTGCCTAGACTGCACGGCCCCTCAGAATGCACTGAGTTCTGAGTTCCCGTATCCTCCTGCCTTATATTCCTCTCTCCACCCAGCCAGATCACTCCTGTCTCCACCTCCCTAGTGCTGGGATTAAAGGGGTGGGATCGCAAGTGCTGGGATCACCTTTGTGTGAGTTGTTTCTCTTTTAGGCAGATTCAATCTTGTGCAGCCCAGGATGGCCTTGAACTAGCAGAGATCAGTCTGTCCCCCAAGTCCTGTGACTAAAAGTGTTTGCCACCACTGTCTGGCCTCTAAGGGCTTAGCTTTGCACTTTTATCTTCGGGAAAGCTCTATTTGTTAAAACACAAACAAAAATCACTACTTACTTCACTCCTGTAACTGACTGCTGTAGTATTCTACTGGCTTCGTTCTATTTTGTTGAATTTCCTTACACAATAAAATAAATAAATATGGAAAGAAGCATTAAGTGAAACGGCTTAGACTTTGGTGGGGAATGATGGAAGCTTTGGTAACAATGCAGTAAAAGCCACCGAGTATTGACTGAATACTTCCACTAGGCCCATTTCTACGTTCTCCCTTACATGTCCATGTCAGAATGGTAATAGTAATGATTTTCAAAACAGGGGAAGAAAAATAAAAAAAATTCTAAATTCTCACAGTGGTTTATGACCAGCTTGGGAACAGAAAACAATTTTAAAGATGGGTGTTCTTTTCAAATGTTTCTTTACTCAGTGGAACCATCAGAAAAGCTCAGGTCCCCTGATGTGTTAGGGACACTCTTAACACACTTCCTGAAGGGTAAGGGAAAATGGGACAGAATTATGGATCTTGATTTTTCATACTCTTCACCAGACACCAAGCACTGCAGGACAGCAGTGGTCAACAAACTCACTTCACAGAGCCTAAATGGAAGGAGTATATCCCTCACAACACTAACAGAATATTTGTGGGTAAGTCACTGAACACAGCAGAATGCTTCAACAGTCCCTAAGTGACACTGCCCAACTCTCCGAGAATGCTAATTATTTTATTGCAAGGCAAAAACCACGTACGGTTATTTTCCCACATGTGTCATTGTCACCTTTAAAGCCCTATGGAAGAGTCTGTGCTTGAGAAGGGCTAAGCAGCAACTTCCCTAGCCCACTCCACGGCGCTCATCTAATTCAAAATCCAAATGACCCGATACTCTGCAGCACTAACCTGTGCAGACAACACAGGTCTTCAGAGTCTTGGCTTGCATGGGTGTTAACTGCAGTGATGTTAGGTAACATTTTCTTGCTACAGAAAAACATTTTTCTTTTTCTTTTTTTTTTTTTTTTTGAGATAGGGCTTCTCTGTGCAATGGTCCTGGCTGTCCTGGAACTAGCTCTTGTAGACCAGGCTGGCCTCAAACTCACAGAGATCCACCTGCCTCTGCCTCCCGAGGGCTGGGAATAAAGGCGTGCACCACCAACGCCTGGCAGAAAAACATTTTTCTACATGTTATTTCTTTGTTTAAAAAACAACCCAGCAATGTTTGGGTGAAATAAATTCAACAGCTCTCATCATACAGACATTATAAAATCTTGACGCTTGTCAGACAAACTGTGGAGACAAAAAGAATGAGGAAAACTTTGGTGTCTGGTCAAAAGGACTGGTGTGGTTCAAAGGTTCTGTATAATCAACCATAACTCACCAGCAAGACCAAAAATGCCATCAATCTATTATGATAAGGGGTCTGTGAGAAACAAAACTCTTCAACAGTTATTCTTCAAACGGCCCAATCAGATGTTTTAAAGTCTTCATAATAAACAAGGGCAGAGGAATCTCACGACCAATACTTAGGATAAGTAAGTTTAAACTACGTCTTGTGATAACTACTTCTTAAGTTATGTACTTCGGCTCTGTAGTTTACCGAAAAGCTCTCTGGCTATCGTTACTTTGCTAACTGCCCCACCTGGTCCTTATACACGTTCCAGGATTTCACCGCAAAGAAAAACTGCACAGATTAGAAAAATTGGTAACGGTTTTTAAAACATTCCTTAGCTTCTTTGACCTCTAAGGAGTTTCCCAGCTGAAGGTGGCCGTGTTAAGAATAAATCACTACTTGTAAGAGATATGTACAATCATCTCAAAGTTGTGTAGATAACCATTAGCCTGGCCACCTAGGCCCTCTGTAGTGCTGTCTTTAAAGAAATCCAATCACTCCAGAGGAAGGGATATTAATATGTTAATCTTACAGGATATCAAAAGGGAAGGTTAAAAAAAAAGTTTGGATTTCTGCCTTGAATTCTCCAGTCTGTGTGTCAGCGCCTCTCACAGAAGGACAAACGGAGCAGAAGAGAGATTTTCCTTCTGCCAACAGAAAATGCCAGTAAATGTGGCAAGGAGAGGGGTGTTGGGTGGGAGGGACGGACAGAGGGACGAAGGGAGGGAGGCAGGGAGAAAGAGACAGCACAAGTAGGGTTACTTTGTTTCCCAAAGTTCAGTGGACAGAGTGTGTGTGACTCTCACACCCCATACAACCTAAAAGCAGGGCCAATCAATGAACCACAAACTCACATCCTTGTCCCAGACTTGCCCTTAGCTATTCTGTAAATGTGTCCAAATTACTCAGCCTTCCTAAATTCAATTTTCCAGCTGTCAGGCAAGATGTCAGGACTAGGAAGGACAGGACCAGGAAGTCTGTGCACAAGTGTGGTAGAGCTCATTCCTTTCCCTAGACCCAGAAGGCCGGTATGTGTGTGTGTGTGTGTGTGTGTGTATGTGTGTACATACTACATAATGAGGTTTGTGTGAACGTGGAGGCCAGAGGACAACCTCAGGTGCCATTTCTCTGCAAGGTGCTGTGTTTTGGACACTGTCCCAGCGGTCTGGGGTTTGCTAAGCAGCTAGGTTGGCTGCTCAGAGAGCCTCCTTGGTGCTGGGGTTACAGGGATATGCCACTGGGTGTGCTACTGATTTCTTTAAACCTGGGTTCTAGGGATCAAACTCAGGTCCTCACGCTTGTGTAGCAAGAACGTCTCCTGACAGAACTCTTCCCCAGACTCCACTGTGATCTCCTGTGGAGACTCACAGAAGTGAAGCATCAGAGAACAGAAACTACCCCTTTCCTCTAATGACTTCACACTGCACAAGTTAACAAGATGAGGCACCACACTGGGAAACAGGCTGGTGATGGTTTTCCTGACCAGCTCAGCTCCTCCCGGTCACACAGGCCAGGAACACTTACTTCTCTTCTGCTTCCCTCACTATGAACTGGTTTCTACAAAAGACAACCGAAGCGCTCTTCAAGGGACTGCCGTTATCAACTCTGTCCACAACGGCAGGCCAATCGCACCATCTCAGTTCAGATGACACTCATCACCCTACCCAGACCAAGCAAAGGTGAAAACCTCACACTCAAAGCACCTTCTTGAGGCAGAGAAAGAAGTCTGTGATCCCCAAGCCCAAGGTCCCAGTCATATGATGCCATAGCTTTTACTCTTGGTCCCATCACCTGAGATTTTGTGTGTGTGTTTGTGTGTGTATGAGTGTGTGTGTGTGTGTGTGTGTGTGTGTGTGTGTGTGTTGGGGATCCCAGTCTTCCCCTTCTGACTTCATTACCTGGGTGAATTTCAGGCTATTCAGGTTACTCATACATGACATAAACCAGGATTGATGACAGTCATGAGCCATGGCTTGAGAGCTATGAAGTACATGGAACCCCGTTACTTCTAAGAGTATTATACTATGGATTTAATCCTTAAGGTCCTTCCTAGCACATTCTGGACAGTCGCCAACAGGCCACATTTGATTCTGCCTCGCCTCCCTGGGAAGTCCTCTCTCTATATAACTACATTCCTTAACTCCTAGTCACCTGTCATGCCCACCACTCCACCTCCTCTGGACAGCCTCACGGATTGCTACCCTCTTCCTCCTTCCCAGATCACTGACCTCGCCTCCACGTCAACACTCCTGACTGGACTTCTGCTTAGAAGGAACAGAAGGGAATGGGTGAGCCCCTCTGTGGAAATTTAGAGCAGAGTAGAGAAAACCATTCTCAGACAAAAATTCTGAACCTTTAGGAAAAAAAAAATGATAAAGGCACTCTCCAGGCTGCGGGGCAGTGAGGAGAGTAGAGCAGGGTGGAGCAGGTTCCCTGCGTGTGGATGTCTCCCAGAGAAGAGCTGCAGGTGGAACCTGACCATCAGGAGTACGTAAAAAGTCAACAAATGCTAGGATTACTAGCTATCCACTCACATGACATCATGGCTCAGCTTTTATTATCATCTAATTAGTGTCATGGGCTCTTTTGTTTCATCTTCTCAAATATACTCACCCCTATACACCTACCTCTATATAGCTACCTCTATATACCCATTCCTATATACCCACCTCTATATGCCCACCTCTATATACCCACCTCTATATGCCTACCTCTATATACCCACCTCTATATGCCTACCTCTATATACCCATGCCTATATACCCATCTCTATACACCCATTCCTATATACCCACCTCTATATACCCATGTCTATATACCCATCTCTATATACCCATTCCTATATACCCACCTCTATATACCCATGCCTATATACTCACCTCTATATAGCCATATCTATACACTCATTTCTATATACCCACCTCTATATACCCATTCCAATATACCCACCTCTATATACCCATGCCTATATACCCATCTCAATACACCCATTCCTATATACCTACCTCTATATACCCATGCCTATATACTCACCTCTATATACCCATATCTATACACTCATTTCTATATACCCACCTCTATATACCCATTTCTATATACCCCACCTCTATATACCCATGCCTATATACCCACCTCTATATACTCATCTCTATATACTCATTCCTATACACCCACCTCTATATACCCATTCCTATATACCCACCTCTATATACCCGCCTCTATATACCCACCTCTATATAACCATGCCTATATACCCACCTCTATATACCCACCTCTATATACCCACCTCTATATACCCATGCCTATATACCCACCTCTATATACTCATTCCTATATAACCACCTTTAAACACCCATTCCTACATATCCACCCTTATATAACCACCTCTAAATAAACATACCTGCTCCTCCTATAGACTCTCTAAGAGAGGGACTGCTGTTTTTTTCTTATAGTGTCCATAACAGCACTCTGCAATGTGATCTTCACCAAGTACTGATGGATAACAGTCTGTGACTTAGTAACATTGTATGTTGTATGGGGGAAGGGTGGTGGCTGCACTTGGGAGGCAGAGGCAGGCAGATCTCTGTGAGTTCAAGGCCAGCATGGTCTACAGAGAGAGTTTCAGCACAGGTTTCTAAGCTACACAGAGAAAACCTGTCTTGAAAACCAATCCCCACCAAAAAAAAACTTTGTATAGTTATATGGGAGAATAAACCCAAAGTGATACACATGTACAAATGCATGTGAATATGTGTGTATATGTATATACATTACATGCACACGGTATTAGCTTTTTTGTCACTGTGGCAAACGCCCGAGAGAGCACCTTTGCAGGACAGAGGAGTTGTTTTGACTCAGGGTTTCAGACCATGTCTATGTGCCCCTGTCACTATGGGTCTGTGGTAAGGAAGAGCCATCAGTGCAGAGGGGAGCAGTGGAGCTAAAATGCTTACTTCATGGAGGTCAGGATGCAGACAGAGATAGGCAGACAAAGAGAAAGAAAGAGAGAGAGACAGAGAGAGAGAAAATGTCTGATGCCCATTCTAGTGAGTAGGCTTCATTCTTCTTCCTCTTTATTTCAGGGGGGCTTTAGCCTACTGGATATTATCACCCACATCCAAGGAAGGTCATGGCCCTCCAGTTAATGGACTATGGAAATTATCTCACAGACATGCCCAGATAAGCCCTTTATTGATTTTTTTAGGCAACTCTCAATTTAGTCAGACTGACAATCAAGATCAGTATCAGATATATATTAACAATTCTTTGTACTTGTTAGAGGTCTAGGTAAGCCAGAATTCAAAAGCAAACCAAAGCAACAGAACTATGACCTCTGGTCTGAAGCTGACACATGGTATTTCCATAAGACATTTGCTCACACAGTCATTGTCCCATATCTATGAATTCTCGCTGCTTGTTCTCATGATGTAAGAAAGGGCCGGCTAGCTAGAACAGAGCCAAATAGACAATAAAGCCTTTAGTGTCTAAAACATTAGCCATGTGACACGTCATACAAAGGCTGCCAGCCTCACATGGAATCTCTGGCCATTGGTAACAACTATGACTGTAACGTGCATGCCGTGGATACAAGTTCCAGTTGTCCAAGTTAGGATGTCAGCTCCAGGTCTCGTGAGTATTCTCTTTTGGCTGTTGACTGGCACCAACTGTACTCAAACGTCAGGAGACCAGGGGTTCTTGGAGTCCTTCTCATGTGGGCACTAACGTGGATGTTACCTTATGGTGATTTGATTTCATACCAAAGGCCCCAATTCTAAATACTGTCATGATAGGAGCTAGGATTTCAAGACAAACATCTAAAGGGGGACATGTCCAGTCTGTTGCATTAAGACACCCAGCACCTTTTTCTGTACCACTCACTCAAAAGACCTAAATACTACCATGTATGCACCTTAATAGTATTAAGAGGCTACAAGCTTAATCTGACTGTGTCTGGAGACAAGACCTTCACGAGCCAGGGTAGATCATCACCCAATTTTACTGGCTTTACAAGACACACGCACACAATTATTACTATGTTCCTGTCTCTGGCCAATGCAATGCTATGTGCTGCCACAGACTCTTAGTATATTAGGGCAAGTTAAAGCCTCGCTGAATGTGTGGATGGGATAGACAGTGTGAAATTGTATCCCTGGGACCAATCCAAACACCCCGTCAATGAAAGTCTTGGGTTTCTTGGGGTAATATGTACCTTACTGTACATGAGAGGCCTTGCACCAATTAGACAATTGTTTAATGCTGGTGTTACCATCTTTCCTAACAGCCCACCTGATGCACCCTAGCTTACCCCTGCCCGTTTGGCTTCCAGGGAAAGCCCATGTACAACTGTGTGCCGTGCGAGGAGATCCCAAACTAATGCCATCTTAAAGTATCTCCATGCTCCTGAACTCTTCCGTGTTTAAAACAAGTGAAACTGTATTAGATGCCATGAACTTACCTGCACTATTGAAGTAGTACTGTTGTCCTGGGTACCCAACATTGGGGGAAAACACACCTAAACACAAAGAAAACCAAGACGTTAACAGCGGTCGTAGGTTTGAACAGCTAATCTTTCCAGCAATCACACAGTTCTTCATGAGAAAGCCCGGGGTCACCTTAAATCATTTCTAAACAACTGTTAGAACAAACTTCATTTGTTTGGAGCCAACCTTTTAGGGAACAGTGTGTGTGCGCATGTGTGTGTGTGCGCGTGTCTGTGTGTGTGTGTGTATGTGTAGATAGGTGTCAGTGAAACCTAATTTACATGCACTGTGGTTCCTTAAAGGTTCTAGGTGACTTCAGGTGATTTTTGCTTCACAGGGCACCAGGCTTGGGCTCTGAAGTCACTGTAAAAAACAGATAGGCTGTGATGGGGGAAAAAAAGCCTTCTCCCAACAAGGATACTAGGAGAGCCATGTTCTCTATCTTTCCTAAGCGACTTCCTCTGGCACAGGTGAACCAGATGGAAAGAGACCCAGGCACACTCCCCGGATGATCCACGAAGCAGCAGAATCCACATTCCTGGCTGTTTTCTACAAGTTCCTGTGTCATTTCCGTTCTAGGCCATTACGTCTTTCTCTGCTCTCATCAGAACGCAGTCTGCAGGCTGCTTCTCAACTTAATTTTCTTCTGTGGCACTTAAAGAAGAAACTGATATAAAAATGTCTGCACAGAAAACAGCAATGGTCTTAAGGAAGGTTTAAATGTTATCATTGTGGAGAAAATCCTTTTTGAAAATTAAACCAATCAAGTGTCTAGATTTTTTAGTTCATCCGCCTTAAGATCCATTAAATCTTAAGGCATAGGGTCGTGGATCAGGATGAGGCACTGCCCTTTCTCAGCAGTCAGTACCAGGGCAGGCGCTGTGCAGCCAGGCTGAGAATGTGGCAGAGCGGGGCACTGCGGGTGAAGATGGCTCCTGTTGCCTCCTCCAAGCGCACACAGGCTAGAGGATGGGGGAACGAGCAGAAATGGGACTCTGCGTAGACGCAGCACAGCCTGTAAAAATTAGCCCAAAGTGAAAACAACCTGCCAATAAAGGCAGCGGAACAGGGCCCAGAAAGCTTTCAAACACCATGAATATTATATGGTTCTCGAGAACAACAGTCATCGGCACACACTGTGAAAACAAATTATTTATGGTTCACAAAAAAGGTAAAATAGTCTCAGAAGATTTCCCATGAATAAAAGATGAAATATTAGAATGTGCACCGTCTATAAAACAAGTGTTTGCAAAATAGCTGCCTTACAAAGTCAAAATCAGTACAGTATTTTATATTAAAGGGTCTACATGCATTCACTACTAAATAAAACATTTTCATTGAACATCAATATAGAGGGGGGGGAACAAAGGGAAAAAAAGCAAAGAAAATAAAAACAGGGACCAAACCTCAAGAGATAAATTACGTGGCTGGGCGTCCCGAGAATATAATATTTTACCCACGGAGGACCTGAACTCTTCAAATTTCTGGCCCTGTACTCCAGTCCAGGTTTGATTTCCTTCTGTTAACCTTGCCAGACCTGTCTATTAATTTTGAGGAACTTAATAGAAAAACACATTATTATAAACTCACGTTTTGAGGAAAATTGCAGTTTTCTGTGAACACATTAGGTCTGAGGGTAAAAGTCTATACCAGCATTTGTTCCTTAAGAACACCTCAGAACTGAAATTTTGATGTGGAGTCTCCTTTGTGGAGCAACATGAGGGCCTGTGATTGGGGTCTCGTTACCTCTCGGTTTAAAGAGAACTCTAAGTCTATCAGGACATTTCTAAAGTGAACCATGAGGTATCTTGGGGCTGCTCCTGTGCACATGAACATGAACCTCTAACTGCTGCCAGGTCAAGTGTCTCATTCTGTACCTGCACATGTCTCCATGATTTTCTTCAGAGGCCCCTGAGTGTACATCAGTCCAACAAGGATGCCAGCCAGGTGCCCCGCGAAGGACGTCCTAGGAGAGAAAGGGACCCTTTTGAGTGTTTGTTCTGTTGCTGATTAGAGACATTCTGTCTTCTCATTAGCCCAGCGCGTGCCAATTAGTCACAGTCTGCACGCTTTGTTCCACAGTGAGCCTTTTATGCTGAGTAGTGTTTCACTCGGTCCAAAGAACAACATTTCCTACCTTAAAAACAAAAGCCCAAACCAGGAAGATGAATAATAACACTCACACATTTAAAACGCATCATCCTTCCTTAACTGAAACAAATCTGCTTGCTCCTCCACAGTGGACGTCTTCGGTGACGACAAGCCATTAAATTACTTCCATTTCGTCCCTGGACCTCTGATCATCATAAAATATCAATGGAGTCAGAGTTGTCTGCTCAGAATTCAATCTGGACAGCCCAGCCATTGTGAGGGCCAGTGTCTAGCCATGTTCATGGCATAGCAGACAGCTGCGTGTTTATTCATGACTGACTAGTAGAACAATCAGCCACCCAAACTCAGGCCAGATGTCCCAAGCCCTGCCTCCTCCGTTTGTTTTCTATAAAGACCTCTGGGTCACTCAGCAAAAACAACAGTTAAGAGACTTCAAGCTTAGAAGATGGGTTGTGTGTTGAATGGGTCTACTCTTCCAGACTTTCTGCGGAAGTCTGGCAATCACTTGTAAAACGTGTTTTCAGATGCACATATCTATTAAGACAGCAGTATTTCTAGAGGTCTGTGGTACTTCCAGGTTGGTTGTGGGCTGAGGACTATGTCTGTGGAGTTCACACGGCCCAAGTTTAAGAATAACTAGGGATTTACTGAGCCGCACATTTTACCACTAAGATAGCCAAGTCCCTCACCTCGAGTATCTGATGGACCGTCAGCGGCAGGCATCATGTAAACACACACGAATGCACACATACCCCTTTACCCTAAACTGGCCTTGTTCTCTGGTCTCATTTCCACACAGTGGGTAAGCTCCAGCTTGTGAGGTTTGTCATGCCCAGTGTAGCTTTTGTACCCCTTCCCACCCCAGCTATGCAAGTCCTTATGGGCTCCTGACTGAAGTATTTGGAAAAGTCCAGCACTGGATACAACGTGAGCACCAGATGAGTGCAGGTTGAATGAGCAAAAGCAAACCAGCTAATGTGCCACCTGGAGCTTCTGCTCCAATGACTCCCACAAGTAGTATTCAGCCAGAGTGCAAGCTGTGTGACCCCTCTGACCTCTACTGGTTTACTTACAGAACACGAAGCATGCATGTGACTCCACTTCCTGCTTCTTTCATCTTTTCCCTTTAGCGCCAGGACCCACCACACGCATCTCCACACATTCACACCCTCTCTGTGGCCTGGAGTCCAAGTTTAACTGTACCCTCTATCAGAAACCAAGAACTCCCTCCTCGGCTGCCTGCCCGCAGGGCTGTTCCTCTACCTCACTGTACCACATACCCAGCTATACCCATTGGCTGAGAAGACTACAGTTCTCATCAAAGATCTGCCACGTGGAATTTATAACCTGATAATAAAAATACGGAATTGGTTCAGTGTTTTCCATGTTATGGGAAGGACAGGAGGAGCTGGGCTTTTTATTATGATGTCCCCTCTCCTGTCCCATGTTTATGTTCTTATTTTATTCTCTATTCAACCACCATCATCAACAACAATAACAACACAAACAACTCCACCTAGAAGTGAGAAAGTGATAGTTTAAAGGAAAAAAAAAAGCTTTGATTTAAAAAGAAATTGACTTCAGTTTAACTACAAAGAACTTCATTTTTAAACAATCAGTAATTCTGAAACCTTTGAAACCAAGCTTCACGGTGAATCAAACAGACACAAAATAAAATGGAAAGAGTTTCCATTTAAAATCCAACCTATTAGACAATTAATCTGAAATCTCATTTACAGTTTGGAGCATTATACAGCAAAATAAATTCCTTATCTTTATAATGGGGTTTCAGAAGTGTGAGTTATAATCTAATTGCTCTGATATAATTAAAATAGCAAAGGGGAACACAGCGCATCCTACTCCCACCCTGAACAGTGGCACAAAGCTCCTACCACAAGAAAATCAGCTATTTTTATTACTTCATCTATGCTCAGAAGAAGTGTTCCCTTTTAAAATAAAAAGAAAAGATATGATCTTGATCAAAACTAGGTATCTCACATCACGCACAAAAGTGGAGAAGCTCCCTACAGAAAAAGGGGAAAGCTCCCCACAGAAAAGGAAGGACAGCTTGTTTTAAAGAGTACCATGGCTCTTCCTGGCAGCTGGTAACCATTCACTAGAATGCCTTGTTTTCCTCGAAGATACAGGAGCCTCAATGTAGGAGACTGAGCTAGGAATCACCTTTAGGCACAGAAGGAAGCCTTGGACTTTGGAGGGATGACAAGACAACTTTCAAATGTATCTGCCCTATTAGAAAACGCAGAGTGTTATGACTGTCTTAGTAACTGTCCTCAGTACTAAGACAAAATATCTTACTAAAGTAACTTAAAGGAGGAATGGAAGGCTTGATTTCTGTACATCCCTTGAGAGAACAGCCTCATGAGAGCAGGAGCTCGAGGTGACTGGTCACACTGTATCCAGTCAGGAGTGGAATGGGGTCTTTGTCTGTCTATCTAGATAATCCTTCACAAGCAGGCTTGTCTCCTGGTTGGGTCTAGACCCTGGCAAGTTGATAATCAGTATTAATCCATCACAGTTCTGATCCTTGTCAACTTGACACTCAAACGCATTATTTTTAAATCAAAGCCGCCCTCGTCTTGTTCCCTTAGGTCATTTAGTACTATAGAATATATTCTGCCCCACTCGGAAAGTCTGCATAGGCTTTTGATTCCAACACTGAGACTCCAGGCAACTTCTTGTCTCCATAAAATAAAAACGAGTGTCACACTTCCAAGACACAGTGGCACAGGGCACGCGTTCCCATCACTGCTGTGATCTCAGAACATGGGAAGGACACTACTGAGTATCCCAAAATGGCCTCAAGCCAGTCCAAACAGCATCTTTGCTCCCTTCGAAACCTCCTAGGCTGGGTCTCCACTGCACACATTTCTCTTCAGCATTCTTGTATTTTAAGCACCCACCAAAATGGTCTGTTAAGTTCTGCTTACAGTGCCCAAGGCTTTTTCTAACCCCAAAGCCAAAATCTTCCTCAGTCCTCCTTCAGGCAAGTTTCTGGGAAACACATGGTCTGACTTAGCATAGCAATGGATCCACCTCTCAGTATCGGTTTCTATAGTAGTCACTTTTTCTATTACTGTGAAAAAAAAAAACAGGACAAAAATAACTGAAAAAAGGAAGGACTTATTTTGCTGTCTTAGTTGAGGGTACAGTCCAGCATGACTTTGGAAATCACGGGGACAGTGTGAAGCAGTTGGCTGCGATGTATCCACAGTCAAGAGCTGACAGGAATGAATGCTGGTGCCTACCTAGCTCCCTTCTGTTTGATTCACTTCAAGACTCCAGCCCAGTTAAGGAGAGTTCTTCTATCTGAATTAACCTGACCTAGACAGTCTATCACAGGCATTCCCAAAGGCTAACTGAATCTACACAGTCTCTCACAGGCATGAGGGTTCAGAGACAAGATCTTGTCAGTGTGTCAACCAGTACAAACCATCACAGTGACTATAACTGTAAATGTTCAACAGAAACTTTGATCTCAAGGCTAGCTATTTGTTTTCAGCTATATGCGGATATTGACATCAACAACCTGGCATGAAAGCCACTGATTACAGCAGAAGCATCTCAGAGACTAGCCTCCTGCCACGGTGGTTGTACAGAACAAGGTGGTTGTGGGGAAACACTGTTACACTAGGGTAGTGCCTCAATCTCAAAATCTGGGGGCCACACACAGGAGGATGGCCACAAGTTCCAGAGCAGTGAGTCTCATACCATTCTAGGCTACAGAGTGAGACCTTGTCTCAAAAATAAACAAAACAATAGTGACCAAAACCATTCTTTAGTAATCAAATTACTGCAAAAGGCAGTCACTTATGCAAAGTATTTGAGTTTATTCATTGTCCAAATTATTTATTTTGTCATTGTTTCTGCAATGTTATCATCCATTTCTGGGGTCAGTTTTCTTCTTGTTAAAATGTAACCTTTAGAGATTTTTTCAGCTATTGTCTAAAAAGGAAAAAAATCTTCTTAGTGTCTGGGTGTTCTAAAGGGTCTTTATTTTAGCTATCTGTTTGATGTCAGGTATAGGATCCACTGCTGCTGTTAGGAAACAGAGGCAATCACCTCCTCCATATACGATCTGTCTTTCCTCCCAGCTTTTAAAGCCGTCTCTTTATGCTGGACACGTGCTCACAACACCGCCATCATTCGCGTTTCACATGGGAGTTACTTAACCCACTTACAATTTGCTATGCTTTTTGATAGATGTCCCTTCATGTGTTTCTATAGTTAAAAAAACTCCTGGCATGACCAGTTTTGGAGATCTGTAGCTGTCGTTTACTTGCTGACACATATTTACATGGGCATGTGAGGGAAAAAACAAAAAATTAAAGATAAAAAATTAAAATCAATGCTACCACATATGGCTCCCTAGAATCACAATGGTGGAAGGGCAACTTCTGAGAAAAACGGAGACACTGTAAAGGTCAGTTTTGTAAACGGTGTGCAGAGATCATTAAAACCAACAAGTTCTTTCCTCTGGAGGGAATCACCATAAACTGACTGTCACCCTTTAAGAGGACATTTGTAAGGGTGAGTTAACTTGTTATGTAAAATATTCCTGTTTCATGCCACTGTTAAAGGATCCAAATCTGAAACTGGGATTGAAAGCTGTCCAGCTAGAAAGGTCCTCCTCTGCTAAACGGCTAATTCCCCCCGTGGATGAAGAGCGAGTCCTCTCAAGCATGGCTCAGAAAGCAGGCAGTGCATTACTACAGACAATGTGTGAGCAGAGCCGATGACCTCATTAAGGACAGGGCTTGATAGAGACACAGTGTTGGACATGATAGGGGAAGATGTTAGGAAGGGGCCTGAATACTTGCCATAATTTCCTCCTGTAAAAGCTATTAACACCAGTTGGGGACTGAGCTGATCAGAAGCTCTGGGGCTTAGGGAACTGAATAAATAGTCTCGAGTTAGCAGTGCGGGGTGCGTGGCAGAGCGTTTCTGACAGTTCTGAATATTAATGCCACAGTGGAGTATTTTCCTGTTTCTTCCCAAGATGAAATGTCCCTAAATGGCCTATTTTCTGCTCTTGATGTCCTCCCTGGCTACTCAACCAGCATGTATTTTTGGCCATGAAATGCGGGAAAGACTGAGTCTGTAAACAGTTTTACCATGCCTCCCCACTGCCACTGACATCATCGCCACTGACATCACCGCCACTGACATCACAGTCACTGGCATCACCGCCACTGACATCACAGCCACTGACATCACCATCACTGACATCACCATCATCACCGCCACTGACATCACAGCCACTGACATCACCGCCACTGACATCACAGCCACTGGCATCACCACCACTGACATCACAGCCACTGACATCACAGCCACTGTCATCACAGCCACTGACATCATCGCCACTGACATCACCACCACTGACATCACCGCCACTGACATCACAGCCACTGACATCACCATCACTGACATCACCATCATCACAGCCACTGACATCATCGCCACTGACATCACCACCACTGACATCACAGCCACTGACATCACCGCCACTGACATCACCGTCATTGACATCACCGCCACTGACATCACCACCACTGTCATCACAGCCACTGACATCATCGCCACTGACATCACCACCACTGACATCACAGCCACTGACATCACAGTCACTGACATCACTGCCACTGTCATCACAGTCACTGACATCACAGTCACTGGCATCACCGCCACTGTCATCACAGCCACTGACATCACAGTCACTGGCATCACCGCCACTGACATCACAGCCACTGACATCACAGTCACTGACATCACAGCCACTGACATCACAGTCACTGACATCACAGCCACTGACATCACAGTCACTGACATCACCGCCACTGACATCACCACCACTGACATCACAGCCACTGACATCACAGTCACTGGCATCACCGCCAATGACATCACAGCCACTGACATCACCGCCACTGGCATCACCGCCACTGGCATCACAGCCACTGGCATCACAGGTATGGTAGCTCCTTCTTGGTACTCTGTAAAGGCAGGAACTATATACCTGTGCCATCTATTTTGTTTTATTTAACATGATGCCAACTGCAGATATGGGACTGGCAACAGACTACTACTAAGGACTTCTACTTGGGGCTTACCAAATGAGATCTGCATAGAAATTAGGGAAAGCAGAGGGGAAGGTCTTTGGGAGAGGGGAGGGGAACATGAAGGGGATGAAAGGAAAAATAAGGTCATAATGAGGACAGGGATAACATATTATAGTTTGTATAGGAACGGCCCCTATAGACTCATACATGTGAATGCTTGGTCTTTAGGGAATGGCACTATTAGGAGGTGTGGCCTTGTTAGAGGAAGTGTGTTACTGGAGGCGGGCTTTGAGGTTTTAGAAGCTCAAGCCAGGTCCACTGCCTCTGTCTCTTCCTGTTGCCTGTGGATACAGATATAGAATTCTTGGTTCCTTCTCCAGGACCATGCATGTCTGAGTGTCATGCTTCCTGTCTTGATAATAATGGACTAAACCTCTGAACTTGCAAGCTAGCCTCAAATAAGTGTTTTCCTTTAAAGAGTTGTCATGGTCAAAATGTCTCTTCACAGCAACAGAAACCCTAAGACAATATATGTGCACAAAATCATCATAACAAAACTTTAGTATAATAATAATGATAATGATAATGATAATAATAATAATAATAATAATGGTCCTGCAAAGGTAGAAAAGTCATTCTAAAAGCAAAGATGATGCTGACAACTCCCTGGCTGTCAATTCCACCAGCCTATGCCAGGCACAGGATTTCTGAAGCTGAGTCAATAAGAAATGATTCATTTACTCAAATATTTATTGACTGATAACCATATAAACAAGACAACATAGTGCCTGCTTCCTGAAGCTTATAATCCACTGAGGCAAACAGGAAGACAAATGGAAGGGCAGAAAGACAGACAGACACAGATACTGTACGTTGTAAGTGTAAGAAAGCAGTTTACTCTCCATGGAGTGGTGTGGGTTGATTCCTCAAGTGTCATTTAAAGGGACTGTAAGATTTGAAGCTGGCACACTCGGGAGGCACACTGGCTAGCTTTTGAACAAATGCCTCCCTGAGACTGGGCTGCTGGCACGCCTGTAGGGCATTTTTAAATTAGTGGTTGATAGGGGTCCACCCACAATGGGCTGCTGGTCAGGGTTCTGAAAGAAAGCAGTCTGAGCAAGGCACGAGGAGATAGACAGTAAGCAGCGCTCTCTATGGCTGCTGCATCAGCTCCTGCCTACAGGTTCAGGCCTGGTTTGAGTTTCTCTTTGGCTTCCCTCAGTGGACTGTGACTCAAGATATGTAAGCCAAATAAAGTTTTCTCCTCAAGTTGCTTTGGTCCTGCTTTGCAGGCAGAATGAAAGCACTTGCTGGTGGATTCGGTGTAGAAAGGGAGGAAAAGGAGGCATCAGTTTCCGAGCTGTGAGCTAATGACTGATGGACCCTAACGGAGATGAGGAATACTAGAAAAACAAACGGGAGGATGTGGGGCCACAGGAGAGCTCGGCTTTAATATGCTCATCGAGGTGCCTGTAAGGCAACTAAACACAGATGTTTAGGATTTACCAGATGCTGGTTGGCAAATTGGAAATTAAAGAATGACTCAAATTACTACTCCCAGCTCCATTTAATCCCACTCTTAGAATATCTGTATACCGATGTATTTTTTTATGTGTACCATGTAACATATCATATATACATAAACACACATGTATAAAAACAAAAAGAAAATACACGAAAACAGTAAGACAATGTTGGCTATGACTTTGCCCTATTTTTCAGATGTTTTATGATAGTATCTTGTTACTTTTGTTATTTCAAGAGATGAAAAAGTAGGAGAAGCTGAGAAAGGCTCGCTGTTTAAGAAGTGTTTCTCAAGGCTGGAGAGATGGCTCAGTGGTTAAGAGCACGGCTGCTCTTCCAGAGAACTCTGGTTCAGTTTCCAGCACCTTCAGGGCAGCTCACAACTATGTTGCTGTTTCAAGGGATCCAATCACTCACAGACACACATGCAGGCAAAACACTCAAGGTACATAAAATAAAAATAAATCACCTAAAAAAGAAGTGTTTCTCACTAACGTAGATAAATCTTTCAATTACTTTTGTTACTGTCAGGGTAGGTTCTAAGAACATGTTCCTCCATTTCTAAACAACACTCTAAACCAAAACCATAATGTCTGTGTTTGTACTCTACCTATCTTCAGAATCTGTGCTGTTTCCCAATCTCCTTCAAAGCAAAACGGAACATTGCGGCAAAGCAAGTGAGAACGAGTGAAACTGTGTGCAAAATAAATGAATCTCTAACAGAAGCTAAATATCAATGAGTTCAGCTAACCAGCCTTCAGTGCTATCCAGACACTTCGCCTGGCCAGAGACATCCTTGGTTTCTCTTTCCCCATCTTCATGTGTAATGCTGAGAAGATACCCTGCCTGTTAATAAATCTGCCACTGCCTGTGACAGACAGACAGACAGACACACGCGCGCGCGCGTGCGCGCGCGCGCACACACACACACACACACACACACACACGCTCCTGGGACAGAGCAGTAAAATGATAGTGAGCTCAGGAGCCATAGCCATCGCCTCTATGGCCCAATCTGACATTTCCAGAGTCCACACAACCTTGCCTCCCGCTCCCACTGGGCCAGTTCAACCTGTCCTCCGCTCAGGACGCTGGCTACAGTGTGAGAGAAATGGACGGCCTACCATGCAAACCGAAACTAACCCCCAACGCTTTGATAGCTCCTCGGTGTTGCTAGATTAGAATGCCAGCAAGGCCTGGAGACCTTTGGTGTGTGCTCTTCTAACCTCTCCTTGCCCGTCCCCAGTCCTTCACCGGCCCATGTTCAAGCAATTTGCAGGAGGTACATACACTTTGGCACTCCAGGTCTCGGCAGGCCCAGTTCCCTTTGCCTCTCACTGTAGCCAGCTAACGCCAGCAAAGCCCTGGGCCTGTGCTTTCCCTTAGGACTGCTGTCCTGGTTCCTGCAGGGTTCTCTGTGTCCTTGAAAGACTCTGGAATTTCCTGTGCTGTCAGCCTGTCTGTCATCACCCTGCAGCTGAAACACGGTACAACGCTGCTACTGACAATGCTCCCTATAACCCAAATATCTAGAAATTTACAAGTAACACTCCTTCCACATATACACTCAGACACAGCTCAACACAACATCCTCCCTGGAAAAATAAGAAAAATTAAAAGTAACATGATAATCGATATGAATTATCCATGTTCCAGCAAAGCACTACAGGAGACACAAGCCTTCTCTTCCACCTGTGCATGGAATCTAAACAAAGTGGGGATAACAAACACAGGCTGTTCTCCAGCGTGGTTTTCTGTGACTCTAGAATCACATGTGTGTTCCAGTGGTGACATGATTTCACATGAGAGTGAACAACTCCTGATACCAAATAGAGCAAAGTACAACTTCCATCCAATTTACATTTACAATTCAGCTTACAATTTTCCCTGGAAAACAGTCATTATATATTAAATCTATGCCCAAAATGTTTGCTGTGTTTACATTAAGAGTACAATTAAGGTTTTGGCTCAAATAAGGTTCAGCTTATGATTATAAGCAGATGTTTCACCTTTACTAGTCCCTCAGCAAAACATATGTGTGGGGGTGTGAGTGTGCATATGTATGCACACAAGGGACCATTCTTGAGGGGACTGTCCTACGGGCTGTACAATACATAATACCTTTGGCCCCACTACAACAAATGCCGGCAACTCCCCTACTAATCTTCATGACAACTAAAAACAACCGTATACAGTTCTAAAACCACCTGGAATATGCTTACTGAATGTTTACTTAATTGATAACCTTTAATCGTGAGATCTCACAAATTTTTCTTTTCAAAGCATTGCTCATGTGAATTTTGCGTGCATAAATTCCTGGGATTCCTAGTAAAGCTCCAACACATGGAGCTGATAGACAGAAACCTTTCCCCCACGACTGAAGTGCACATGGAGAGGAGGAACGTTTGAATGAGGCCATGATCACGTCCATACTGCACTCTAGTAGAGGAAACCCGACTTGGCACGTGAAAATGTTCTGCCATATGCCGTCACTACAGACAGAAACGCTTCTGGAGCCCACGTGCCTGAGTCTTTTCCCATCACCTCCCGAAAGGAAACAAAAAGTGGAAGAGGGGTAAGAGTGTTTATGGCCTGATCTTCGAGTTTGCTACTGTAATGAAGTAAACGTAATACTCTCAAGAGCTCAGCCCTTTGAAGGTATTTCCAGAACTAGCAATGACTGGCCCTTTGGTAGCTGTGTTCGCTACAGCTGCAGGAAAAGGCCGACATCCATTAAGGGAAGTTCAAGGCGAAGGGGCAACAGAGACAGACTCAACAGTGGGGCTGTGGCAATGACTTCTGCATTGCCACTGTACATGTGGCAACATGTATGGCAGGCTCCCTTTCCCAGGTCCGCCTCTTGGATCTGTTGATTTCCAGCCCTGGATGCATTTATGAATTTCATGAATAGGCTTTCAAAGTTACTTGGACTTTGATTATTTCTAATTTTTGGTGTTGTTTTTATTCCCCTCAGTGATTCTAATGTATTGAAAATTGCTATCTTAACCCCAAATTCTAATTCCTATGGCTCAGTATCAGCTGATATATTAGACCAGTAAAGGTAATATTTTAACGGTAGGCAAAACTCTGCATTTCATAATTTACCACACAGAAATGACATCGGGATTGCCTCCGGCTAAGTTGATTTATATGTATTGCGTTGTTATATGAGAGTAGTTATAACTTGGCAAATTCCAGTAGGAAAACATGAACTTATTTTAAAAGATTTACACATTATCTGGGCTTTAAAAAACCCAACAAGAGGCTAGAAAGATGGCTCCGTGGATAAGAAGGCTTTTGCCTTTGTTGAGGACCCAGGTTCAGTTTCTAGCACTTACACAGTGGCTTGCAACCAGCTATACTTCCAGCTCCAGGGCTTCCGATGTTCTCTTCTGATTCCATGGACACTACATACATGCAGTACACATACAAACATTTAAACATGCAGGCAAACACTCATCCATGTAAAATAAAATAGCCTCAAGGAAATGCAGTGGTATATTATTTGTGTTTTCATAAATAAAGCTTGCCTGAAGATCAGAGAAGCCAAGCAGTTAACCACTAGAGAGCTCTTACCTCTACAAAGTCTTCCGATAGAAAGGAGCGAGTTCCTGTCTCTTCCTGCCTTATATTCCTCTCTCCACCCAGCCATATCACTCCTGTCTCCACCTCCCTAGTGCTGGGATTAAAGGTGTGGGATCCCAAGTGCTAGGATCTTCTTTGTGTGAGTTCTCTCTCTCTTTTAGACAGATTCAATCTTGTGTAGCCCAGGCTGGCCTCGAGTCCTGGGATTAAAGGCGTGTGCTACCACTCCCTGGCCTCTCAAGGCTTAGCTCTGCACTCTGATCTTCAGGCAAGTTTTATTTATTAAAACACAAATAAAATACCACTATAAGGCAAACATGATAATCAGTTTACTCACATGTACGTAAGTCACATGGGACAAGATGATGACGGTGGCTAGTTAGGGAAGCCCCTGGATACACAGATCCAACAAAAATCTGAGACGCAAACTGGACTATAAAGTTATCCTAAAATTTCAGCAAAAAACAAATTCTGCTACAGTTATATCTAGAATGAATAAAACGTTAGACAATAAAAAGTGAAATGCCCTACCTATTATTACATGAGTCAGAGACCTAGGCATACTGTCAGGTTCACATACCATGAGTAACCATCAATATCATACTGTGCTTCCTAAAAGCTTTATTGGTCCATCTGTTAATGTTGAACAACAGTGAAGAACAATCAGCTACACAGTTATGAAAACTGTCCATTAGAGCAGAATCTGCTTCTGCAATGCAGCCTGCCATATTGGACATCTATCAAACCCCCTGTATGGGCTCAAATCAGAGCAGTGTCAATCAAAGAAGGTTAACCTCACCCCCTGAGGGCCACAGTGAACACAGAGTCTCTTACCTACCTTCCTTCTTGATAGCTAGAGAACCGGCGCATGACCTACATCGGGTCCCTCTGATGGCTACACTTTATACATAACGTTAAGACTCTAGTGATGAGATCAGCCTACTGGAAGAGAGGTCAGTAGCAGCAAGTGTCAGTCAGTCCTATGGGTTTCTCCAACCTGGTATTTCAGTATTTTTAACAGTAGTAGAAACAACTTAATGCCCTTCTAGTCTGTCCTGTGGTTAATAAAGCCAGAGTGGATGCCAGTACACTATTTCTCGAACTGATGGTCTTGTGAAGAGAATTAATAGTCATCTTTGTCATCACACAGAGAGAGAGAGAGAGAGCTCTTCTGAGAGTGAAGGGGAAGAAGGCCGACTTTGAGATGTCCCCTTATTCCTGGCCCTCATTCCTTCACTCTATACACAAATGTTCCTGGTCTTCAACCCTTGATAAGCCCTACACTCTGCCCATGAATGGGACCCATGACTTGTTTGTAAACCAACAGAATAAAGCTTGTCACTTTCATAATTATGTACCCTAGGACTACAATGTCTACCTCACTAGCAGACTCCTCTTTGAAGGGAGTTGGTATACTAGGACCCATTCTAGAGATAGAAAATTAGAAGTTGCTTCCAATCGACAATGACACTTAGTCCAGCAACCTATGATGGGGCAAATCTCCTAACAGCCTTAAGGACTGGAAGCAAATCCATCCTGAATCAAGCCTCCAGAAGAAACCAGGGCTGGCTAATACCTTTGTTACAGCATGCGGAACAGCCTGAGCAGACACCCAGACAAACTGCATCCAGGCTCCTGAGCTACAGAAGCGGATGTGACAAGTGTGTGCTTCTTTCAGCCAGTAGTCTGAGAATATTTGTTACTTAACAGCAGATGACTATTAAGGTAGAGCCAAGAGGAGACACTGGAGTGGAGGTCCAGTGTTGTGTGAACTGCTTGACCCTCTGAACCACATCATATTGGAAAAGCAACTAATAGTCTTGAATATTGTACACTAATATGGATTTTTGTATATTGATACAAATTTAAGGGTTTTTGTTTGTCTGTTTTTTCCTTTTTTTTTTTTTTTAGTTTTGGAGCCTGTCCTGGAACTAGCTCTTGTAGACCAGGTTGGCCTCGAACTCACAGAGATCCACCTGCCTCTGGCTCCGGAGTGCTGGGATTGAAGGCGTGCGCCACCGCCCCACTCGAAAAGACCTTTGTCTTTGTCTTTGTCTTTGTCTGACTGCTCTGGGCTTCATTCATCGGTCACTTCACCAACACCCATAGATGGCAACGCATAGATACTAATATGGCAGCAGCTTTTTCTGCGTTGCCTCTCAACAGACTATGGCTTAAATACAACTACTGTCTCGCTTTACAGATAAGGAACTAAAATTAGAAGCTGCTGAGCCCAGAACCCAGGGCTTTGAAAGCCCAAATATAGGTGTAGCAGTCAGCCTGTGAACACTGAAAAGAGAGAATTTATCTAGTAAATCCATGCTTGGAGGCTAAGAGAGCGCCTTTTGCAGCCTGGCTGGATTTGAAGGCCGCTGGAAAAGTATGATTTGAATTTAACGTCTGCACACAGAGGAGTAAGAAAACAACACTTAGGATGATCACGCGCAAAACTGCTCACATAGTTCAAGTCTGGCAACATCGAGCTCACGTTTTGAACCACAAAACACTTCCAAAATGTAATCTACCCTGCTGATTGGCATTCTTCAACAAAATGTTGAAAAAACTAAAAATGACAACACATGCCTATTTCAAGTCTTCTTTGATAGGGCGGATTTAATCACTGTCACTATTTTCGGAAAACATTACCTTTTCCACGCTTTTCACTGTGGGGTCTTAGCTGTACCCTATTATATTATATGCAAACATGTAGGAAATCCAGATCAAGTGGAGGCTAGGCCACTCATTAAAGCTGCGAGCTCTCAGAAGGCCCTTAACTGTGTGGAGCACATAAGGTAAGGAACACCTGCCATTCACCCCAGCCTTGCACTCCCACCTGGTGGCTATAGCTTGGGGTCCACGTGAGCAAGTGCTGGAGCACGTGAAGTGCCACTGCACACACTATGTGCTAAACATGCCATGACTGGCATGCTCCAGACACCTGGTGGCAGTTATACGCAGTGTATTCTGAAAGACACTGGGGTATAATTTCTTAGGGCAAACCTTTAAAGTTACTGCAGCAACACTCAATGCTTGCAATGTGGTGGTTGAACGCGAGTGCTCTCCACTTGAACTACGACTCTCTCTGTGGCTTTCGGTCACTTCCCAAACCCTATAAACACACATGAAACGTGCTGTCTTCGCTATCTCCCAGCTTATACTCTCTTCGTGCACTCAGAGACGGAGGACCTGCAGCGCTCAGACGGAAGCGGAGAGGCAGCCATGGAGTCAGCCATCCTGTCAGACAAACCAGACATGCTGTCTGGAACCTAGCTGTCCGTTTTCACAACACAGCATCTACTGAAATGATTGTACCGCAGCGCTTTAATGGGAAAATGCAACCAGCAACAACAAACATCCATCAACTCCACGCCGGTTCTTGGTACAGGATGGATGGGAGAGCGATCATTTTTAATTCATGGTACCTTCTTGTATATGTAATGCAAAAGTAGACTGTAAGTTTATAAAGTCATTTTCGGTTGCCCACATGGTGCTGAATTATTTAAAACTCATTTAGAACACACACACACACACACACACACACACTTCTGACAATTTTTAAATACTGTTTGACAACAGCATTTTCAGCAACTGCAAAAGTGTGTGCTTGAGATTAGACTATGTGCACACTGTCTCTCATTAACAAGTCCTGGGTATTTTTACCCCTGGTGCATCACACCTCAACTCTGTTTTAAGGAAAACGGACGAAAGAAAGCCTCTGTCCAGAGTTCAAATTACTCAGTATCTATTTATACCTCCTGGTAAGTAAGAGTAACTGGTTTATCAAAGTCCAAAAGTACATTATCCTGGGCAACCCTCCCTGGAAAGGTACACAACCATCAACTCCCAACCAACACTGGGACTGTCTTCTGGGTAAGAACTCACTGAAGAAAACCCCAAGTGTAACTGAAGGAGGCTGAGCGCCTGTTTGGAAAAAGCAATTGTGACACAGCAGGCACTTACCAAGAGTCCTGAAAAATTACATTCTACCCTTTGAACCATAAAAACTCAGTGATGATTTTCTCTTCAAAAAAAAAAAAAAAATCGGGTTTGAGTACCATTTGCCTAAACTTTTTAAAACAGGGTAAGACATCTTAAAGCAGCAAACTTCATTCTCCCACAAAAATAGAGACCACTCTAAGATGACCCTGTCTCTTCCCTGTCTGGGGTGACATCTTGGTGTTCATACTATTTACTCAAGTTTTCTTTCTACTTTTCTTTTTAAGACATATTTATTTAGCTTGCTGTGTATGAACGCCTTCTTACACCTATGAGTATATGTCATGTGAGTGCCTGATGCCTGCGAGCTCAGAAGAGTGTGTGTTGACACCACTGTAACTGGCTACAGATGGTGTGAGCTGCCATGTGGGTGCCAGAAACTGAACTTGGGTCCTGTGTAAGAGCGACAAGTGAACCGTCTATTTCTGCAGTATGCAGGTCTCTTTCCACCTTTCTTATTTTCGTGATGGAAATCTGCCACAGTCTTGTCCACTTGAATAATCTTTTTGTTTCATTTTTGTTGTTGTTGTTTTCTGAGATAAGGTTTGACTGTGTAGCCTTGGCTGACCTGGAACTCACTCTGTAGACCAGGCTCGACTTGAATGCAGAGATCCATCGCCTCTGCCTCCTGAGTGCTGGGATTAAAGGCGTGTGATCCCAACTGCTGGGATCACCTTTGTGTGAGTGGTTTCTCTTTTTCTGCAATATTTTTCTACAATACAGTGTAGCCCAGGGTGGCCTTGAACCAACAGATATCCATCTCCCTCTGTCTCCCAGATCCTGGGATTAAAGGTGTGTGCCACCACTCCCTGGCCAGTATAGTTGACTACTATGGCTGCTTTGTCCTCTGATCTTCAGGCAAGCTTTATTTATTAAAACACAAATAAAAGCCCAGAGAAAGTGGTTTATGTTGCCGTGGGCTTTTGTTGTCCCCATTCTAATGCTTTATCCTGATGCCCCAGACAGTGTCTACCACCAGGAGGGGCTGAAGGGATCCTTAGAGAATAAATGAAGACTTTTTTGTTTTGTTTTAAAGATTTATTTTTATTTTATGTGTATGAATGTTTCACCCACAAGTCTGTGCACTGTTGTGTGCAGGACCTATTGAGGCCAGAAGAGTCCGTCAGATCCTCTGGAACTGGAGTTACCGACAGTTGTGGGCTGTCATGTGGGTGCTGGGAATTGAACCCAGGTCCTCTGGAAGAGCAACCAGTGCTCTCAACCACTGAGCCAACTCTCTAACCTTCAAATGAAGATGTTTCTTACAAGTCAGCCTGCCTCCCAACAAACGATTGGCCAACCCTGTTCCTAAGCAGAGCAATTTGGGGAGCTGGGAGAGATGGCTCAACATGCAAAGGGCTTGCCAGACTCCAGTTTGATACCTGCGGACCCCCCCCCCCCCTTGGTAGAAGTAGAGAACTGGTTTCCAAATGGTACCCTCTACCTCCACAAGCCCAAATAAATAAATGTAACAAAAGTGGGGTGGTTTTATTTTTGTGCGTTTTTTTGTTGTGTGTGTGTTTGTTAGCCAGTGTCTCTCTACACACCCCTCCGCGTCCTGGAACTCACTAAGTAGACCAGGATGACCTTGAACTCACAAAGACCTGCCTGTCTCTGCTTTCCCAGTGTCGGGAGTAAAGATGTGCGCCACCATGTCACACACTGTTTTCTCTTGGAGCAGCTTGGGAGTGAGCCAACGTGGCTCACATCTGTAATGCCAGCATTCTGAAACGACAAGAAAACGAAGTACCAGGCCAGCCTGAGTATCGAACTCAAAATAAACTGGAACGATTTAGAGTGACCATAGCCACCGCTATACAGCCTCACAGACAAAAAATAAAAAAGAGCCTCTTCTCCCAGGACTGAGATTTTTCTCCCTAGATCTCAGTCTTCTCTGCACTCCAGAGAGGGATGTGGCACAGGACCTACCCAGGGCTGGAGCCCACATCCTGAACCTGCTCTTGTACCCAGCTGTGAGTGGGAACTCTCCTGACTCACCTTGCCCCAGGTGATGTTTCCTTCTCACTTTCTCTTTCACTTTCTCTTTCGCCTACTCACCTGCTCTGGCCCCGCCCTGCTCCGGGCTTCTCCAGTCTGGGCTGCTCTGGTGCTGGTGTCAATCTCCAGCCCTGTTTTCGCTTTTCCTACATCAGCCGGGGCTGCCCACGAGGCCAGGTTAAAAGCATGGAGCTGGGAAGGCAAGGCACTGAAGACTTAGCGTCTCAGCCGGGACACAGCAACAGGCTGAGAGCCACACGGGAACGCCGAGCAAGACCGAGGAACCCGGAGACAGCCTCGAGTGCACTCTCGAATCCCCATCTCCTCACAGACCCCAGAGAGCAGCATGAAGCCAGCTGGGGGCCGCCTGCTCCTCCGGCTGCTGCTGGCCACGGTGCTGACGGGAACCCGCGCTCATCCTGTGCCCAGGGACACCAGGCTCCCATCAGATGCAAAGGAATGCCACCTAACCCAGTTCGAGTCTCTGCTTCCGCAAGAGCTGAAGGCCATCAGGAAGGCCAGGGATGCCATAGAAGAGTGGCTGCGCAAGAAAGATGTCAAGTGCAGCTCCCGCCTCTTCCCCAGGGCCTGGGACCTAAGGCAGCTGCAGGTCCAGGAGCGCCCCAAGGCCCTGCAGGCTAAGCTGGCCCTGACACTGGAGGTCCTGGAGAACATGACTGACTCAGCCCCGGGCCCCATCCCGCACCACCTTCTTCACACACTGCGCTACATCCAGTCCCAGCTGCAGACCTGTACACAATCTCAGCCCACAGCAGAGCCCGGGTCCCCAAGTCGCCGCCTCTCCCAACTGCTGCACAGGCTCCAGGAAGCCAAGGAGAAGGAGACCCCTGGCTGCCTGGAGGTCTCTGTCACTTCCCACCTCTTCCACCTGCTCAACGGGGACCTGAAGTGTGTGGCCAGGGGAGATCAGTGTGCCTGACCTCAGACCCTCCTGCCAGCTGCTGGAATTCTGCACTGTGTGGACTCACCAAGCCCCTGCCTTAATTTATAGCCCTTCATGACTTTTTAAAAAGTACTTATTTATGTGAGTGGGTTCTCAGACTCAGACCCCACAAAATGTCTATTTTTCTACTTTTGTAAACAATCTGCAAATACAAGTTGAGAAAAGAAAAAAAACCACAAATAATAAACTACTGTATTTGCCTGCATTTTGACCAGCTGTAGCTTTCTGTAGTGCTCTCTGCTGCAAAAACAAGCTCCTGGATATGAATGATGAGAACTATCCTTACCTGTGGGCAGAACATTAGAAAGCAGTTAGCGGATTATGGTGGTCTGGCGAAGTGGTGGAAGTTATATCCTCCCTCTAAGATCCATGGCCTCACTAGATCCTGGTAGTGGGCTAGGTTTAAGTACCAGGCATAATTTCACTCCTGTTGAGCAATCAAGTCTAATTATACAATTTTAATTATTGCCAAGATACAGGTTGGCAGCTGCACCTTATGGATATCAAGCTATGCTGAACATTGGGGTTCCCAGGTGTCCCCGCTGGGCAGGAAGGGCAGTTTGCACAGCACTTCCTGATACTGTGAAATCTAGATCTCAGGGAGGAGGCTTCTAGGGCAGATCTAGCTCAAAAGCATCCAACTCCTGTGCCTAAAACATGTGGTATTTTTAGCAATAGGGACTACCCTTCAACCAAGGGCAGCGGCAACAACCTATATTGACTTGGGAGTCTCCAGGCCAACCCTGACCAAGACCTGAAAGGAGATTTCCCCCTTTTTACCCAATACCAAGTGGTTTTAATCTTGAAATCATATACACACCAGCAACACTAATGGACTCAGCAGGTTGTATTTACTCATTTAATACATGTGCATATGTACATAGAACAGTAACAAAAGAAAAAAGGTTCTTAGAGGGAGTGAGGGGACAGATCTGGAGGGAATTGGAGGGTAGAGACATTGAGAAAGGTTGGAAGGAGGACAGAAAAAAAGAAAATTCATGTAATTATATTTTAACTAAAATGTGAAAAAAAATTTAAAATGTCCTGTTTCATAATCAATTCCATCTCCTTCTTATCTCATATATGAGATAAGAGAATGTGTGTATGTATGTGTGTGTGTGTGTGTGTGTGTGTGTGTATGTGTGTATATATTCCCTGTTTGAGCTTCTTAAAGGTTTGGTTAGTTACGTTTAAACTTTCTTGCTTTATAATAAACTGTGCTTGTGGACTGTCATGACCACAGGTTTAAATACTGGTTCTCACCAGAGATTTGTAATGTCTTTTACTTTCTCTTTTTCTGGAGACCTAAATGCCCATGTGATACAGTGCTTCTATTACTCTGTGTGACTCTATCAAGGATGACCAAGTAACTGTGGTCACAGTGTGAGTGGAGAGCACAACCTACAACATCCTGCATTTCACCCCCAGTGAGGCTGTCTCTGAAGCTGTACCATATGGTTTCTCAGCTGGTGGGGGCAACTGTTTCCTGTCCCAGGGCAAGCACCCCTCTCTGCTCACCTACTGAAATATCAACCCCTCTGGCTGCTCAGCCTGCCACTCCTCGGCAGAATACCAGAAAGTGCCGTTAGCATTTTACCGAGTTTTGGATCTCAGAAGTTTCCCTTTAGCTTACCCATGATTTCTAGTCCTGAGTGGCAAATCTGATTGTTTGTACTTGGTTTGGATTTTCATTCGGCTAGTGGCTGGTCCACCCCAATCTCTGATTTTATTCAACAAGATTCATTGGGAAACTATAATGTACCAGCCAATGTCTGAGAAGAAGTTTGAATGTAATTGGCCCCCTTAAGCTCATAGGCAGTGGCACAGTTAGGAGGTGTGACAGTGTTGGAGTGGGTATAGCTTTGCTGGAGGAAGTATATCACTACGGGGGTGGGCTTTGAGGTCTCCTATGCTCAAGCTACACTTAGCTCAGCTCACTTCTTATTTCCTGCAGATCAGGATGTAGAATTCTCATCTCCATCTGCAGCACCGTGAATGCCTTCATGCTGTCATGTTCCACCATGATGATAATGGAATGAATCTCTGAACTGTAAGTCACCCAATTAAATGTTTTCCTTTGAAAGAGTTGCTGTGGTCATTGTGTCTCTTCACAGCAACAGAAACCTAACTAAGACACTATGAAAAAGAACTTGGGAGGAAAAAAAATTAAGAAAAAAATATAAAACATACCAATACTTCATCTAAGCTACTCACTATTAATATTTTGATATGTTTCTCTTTAGCCATTTATGCAAGGTAGTTTTCACCTTGAAGGAAAAAAACAAAACCCAAGGGTGACAGCTTAGGAATAGAGCACTTGATTAGCATGTGTGAGGCCCAGGGTTCCATCCTGGGATATGAAGTATACAACACTAATGCCGAAGGCATATTATATACAATGTTTTGCATTCTGCTTCCCACCTTATTTTGCCATGAGTGCTTTTCAAATCCATTAAACTAATCTCTAACAATATCATTTTAATGACTGTATAATATTCCACTCTCTAATGATTATTGATTTACTCGCCTACAACTGGACATTTAAGTGGTTTCCCAAAGTGCATGTTAATGCACAGAGTAATAGCAATTTGTTGTGTTTATGGTTGTTTGTAGTTTGTAAAGATCCTCAGAAATCGAGGGACATAAACCTTTTTCCTACTCTGTACACTTGCCATCTATGCTCTCTGCAGAATGTTCACCCCAGTGTGCCCTTCACCAGTTCATATCACTGCCTGGGTCACTAGACCCTCAATAATACCCATGGCTTCTTTAAACAGCTTATTAAGTTATGGAGAAAGCAAGCTGGTTGCTGTAACTTCTCATTACTTAACAAATCAATCTTTACGCCATGCATTTAGTATGCACTAACTTACCTCTGTGAACAATGGCCTTTGCCAAACTGCCTGTTGGGATTTCTCTTGAAGCCCACGTTGCTCATTATTAAGGAGTAATTTCCTCTTGTTTATTTCTAGCATTAGGCCCATTAGTTCTAGCCTTTATTGGCTAACTCTCACATCATGATTCAACCCATTTCTAATAATCTGTATGTCACCACGAGGTCATGGCTTACCAGGAAGATTCTAACCTACGTCCGTCTCGGGTTGGAGAATCATGGCCTCTGCCTTCCCAGCATCCTGTTCTGTCTACTCCGCCTACCTAATTTTCTGCCCTATCAAAAGGCCAAGGCAGTTTTCTTTATTCAACTAATGAAAGCAACACACTACACCACTATTCTTTTAATTTTGGTTTATAATGAATTTATACCTAAAAAAAACTGTTTCTTTTATCAACATGTAAAACTATGTTCATTACTTTTAAGCTTAGAAATATAAATCTCAGGTGGGCACCATGCGAGGCTGGAGACGGAAGCTGGAGGATGAATTTGAGGCTGACCTCAGGCATGACTTCCATCTCAGAACTGAAAAGGATGATTTTCTTCATATATTCTTAGGCATTTTCAGATTATTCTTACCAGAGAATCTAAATATTACAAGTCCATGAGATGAAGCTCTGGCTTTGTACAAATAGCAAAACAACAATAACAACAAAGAAACCCAAACAAAAAACTAATCCCTAGTTAAACAATACAGGCACTCGTCTCGTGAAGCCTGATGTTATCCTCATTGTGTTAGTGGCCTGTTTCATACCAAAAAGATGCGTGTCTTAGAAGCAAGGAATTGCTATAATATAAATTATAGTAGTGACATATTCTTTTAGACATACAACATGTTATTTATTTGACCTGTGTACTATAAATGACTGTAATATTAAAATGCTCTCCTTTTGAATTCAGAAGGGAACAATGTCCATTTAAAAAGAGATAAATTAGAATCAAATTATTTTCTCTCTCATATAAGCTAATAAGAATCTGACTTTAAATGGAAGGACCATTTATGTGGTCTGCAGCCTGTTCTCAGCTGTTATCACAGAATAATTGATGTACTAATGATTTCAATTCATAGCACCCACTGTCTTCATTTTGCATAATTTGAACCAAATCTGAATATAAATGACAAACAGTCCTCTTGCCTGTTTAGTACCCATGACCTTTAACTAAAATTCACTTACTACGGCAGAAGGGGAATTTAGCGGATAGAGGAAACACTCACTATTTTCAAACATTTCTCCTCATACAGAAATGGAAAGAATCAGGTAAACGAATCAGCTATAGCAGGGCTAAGATTTATCATCTTATTATTTGAGAATGAATATTTAATTATAAAACACTTATCACCAACAGTGTCTGCTGGAAGAAATTCCAAAAGGGCCAAAGCTTATTCTAAGTAGGCCAAAGGGGGAGGGGCAATAAGTTTAATAGGTTTCATTATTTTTTCAATGAAAAAAAATTACTATGGAAAATTCAAGTCACTGTAATAGCTACAATGCAGTTAAATTCCCTGTGTAAAAACTGACCCTGTTTTATATGGCTGACGATGGGTTGACCACACTCCAGTGGATGGCCACACATGGGGAAATAAGCAACGCAAATTGGACTCAGGAGGTTATTTAAAATAAGGACACAAAGTTGGGAAGAGGTGATGGGGGAGTCAGGTGGAATGCGAGGTGAATAAGAACAAAAAGCATTGTACACCTGTGAGATTCTAAAAGACTCAGTGAAACATTAACTGAATCACCTATCGCTTGTGCATATTGCATGGGGCTATTTGTTATAGCGTGTGCAGGTTATTGCCTGCTGAACCAGGAAAAAGGACTTCTTTGTCAGTTTTCAAAAAAAAGTTGATCTTTTAAAAATAATCTGCAATCATCATTACCTATGACATCGAACATGGAACGCCGAAGCCTCCCAACTGTCACCAAGCCACCAGCAGGGCTCGCTAACAAGCCTGTGTAGTTGGGTACAGACTGAGTCGGTGCTATCCTCCGTACAGCAACAATCCTAGCACAGCATGACGGCCAATTAGTTCCAGCCTCCGTGGTGAATGTTATTCCAGACAACCCCTCCTTCACCTAGAGAAACAGCTGCTTCCTGATTCTACCCACTGATAACTGTTATTCTGAGCTGGCTGGCTGGGGAAAGCAGCCCCTGAACACAGCCTGACTCATTTATGGAGAGAAGGGGCCGTTCAAAGCTCACACACTCAGGATAGTACAGAAATTATTCATATGTTTATTTCTACCTCTGTGATGAACTTTTAAATGGAACTATGGCAGGACTGTCCAATCACATAGGACAATATATGGATTCCTGTTACTAAATTAAAACTTGCTTAGAATTCATACAATGTGGCTGATTGATGGCAGCTTCTGAGTCACACAAAGACAGATGAGAGTAGATGCTCACACACAGATCCTCAGGAATGGTACTTACTAAGTCTTCATTACCAAATAAGTAAAACAAGCAGCATGGGCAACAGGAACTGCTGGGGACCAGTTGTGCCTTTGCCCAAGTAATAGAATGAAACCCTACTGCCTGATGGGGAGCATCTGGGGACAAGGTCCTGGAGAGATAATTAGGTTCAGATGGGGTCACGGAAGGTGGGGTCTTGAGAATGGGATGAGCTCTTTTGTAAGAGGTGACACTGGAGACTGCAAATGTCTGTGTCCCTGTGTCTGTCCCTTCTCACTCCTCTTCCATTCTCACCCACCGTGACTCCACGTCCTTTCTCCATCTTTGTTCCTCTCCTTCTCCCCTCACCACTTTCTTCACTGGTCACATGAGAACTGAGGACACAGCAGGAAGGTAGCCAGAGAATACCTAACCAGGAACTGTTTTCTGACACCTTAATGGCAGATCTCTCAATGATGAGGAACGATTCCCACTGCTGAAGTCAGACAGTCCGTGGTATGCCAGGGCAGCCAGAGCTGACTTGACTGTAGTTAACAAGGAAGTGTTAACAACACCACCTCACCTCTTCTAGCTAAGGTCCTGTTAGACTTTATATAGGAAGTGTCACTCCAGAAGGCTGGCCGGTGAAGGTCTTGGTCCCTGAGGGGGTTCTGAAACTTTGGGAAGTGGGAACTATCTGGAGGAAGTGAGTCTCCAGGGCATGTCCTTATGTCTTGTCTTGCCCCAAACCCCACTTCATGTTACTATGAAATGAGGAGCCACTGCCAGAAGCACCTGCTGCCATGACAACCAGGTCACCTCCGCCAAGAATCAATGGAAGCAAGTATCACAGACTGAAACCATGAGCTAGGACAAGCGCTTCTTCAAGCTGCTTGCCAGGCATTTTGTCACAGTAATAATAAAGCCAACACCATGACACAGTACTAATAAAATGTTAATTATAATCAGAAAAGGTAGTTGTTGCCAAGCCTGACCATTTGAGTTTGACTCCTGGGACCCCACAGAGTGAAGGTAAAGAACTGGCTTTTAAGAGAGGTCCTCTGACCTACACACACATATGAATAAATAAATAATAAACCAACCAACAAATAAAACGTGAAACAGAAAGAAGGGCATCTTGGGTTTTCTCGCCACCCATTAACATAAACAATCACAAGCTCTCGAAATTTTTTTTTTTTTTTTGGTTTTTCGAGACAGGGTTTCCCTGTAGTTTCTAGAGCCTGTCCTGGAACTAGCTCTTGTAGACCAGGCTGGTCTCGAACTCAGAGATCCGCCTGCCTCTGCCTCCCGAGTGCTGGGATTAAAGGCATGCGCCACCACCGCCCGGCTTTCTCGAAATTATTTAAGGGGACACAAACAAGACAAATGACAGGCAAGGGAATACTGTCCTGAGAAACTACTCTATGCAAGGATTCAGTCTTGAGTGCCAAGACTTGCAAAGGAGTCTGACAAACACTGTCTACGTCAGGCAGCAATACCAGTCAGTCAAACTAGTAAGCGGGAAAACAAATTTAAAAACTGCAGTAGAAAACATTAAGTAGCCATTAAATCTGAGGCTCCTGGAGTTCTGTGATTACAGATGTAGAAAACATTCTGTGCACCAGGGTCAGGGGTAAGCTATAGTTGTAGAGTAGGGTTTATTCCTGGATAGACAATGATGGGTAACTGTCTTAATTATCATTCTTTTTTAAAAAAAATTTTGTGGTGAATATGTTAATCTTTCAATTAGAACATGGAGAAATGAGAACCTTTTCATTTATTCATTCATTTTCAGCTTATTTATAACAATGTGAGAACACATGTGCACGTGTGTGTGTGAGAAAGAGAGACAGAGACAGAGAAATAGAGAGCATGTGAGTAGCCATTGCCATGAGCTCCTGCAGCCATGATGTTCAGCTTCAAATGTGTGCGCATGTGTGGTATGTGCACTTGCCTGAGTGGGTGTGTGTAGGTTCATGTAGAAGCCAGAGTCATCATCCTCTATCCTCCTCCATCACTCTCCATATTATGGTTTGAGATGGGGCACCTCTGTAATCCTAGAGTTTGACAATCAGCAAAGAGCTGTCCAGCAAGTTCCATGGATCCACCTATTTCTGCCTCCTCAGGGCTGGACATGGACCAATAAACTCAACATTTTATTTATATCCATTATTACTGTGTGTATGATGTGTGTATGTAAATGTGTGCACACATGCCACGGTACACAAATGGAAACCACAGGACAACTTTCCAGAGTTGGCTCTGTCCTTCTGTCTTGTTTCTGAGGCAAGTTTTCTCTTATTTATGACACGCTAAGTACTTTAGGCTAGCAGACTGGTGAGTCTCTGGTCTGTTCTCCCATGTCTGCCTCCCACCTCCCTGTAGGACTGCGGGATTACAGATGGGCACCACCACATCTGACTTTCCATGTGGGCTCTAGGGACTGAACTCTGGTCATCAGGGTTGAGCAGCAGGGTGTCTTTGTGCACAGAGTCATCTTAGTGACTTCATGTGCCCAGATTCTCACATGGGTGCCAGGGATCCAGAGCCATGTCCTCATGCTTGCCTGGCAAAGGCTTACAGGCTAAGCCATCATCATCCAGGAACAGGGGATTTTAAGAGGTAAGGTTACACCGAATCTCAGCAAACAGGAACTAAAGACAGCTTAGCAGTCAGGTTTAGCTTTCTTCTCTACATGGAGTATGCCCAACTTCTACCAGATCTGCAGGAATAGGTAGAGAGAGTTCAATTGTTAAGGTCTGGGCTGGTCTGTCTCTCTTTCCACAGGCTTGGGGTTCCATGGCCACAGAGATGGTTTACAGACTACCTTTCCCTCGGTGGGAGGGGAAATATCTTGCTTCAAAATTTCTATCTCACTGTATAGAAATCTCCAGGGAGTCTTGGTTTGGAAAGAAAAAACGCTCCCACATTAAGTTCTGTCTAACTGGAAACCCTCCTAGAAGGCAGAGAGAATCTGCTGACTCCTTTATGGGAGCACATTAAGACAAAAGGAGAGAAATACATAAAGAGACATCCAAGGAATACAGAAGAAAAAAACATCTCGCCTATTCCACAAATCTTCCAACAGTTCTGGAATGCTGGTCAGAGCTAACAGAGAAAACAATGTCCGTGAAATCAAACAGGATGCTCACTTTCCACGTGTCTCCTGTCTAAGCTCACTACAATAATGAAGCAGGGCTGGGGAGCAGGCTCCGTGGATAAAGCACTCACTGTGCATGTCTCAGAATCTGAGTCTACATCTCTGGGACCCACATAAAATGCCACGTGGGCTGCACATGTCTTTAATTCTGGTGGTGGCGAGTTAAGTCAGAGGATCCAGCTAAGCCTAGCTAAGTCAATGGCTCAAGACATAGTAACAGATTCTAAAAGGGAAGACACCTGATATAAACCTCTGGCCTCCACATACACACAGAAAGGAAAAAGGGGGAAAAAAGCAATAGCCTCAGTCAATATAAAGGTAAAATGTGTGATCCTCCATTAGAAGCAGAAAAGAAAACACTAATTTCTACAGAAACATGCTTATCCTGGACAACAAATGGATGCTCCCCCCACAGGCCACTCTGTGCTAACCCCAGTAAAAAGGATGGCACAAATTGAGGAATTTCTTGAAAAACAGTGTAAGCCATGCTCGAAAATCCCCAGTCGCAGACAGCAAGCCTCGGTCCTGTTAGGGAGGCCACATGAGCGTTGGCCCAGACCTGAGAGAACAAGATGTCTTCTGGAACTTCCACCTAGCAGCCTGTTCTTGTTTAAAAGCTTTCTCTGCGAAGCGTGATTGGTTCAAATACGGCTGGATCGGCAAGTTTACCACCTGCTTGTTTGCTTATACAAACCCCTCATGAGTATCTCAGCTCAGTGTCCAGTGGGTTTTGCTCACTGTTTACTATGTTATTGAAAATACTTTTACTTTTCAAAAAGTTTACAAGGAAACATGGCACTGGTGCCCAGGGACTGCGTAAACCTTTACACCTCTTTTTCGTCTTTGCCTTCTATAACCCTGTGTATCTTTCCAAATGAGGTACGGCAACGACTTTGCTTACGGATGAGCGGTTGTTATCAGTCCTTCTGGTTTAAGTGAGGTATGAATCACACACTTCACACACAGACAGATCATGAGAGTGATCATGGGGAAGCCTTGTGGACAAACAGTGCTTCTCCCAGAGGAACACAAGAGTTTAGAAACCTGTTGTCACAACCTGTTCTTCTCATGGCCGCCAACATCCTGGCAATTGAATGTGCTCCTCCGTTACAGACACAGACAGACTCTGACAATACTCACATATTTTCAATTCGAGTTGAAGAAATTAGTGGTTGATTTAATACAGAACTCAAAATTTTTACACCCTATCACATTATTTTTTAAGACTTGACTGAGCACCCATACATAAAACTGAAACCAAAGTCCCTTAAAATAGTATTTAGCCAGACTACATACATGCATCACTGACTCCGACCCCTCTTCCCCCTTCCTCTCAGAGACCTCGCCCTCTCTTCCTTCTTTCCCTTCCCACAAGGTCTTACTATGCAGCCCAGGCCAGCCTGGAAGTCAACTCAAAGTCTTTTTGATCTTCTGTCTCCATTGTGCTGGGATGAGCAGCTATGTCCGGTCACGACTTTTGAAGGGTTCAAATCACAGAGGAAACTGTTGCTTTGAAGCCTTGCCACGTGACTCGCAGTTCCACACATGCTCAATATGGATCTTTCAAAGTCTCTTTGGTTCTCCTTTATTTTGGCTCGGGGTTTTCCGCAGCCCACTTCTCTCCGCTCACACTCTCTGTGGTTCTCCTCTGTTTTTCTCTTGTCATTGGGCTCCCTGCTGATACCACTCCTGCAGAAAAGATTCTCCCCAGTATTGCATCGCACAAAACTGTCTTTATAGACTCAGATTCTGAAAGAACACCGAGGGGTGGCCAGCCTCTGTCCCACACTGTCTATAGCCACAGCATGAAAACCTGAGGCTGCATCGAAAGTAAAGGACTCACAAACCTGGAAGTGACAGTTGGTTGCTGGGACCAAGGAAGTCACAGATCTTACATGGAATCCAGGGACAAATATTTTCACTCAGAAGGTTAAAAAAAAAAAAAAAAAAAGCAAAGCTATGACCTTAGCATGCTACTTAAGCTGTATTCTATTGAACAGTGTGCCAAAAATCTAACAGGTCAAAGATAAGAGAATTCACCCCACCTCTTACAGACTGAGTGGCCTAATTATAAAAGGTCAGATGGGACAGGAGACTCTACCCATAGCCACTTTCGAAACTGTCATCCCTAACCTCACACTTAATCCCAGAGGCAAAGATCTAATAATCTACTATGTACCTAGGTCCCTATGTGTCAACTGGCATGTCAGATAAACTCTGTCCAAACTCAACTCCCCTTTTTCTCCCGGTCCCTCCCTCTTTCCCATAAGAAGCAAAGGAAATTCAGAATTTGGAGAGAAACTTGGAGGAGCTGCCATCTGTCTGTCCAATGGGACACAGGCATTGTTAGTCAGTGTTAGCAGTTAGAGGGACAAGAGACTGCTCCCTGGAGAACAGTTAGTTGTTTATGGTGACAGTTCTTTGTTTTATAGTCCATACCTCTGTTGCCTCCGACTTGAAGTTCCCTTGGAAAGGATCTACTGGCCGGGTTCTGGGCCCCTGGATTTCGTTTCACACAAGCTAAGGAAACTTACAGAGGAACTAGTACTTAAAAGAACATACTTTGGGGAACAATGCCTGCTTTATCACCGATGATGTGCTACAGAGTCTGTTGCTTGATTGAAGTATTTCTACTTCCTTTGTGAAGAGAAGCACACCTCATCCTTCCTTATTTCCTAACACTGAATATAGACACCTTCCCTTCCATATACCTGTACCTCCCCCCTGTCTTAGTTAGGATTTCTACTCCTGCAGTTAAACCCTATACCCAAAAAGCATGTTGGTGAGAAAAGTGTTTATCGGGCTTACATTTCCACATCATTGTCTATTGCTGAAGGAAGCCATGGCAGGGACTCAATCAGGGCAGGAACCTCGAGGCAGAGGCCATGAAGGAACACTGCGTACTGGTTTGTTCCTAGTGGCTTGCTCAGTCTGTTTTCTTATCATCAAGGACCCGCTTGCCCGGGGGTGGCACCATCCACAATGAGCTGAACCTTCCCTTAAACATGCCCAAAGACCAGTCTGATGGAGGCAATTCCTTAATTGAGGGTCGCTTTTCCTAGGTGATTCTAGTTTGTGTCTAGCTGACAGAAACCAACCTGCACAGTTATCAGTATTGAGTCTTCTGCTCAGGGGTTTCCATGCTTGGCAAGTGGAAGAGTTTTGTAGGCGCTGAGTTCTGACTTTGAGACCATCACCATACTGCCAACGCTTGCTAAGCTGGGGTAGGTGCGCTGTCTGTTAATGGTCCAGTAGTGAGCACACGCAGTGGGCGGTACCACCGTTTCTGGAAGCCATTTCTGCACTGTAACGACTAACTTAACTCTACACAGGAATGAAAACTTGCTCAGCTTCCCCTTAACAGAAACCGCCAAACTGTGACTGCTCCATCCCCTTCCGATGTGGGAGGAAGTGTGGAAGGGGGGAGACTGAAATGGAAAGAGACGGCAGTTCTAACTGATGGTGGCTAAGGTATCTCATCTTCACAGATTTTACCAAAATGCATGTTTACGTGAGCACATGGTCGGGACCCCTTCCTCCAGCTCTGGCAGGCACGGGACCTGATCCTTAATTGTCTCAATTGTAAAAGGCTGTAACCCCTAGCAGTTATTAATTAAATCCTGGGTAAAGGAGGACTGGAGGACTGCTCCCCACACCCCTACCCCTGTGTGTATGCTGTTAAGTCCATTTTCCGTGTTGACTTAAACCAAAACACTGTTCCCTTCCCCAAAACACTGTTCTAGCGTCTTCCTGATTTGGTGAAAGCTGCCGACTGAAATGAAATAGATGACAGGCACTTTAATCTAGGGAAAGTAGAATTTAGCTGCGAGTCGATGAATGAGAAGCTTCTTCTGGAGTGGAAGGTATGTGTATACGGAGGGTGTGCTGGCTAGTCTATGTCACCTCGGCACAAGTCTCAATTGAGGAATCACACAGATACACTAGGGACTGGGATGCCCAAGCCAACCGTCCTCAAGGTCTATCCCAAGCTACAAGCAGGAAAGAGCAGCAAGGACAGCCGGTAACAGAATTTACAAAGAAAACTGTACGCTAAGAGGATTAACGTGCTTTAGCTGCTTGACAATCAGCAGAGTATTGGGATCAGCGAAGAAATCAAATTTCGTATTACACCGTTACCGCTAAGTGACAGCATTCAAGTCAGTCAGACAGCATCTGACAGAGGTCCGTGCACACAAAGCTAAACAAAACAAAAACTAGACAAGTCCAGGGTTTTATAGTTTGTCCATGAAAACAGCCTATAGAGGCTTTCCCAGACTGAACAAGAGCCCAGCGTTACATGGTGGATTACGAAAGGGTGTGTTCTGAACTAGTTAGTAAAAACCTATGTTTGAAACACCTTGATCCTCACTCCAGAAACGCAAGCCCCAGATTATTTTCATAGGAAGAGACTAGAAATTCGACAGCACAAACCTGTGTGGGAAATGCTGCAGTTGGGCCTGGGAATTACATTCTGCGACTTTTGTGGATGTCGACATGTTTACAATATAAATCAATTCCTAAATTACGATTTCTTTCCTCAGTTTTTTTTTTCTTTTGTATCTGATTCCTCCCATACTTTGAGAAGGGTTAGCAGAATCAAATAATCTATGCTGGAAGACAAGCCTTGCCTCAGATCCCCCTTACTTCCATCAGTAAGATGTGGGAGGGGGCCTAGGTGGGAAAGGGCAAAGACCTCTTCCGGGGACTTACCCTTCCCACCCATCCTGGGCTGCCTTGGGAGCAGCGACCCCTCTTCAAACACAAGCACTGCAAAGGGTCCCAGGGAGAGAAAGGAAATGAAGAGACAAGTGTGAAGCTGAATGGTCACAAGCAGTGACACCATGGAATCAAGTGTGACGAGTGTGAGCACATCCCTCTTGGGGTCAAGTTCACCCCCTGCACGACGCCTACTGGTGGCCTTTTCCGGACACATTCCTTCGTACCACTGAGAGTACCTGGGGCAGCTACCAGCCATGGCTTTATGAAACCCAGAGACACAGCAAAAGTTTGCTCACATCCATAGGGCAGCTCAAATAGTTCTAACAAGAAATGCAGGCTTTGTTCTGAAGACTGCCCATGTTTCCCCAATGAAAATTCCATTTGACAGTCACCAGGAGGTTCACAACGGACAGTACTGGGAGCTCTAGCTTCTCCCGTCCTCCCCCCCCCATTTGTGTCCCCCAATGGGGATTTTTTAAAACTATTTTTCTTATTTTTTGAGATTATAGATCTGTCTTCAAGAAACACTTGCTTTCTCGGCTCTCTAGACCAGTGGTCAGCCTGATCTGTTTCTGGACACATGCCTAAATAGATGCTTTAATATTAAAAGTTTATCATTTGAAGCAGTCAAACCTTGGAAAGCAAAAAATTTACTCTTTCAAGCTTTAGAGATGGGAAATTTCATTTAATTTCTGGGTTATTACATCCCTACACCCAGAATGAGGGTATTATGCAACCAACTCCTTCCCATGTAAGTGGAGACCCTTAAAAAAAAGAAAAAGCAAGCAAGATGCATGATGAGCACTTCAGAAATGCTGCATGAGAATATTAAAAAGCACTGTTTTTCAGTGGGCTCATCACAGGATAGAAGTTTAAGCACCAGAGGGGGTGATTTTCATATGAATGTTGAGTGCAGCTAGGCACAGACAAGAGCCTATTGGGTACACAGAAAACCAAGTCTCGTCAAAGGAGTGGAGGAACTGAGTGACAGGTGTGGGGCTGTTCAGATAAGAGGCAGACATTTCTAGACCTCTAGACCTCTTTTCAAAGTTTATCAAAGTTTATCTTTTCAAAGAAAACAAAGATTTTGTTGGGCCTTCCTCCTTGAACTATCACAAATAGCAATACAATTGTAAATGAGTGGTGTCCAGTGTCACACATGTGCCATTTATACTCCAGCTGCCAATGCTGCCATGATGGAGAATTAGCATCAAAGAAGGATCCAAGTCACTAGGCCATCACACAACACAGGGAATGTGCTCCGAAATGAGACATAGTACCCAACAAGTCACACAAATCAAAATGGTAGTTCTTGGAGCCCAGGTGGTTCTACAGAGAGGCCTCTGAGAAAACCACGTTAACAAAGGAGGAAAGGCAAAGAAAATAGAGCAGGGCCTACAGCTGTGGGATATTTTGATCACACTGACACTCCTGAGACTCCCAATAAAGTTTACTTTGAATCAGAGGGCAGAGCTAGCTACTAGCTGACCAAAATTAGCCACAGAGGTTTTAGAGGACTGAGGACATATAGAGAGACACAGAAAGTAGTAAAGAAGGGCTGAGGAAAAGATTCCGCACTTTTTGGGTAGAGGAAGAAGAGAGAGAGGAGGTCACTTTCCCACTGCTCTTCTCTTATTTCTTACAAAGGAGATAAATTTTAAAAATGCCTCTCAACCCCAAACAGTCCAGAGTTCTATTATTTTGTTGTCTTGTTCTTTCTCCTCTCTCTCTCTCTCTCTCTCTCTCTCTCTCTCTCTCTCTCTCTCTCTCTCTCTCTCTCTCTCTCTCCCCTCCCTCTCCTCTCTCCCTCTCCTCCCTCTCCCTCCCTCCCTCCCTCCCTCCCTCCCTCCCTCCCTCTCTGTCTCTGTCTCTCTGTCTCTCTCTCTCTCTCTCTCTCTCTCTCTCTCTCTCTCTCTCTCTCTCTCTCTCTCTCTCTCTGGATTTTAAGACAGGGTTTCATCTTAGCTTTGGAGCCTGCCCTGGAACTAGCTCTTGTAGATCAGGCTGGCCTTGAACTCAGAGATCCACCTGCCTCTGCCTCCAGAATGCTGGGATTAAAGGCCTGCGCCACCACCGCCCAGCTTCCACTGCTTCTCTTACCCCAATATCGGACTCCCGAGTTTTTATTGATAAAGAATAAGACAAACAGGGCTGGAGAGATGGCTCAGTGGTTAAGAGCACTTATTGCTCTTTCAAAGGACCCGCCTTTGATTCCTAGCACCCACATAATGATAATGGTATCTGTAACCCTATTTCCAGGGGATCCGACAGGCACACATGATGCACATACATGCATGTGAGCAAAATATTCATAGACACAAAGGAATTAAATTTTAAAAATGCCTCTCAGCACCAAACAGTCCAGAGTTCTATCATTTTGTTGTCTTGCTTTTGAGATATGTAGCTAAGGTTGGCTTCTCACTTGAAAAATCTTCTTGCATCCATCTCTGAAATGCTGAGATTACAGCCTGCACCACTACACCCAGCAGAATTCACCACTTACTGTGTAAAAAATTTCTATTTAAAGAGTTTATTACCAAGTCAATTTCTCACTTAACATGGCCCCAACGCATCAGACTAGAGTGCAAGACATTTTTTTTTTTATCTTTCTGTGGTATCTATGTGGTTCTCTGGGATACTGTTATTAGGATTCACTCCTGACTGGTTAATATTGATGCTCAAGTTTGTACACCATGATCTCTTATTCCTAACTACAAGGAAGGAGACTGAAACTCCTAAATTATACAGCTCGGCCGCTGACCGGGTTCAACCCAGGAAATGCCTAATATTGAAATTGTGGAACTCAACTCTGTTTTCACTGTTAAAAAATAAACTCCCTTGTTAAAAAGCAACTTGTTTTGTTTTTCTCTTAGTTTTTGAGACAGGGAATTTCTTTATAACCCAAGTTGTTGAGACAGGGAGTTTCTCTATAACCTCAATTCCTAAATGCTGCGGTTTCAGGCCAACATCACATAGAAAATAACTCGTTCCCTCTTTTATTTGGACTCCTTCTCTATAAGGATCATCAAGGGCCCCATGTTTACTCCCCAACAGGAAAGACTTACCCTGGGGTGCAGAAGTGGATGGCTATCAGCTCTGCCCAACAAGCGAATCTGTTTGGGACAGGAAAACCCATAATGTTGACAAAGCCGCCAGGGCAGTAATGATTGCTAAGAACTTTCAAGGCAAACAAAACTCCTAGAAAAGAATAAAGAACACACCAATATCAACAATTCCGATTCAGGAAGAATCACTGAATGCAATTCTTTGTAAACACTATTACTAATTATTACATCCAACTTTCTGCTTTGAAACACAGTCAGAGAGCATGGCAGTCATTCCTTTGATGGATCCCAACATGGAAGTTCAACCTGCTTCCAAGTATAGAACACAGAAGGTGGGAATGAGCCACCAGCAATGGTATCAAATACCAGGGAACTGTCCCTTTAAAGCAGCTAATTTTTTGCTATATGGATATGAACAATGAACAAATACCAGTAATACAGACTCTTGGAGCCTCTATGGAAAAACACTGGCAGCAGGATGTTGTACTCCAGAGGAGCTACAGGTGTTACAGGTGACTGTGAGCTGCCTGACAATGATGCTGGAAATCAAGCTTGGGTCCTCTGCAAGAGCAGTATGTCTTCTTAACTGCTGGCCCACCTCCCCATTACGACTGGATATTTATTTTAATTGAGAGGCACAGGTAACATCATTCTCTCAGTAACTCTGGACCAACTCAGTTCTCCTTCTTCCATGCTTATGATTCTTAAGAATAACCATGGAAGATATCAAGGGCAACATGCTAAGATAAAGGTGCCACAGGTTGCCTTCTAGGCTTCCCCTTCGGGAATTCCTTGGGTGTACTGGGGTAAAGTTAGAGGCTTTAACTGCAAGTGAGATATACACACAGTCAAGACCTCATCTGCCTGGGAAGCCTTCTGAGACCCGGGGACCAGCTCACAGTGAACCCTTGATTGCCTATATGTAAGTATTCCATTTGCTTAGTGTTTCCTGTTGCAGACAAGTGTATTATGCCTCACTGGACTCAAGCCAGTTGGTAGCCAGTGTGCCCTGAACCTGCTTCACAGTGTTCTCTCAGTTTTCAAAAGCACTCTTCTGTAAAGACACCCACGAGTCCCTCCATAGCATTACCATAGGGAGTCAGGTGCACACATCCAGTACTATAAAACCATCTTCTAGCAGGCCCTGGTCTAAGTGTGCCAGAATGGGGATGCAGCATCAAGTGAAATGGCCTAAATGATGCCTTCTTCTACCCTAGCCAGTTTGCTCTGGATCCTGTCCTCTCATCAACTAGGAAAGGAAACAGGCAGCCTCTCTCACGGCCGTCACAAGTACTTCCTGAGACAGTGTCCACCTTACCTGAGAAGCCGACAGCACAGTTCCTTCTGAAGTCGGGCTCATTCATGAATTCGGCAAGAGTGAACTGCAAGAGCAAATACACCACCCCCGTGAGTAGGGAGAAGGTGGTGATGATGTAGCCAAACCATCTGCTTCCCAGTCTTCTCTCCAGCTTTATTCCTTTCCAGAGCATGGACACCATGTTGAAATACAAATGCCAGTCATCTGCATGGTGCAGGGGAGAGAGCAGCAAACGCTGCCAGTCTTTTTGCTGGTAGCACTTTTCCACGCTGATGCAGGAATAGTGCAGGGGCTTCAGAGGATTCAGGAAGAGCCAGACGTTGAGAGCCAAGGTTGCCAGGGTAACAGGAGGAATGTTGTTGATCCCAACATGGAACACTTGAGAGAGCAGCATGAGGAGCCCAACGTTGACTCCTCTTGATCTCCGCTGCATGGCTGGCTATCAGGAGCACAGATGGGGAATTCTGCTCGGGGACTGGGAACCCAGGAAGGCACGCAGAGAGCAGCACCTGAAACACACAGTGCACGTGAAGTCCATCAGCTGAGAACTGTGTGCTAGGACACTCACTGGCTTAAGCACACACCAGCACAGCCTACTTCTCATCCCAACAGAGAGACTTACTTTTATTAACTCTTTCTTCATTTCACATTCTAAACTAGAAATTTTATCCCAGATCCCATGGACTTAAGGACAGGCAGGCTGCCCCTGACAAATATGGTCATGAACTTGTAATGCGTCTTTCTTAATTAATTAATTAGTTAAATTAAAAGGTAAGCCTGGCAACCTATGCTTGATCCTTCGACAGGCAAAAAAAGGTGGAAGGAGAGAACCAACTCCACAAAGTTGTCATCTAACCCACACATATGCTCTGTGGTATACGCACCCACAATACACACAGTATACATACAGTCATAATAATAGAAAAGACATGGGTTAGGGAGAAGGTTCGGTGTGCAAAGCTTGCCACGTAAACATGAAAACCGGAATCCCATTATCCAAAGTGAGGACCAACATCTGAGGTTGCCTCTGACCTCTTCATGCATGCCATAGCACACGTGTGTCAGCACTCACAGACACTAAGTCATACACACACATCACATACATCTACCTATAAGCATATCATGCAGACATAAGCACACATCAAATGCATAGAAAAGGTAAAAATGATGACTTGCATGATGACAACCTGCAAAGACAGCATGCAAACATTAAGTAATTTAACTCAAATCCTTGCCAAGTCTCTTTATCTCTTCTATTATTTTTAGCAGAAACACTCGAAATGCTAAAAAGTAGGGTTGTGAGCATGTTACGGTTTAACCCAGTTTTCATACCACCAGGTGTCAACTTCCTCAACTTTTTATTTGTCATAAACTTTAAAAATTTATCTATGTGCCAAATTCTACACAGAAAAAAATGTGGTCCTTGTTTATTGTCACCAAGAAGTAAAACCAACCACGGCCACAGGATGTTGTAAGCACAGACAGGGAGCCCAACAACACAGGGACACAGCTCTGCCGAAGGTGGGGACAGACAGGACTGCTTGTGTTTGTGGGAATTCCTTTGAGTAAGTGACAAGGGAGAGTTCTGCGAGTCCGCGGTCTTCCACTCTACCCTCTGGACTGAGGCTGGCATTGTGACACGCTTTGGATGACAGAAAGCGGAGGGACGGATGATACATGAGGCCCAAACCTAGCCCCAGGATGCATTGCAGGTGTGTGTTCCTGTGTGGGCTGGAGTCTGGGTTAGTGGGCACAGGCTCTTGTCCCCCAATGGTCCCGGCCACTGGCCAGCTAACCCTGAGATGCACACAGAGGTAAAGCAGAGCCTAAGGAGCCCATCCTAATTTCAACCACGGAACGGTAAGTTCTGGAGTGGTTTCATAAGCACAATTATTAAGAAAGAAGGTATTGACCTTGGAGGTATTGACAGGCCAATAAAAAGGACCAGGGGTTTGAAAGGACTAACAGAAAGTAGGGGCTGGGGAGTCAGGTTGAGACACAGGAGAAATGGGCAGAGGTGACAGACTAGGGGAAAAGAAAGTTCTGGGAAAGTCCTACTATTTTCATTTCTATAGGGGCATTCATTTATGTTGAAATCAGAAAACTCAGTTTCTTGTTCTTCTATATATTGCATAACGAATTTTAGTCATCTTCACACCAACTCCCTTCCTCTCCCACTGGCACCCTTCAAAAAAGTTTCCTTTCCCATGTCTTTTCATGTCTTCTTCTTGTGAATTTAGAGTAACTTGTTGGAGTGTGGGAGGAAGCCACTGAGTGGAGCAAGGGCCACTTACCTGTGGCTACACCACTGAAGAAAGTGATACACACACCCCCAACACACATATACAAGCTTTGATTGCTGTAATCCTTTGGGGAAGGGTGTGGCCTCACGCGTCCCTACTTTATCCATGATGAAGAGTTGATGGCCCCAATCTTGTACAGACCTTATGTAGACAACCATGGCTGCAGCGACACGTTCATGAGTGCAATTAAAAAAAAAATACCTCCATAAGATCAGGCTGCAGGTCAGCCTGTAGGCCTTTTCCTAATTAGTGATTAATGGGAGGGGGGAGTCCAGTTCATTGTGGTTGGTACCACCCTTGGCTGGTGATTCTAAGCTCTTTAAGAATACTAGATGAGCAAGCCAAAAGAAACAAACCAGTAAGCAGCACCCCTTCAAGGCCTGTGCATCAGCTCCTGCCTCTAGGTTCCTGCCATGTTTGAGTTCCTGTCCTGGCTTCCTTTGGAACTGTGGAATTGTAAGTCAAAGAAACCCTTTCCCCTCCAACTTGCTTTTGGTCATGGTGTTTTTGCACAGCAATAGGAACCCCAAGTAAGACAGAAGGCTGAGAACAGCACTTTATAGGTATGAACATGAGTACCTGGAAAGCAGCCAGAAAACATGATGGCTCACAGTAACAGGAGACTCCCTACTGGAGTCTAGGACTTTCCCAGTCGAGGGCTCCTGACCAGGTTTATAAAACCAGCATACAAAACCAGAAAACCAGGACAGCTACGAGCTCTTCTCTATTCACTGCCCAGATGTAACATCCTTCCCACCATGAGATGTATATTACTCTGCCTTTCAGAACACTGTGTCAGCTCCACAGAAATAAACCTGTGAGTCACTTCAGATGCACTGATGACAAAACAAAACACCATTTTAATTATGTGGTAACATACACTAGACAGCACTGTATCAAGATTGTGGCAGAGACATGGAAGATTTCTTGAATATTGATGGGGGAATTAGCCATATTTACTTTTAATGAGAAATTAAAAATTAAACAGGTATGCAATAAGAAAAAAACTACATGGCTAGAATAAACAAAGAAACTGAATTCATAACTTGAGAAACCAGTGTGTCTGGGGGAGGGGGCGGGGGAGTAGAAAGGGAAAAGAAACTAATTACAGGGATTTTCAATTCTACTTGCAAAGCAGAAAATATTTCACCATTATCACTTACCAAGGCAGTATATATCTCAATTTTCAGATTTAAATGTTCAATAAGAACTGAGACCATTAAATTGCAAGAGTATATACCAGCTATAAATTCTATTCCCAATTTGGTATGTGATACTAACCAAATTAATTCCACAAGAGAAACAGACATGATAGAGTCTTAATGGGAGTAATTAAACGCCGCACTGAAGACTGGGGTCTCTATATTATTGTAAGGGCAACAAATTCACTGAAATCATCTTACACTGTGTGGCTCCCTCTCCAAGAAACTGTTTATTGTTACATAGCTGAGAAAGATCAATGGAATGCCATTGCTGCTTTGAGACCTTTAGTAAATTTCACTTACTAGTTTTACATAGTTTAATAAATACTCTTTTTAAAAAATCTTAGGGAAAATATGATTAACAATTTATTAAAGGTCTGCTATTGCCCAGGCTGAGAGCTTTCTAAATATCCGACTTTCCAAACACTTAACTTTAGAATTTTTTAAATGGAGACATAATTCACATACCATAATAATCACATTCTTGAAGTGTACAACTAAGGGATTTTAGGATATCCATAGGTTGTGTAACCATAATCAGTCTTCCAGAACTTTATTGATGCCAAAAAGAAATGCCATACCTTTTAACAGTCCCAATACCTCTCTTCCCCTAGGTCTTACCAATGATCCACCTCATTTCTATCTATTCCCTATTCTGGACATCTCACCTAAGATTGAGATTACTCAATACAGAGCATTTGACTTCTTTTCCTTATTTGCAAAGATCACTGATATTACACCTGATGCTTGTTTGCTCATTGTACAGATGCACCACATCTTGTTTCTCTAGTCTTCGGCAGATGGGCTTGCCCACTGTTTGCAGCCTGGCCCTATGATGCATAACGCTCCCATGATCCTAGTGTGCTATTCCCTGTATGAACACACACTCCTAAGAGCAGAGTCACTGGGCCAGCCAGCAACAAACTGTTTTCCAAACTCATACACCATTGTGTACACACTCTCTCTCAGTGTAAGGCCTCCGACTTCATCATATTCTCAAGAGCCTTTGCTTTTCATTCATGCTTCTTATTCTAGCTTTCCTAGAGAGTATGAAATGGTATGCACAAACATCTCCCTAATGTAAGACTAATGACGGGGTAAAATGCTAACTTCACACTGCTGAAAACACATATGAACCGAGACGTGCTTATAGCGTAGAAGTGTGTTCAGCTCACCCCTCACCCTTGAGAAATCACTGAACAAGCTTGGATTCACCAAAAACCAAGGTGAAATCACAAAGAAAGCACCTGGCTGAACTTCAAAGACTGGCACCACAATTCCCCTGGGATATGGTATGTTGAGAGGAAGCCTGAATGCCCTTCAACAGCGTGGCACAGCTTAGACGAACACACCAGCCTGTAAACAGCGCAAAGTCCTTTCAAAAGAACACAGAGGGTGGGTGTTTCTAATTTCTGCAAACCATGCAAAATGCTATGGAAAGAGAAAATGTTCATACTGAACATAAAAATCTCTGCTTTCTTAATTGCAAGAGTCAGATTACAAAGTGATTTGTAACAAACAGTGCATTAACATACTCAAAGGACAATGAGAATGGCCAGGAAGCAACAGTGCATCTTGCCCCCCTTACCTGTCTCAATGTGCCTGCTTTCTCTAGGACAGAATAAGCTGACCTGAAGCATTCCGAGAAAGCTTCAAATACAAACTCTTTTTTCCACGTGTCACTGAAAGGTCGATGGAGAAGAGTATTTCCACCCAGCACCAAAACACAATTATTTTATTTCTCTAATAAAACATATCGGCACAATTTTATTTTTGAAAAAGTAGGAGTTTCCTTAGGTCCTAGAAGATCCGAATTATAATGTGGATATTCAAGATATTTCTGAAAATTGAAGAAGTATAAGATGCATTATTAGTGAAAGACAAGAATTTTTTTAAACTGACTCCTTACAGACAAAATCAGGTCTGTTTTCAAATAAATGCATGTATTTCAAAACGCTATATTAAAAGTTTTATAAAATGGCATACAAATTATGCTTTCCAGACTTAATGTTTAAATATTAAATATAATAGCAGATGGTATGGCTACACATCATTACACCATGTTCAATTTACCAGAAAGCATCATCTACCTAAGGTGACTAGTAACTAGGGAGTCCTCAGGGAGACGGCGTGGAAGCTTCATCAGACGCCATAATCGTCTGGTGACAAGCTGCACACAAACAACCATTTTTCCTAGCCCTCTAAGACCTGTTAAGTGGCTTCCTGAACTGTACTAATGTCAAAATCAAAGGGAATCAGAAGAGGGCTCTGTTTTCTTACTTCCCATTTAAGGGAGAAATATAAAGAGATGAAGACAATTAAAATGAATAAAAAGGGACTTCATGAATAAAACATGAATATGGGAATCAAATTATATTAAGAAGGTAATGGGAGTCTCGTCTTCATGAATACCATGACACTCTCAATAATTACATTCCAGTATCATCTACTCGTGGAAAGGCCCACAGCTTGGATTCTGCTCCAGAGAAAGTAGGGATTAAGAACACTTCTTTTCAAGTCTGCAGAGTCCTTTGGGACAATGGTTCTCCTGATTCAGAGCCTTTGTTATTCCAGCCACTCAGTTTGGAATGCCAGCTTGGAGTCTGCCTGATTATCACCAGCTGCCTCTTCCGGTTGTAAGTGAGAAGATCTAGCTTTTAAGACACGTGTCTCCTCCTCTATCTTTGCTCATTCACCATCCTCACAAATACAAAAACTCCTCGCCCCTTAACAGATGAAGTCCGACTGTCTTTTATAATAGTTTGCCTTAATACCGATCACATGGAAGGCGCACACTGGTAAAACACCTTGGAGGAGTGAGGACTCAATACCTCAGACAAGTGAGAGACCCTTAATAGCCATGTGTTAATGTGCTGACATTAACCCACAACCCACAAACGCCAGGTCTTCAGCTCAATCTCCCTAGTCTGCTTACAAAATGCCTGACTCAATTTGCTTAAAATCCAATTTCATCACAACACCTCTGCCTGTGAACCCTCAAATACCTTTCTGACCTTGCAAAAAATCATAAAGCATGTCATCGTTAACAGGATGGACTTTGGGGTCAAAAAGCCATGGTTTAAATCCTGACTTAAATGCCTTGTAGCAGTAAGATCTTGAGTAAATCCTTTTTCTTTCTTTTCTTTTCCCTTTTTCATTTTTTGTTTGTTTGTTTGTGGTTTACTGAGACAAGGCTTCTCTGTGTAGCAGCCCTGGCTATGCTGGAACCCTACTTGTAGGCCAGGCTGGCCTCAGACATCAGAGATTCGCCTGTCTCTGCCTCAAAAGTACAGGGATTAAAGGTATGTACCACCACACGTGCTCTTGAGTAAACTCTTAACTTATGCCTGAAGCCCTCACCTTTGAATCTGGCCCTAAATAACAAGACTTCCCTTCTAGAACTGACGGATGACTAACAATTCCTGAAACATAAGAACTCTAGGTACCCGCTGGTAACACATCGTTATCATCATCATCATTGACCCTAGGCTCAGCCTCGGAACTAAAGTCTTCTGATAATCTATACACTTTTCAATGATGACTGATAGTTACACATTTAGTTTAATAGTGGACACATGTAACTTGTTTAGTTTCACTTCGTTCTTAAAATCTTATGAAGGCATTCTTTGTTTTATATACTAGCTGGTCTGCCCAGCACTCACACAGAAAATTGCCTGTGTTGGTGCACCCTCCTCCCCACTCCAGCAGTTATCCCAGAAATAGCCCAGTGGTGCTTCTCTGCCCAAGACGCCTAAGGGTGGTGAAATGCCTGGCCTCAACTTTCTCTGTCCAAGGTGCTTAATACACGAGGCCATCTCTGCAGATGGACAGTCACTTGGGCTCGCTCATCTCCATGGACAGTCAGGTGAAGTCTCTTCCCACCAGAGGGCACAGAAGTCATGTATGGACATGATACAGCTTACAGCGCATGTTCCCAATTCCAAACCCAAAAGCCTGACTCAGTGAATGCCTTTCCAGCAGTCCTGATGCAAAACTGAAACACAAATTCTATTTTCATTATACAGATAAGAACGACCAAAGGGACAATACCCATAAACTGGACCATTAGGAATCACACCCAGCTATTGGGCAGACTTTGCTGGGCAGGAGTCAAGGCCCTCGGCTGCTTGTGTCTCTCAGTAGCAACACTGACTGCCACTGTTGATGCATTAGGGAGGTCCCAGCGACCCACCTGCACATCACTCATGAAAGCCAAGATCCCAACCTGCACTGTACAGCAGGTAACAGAAGCCTCAGATGAAATAAAAATCTGTTGGCGCTGTGATGGCAGAGTAGACGGGGAAATGGTTCAATGTCTGGCTATACAGCCCCAGGATCTTCTGACTTAAGTCATAAAATGAGAAACTCTTATTACAGGCATCGGTGTATGCCTGTCATCCCAGCACTTGGGAGGCAGAGGCAGGTGGATCTCTCTGCATTTGAGGCCAGCCTGGTCTACAGAATGAGTTCTAGGACAGCCAGGGCTACACAGTGAAAACAAACATAACAAGCAAACAAAAGGTCTGACTCCTATTTCTTTCCATATGAACGCTTGCTTCTTGGAGGAAATAAATAAAGCCTGAAGCAACTCCTTAACGGCACTGAAAGAAACCATTTTGTTTAATCCTGGAGCAACATTTATTTACAACATATACCATGACATTTAATTCCAACTTAATGAGATCTGTGAACATTCAGTCCTCAGAGTTTCAGAAGCCAGAAAGCAGTGGTCAGAGCAGCAGACTGATGTCATTGTGATGGGAACCTTAGACATGGGAAGAACCAGGCCAGGGGGATCGCTTGGGCTTTTTCATAAGGCATGGCTCCCACTCAAGCCTCACACCCATGTGACCTGATCACTTTCCACATGATCGACCCCCAATTACTACAGATGGGGTTTTCTGGAGTCAGGAGGAGTTTTGGAGCCCACTGATATGCAAGCAGCCTTACCTGTGTAAACATGGAATTGCTGAAGCAAAGGGGAGCTGGTAGCTATGAAAAGCGTTTAAACATGGAATGACTGTTTCAAATTAACTGGTCCTCTATTTAGAGCTTTAAAGTCCATAAAGTCTGAGACAATAAACACAATCAGGGGTAGAGACTTGATGATGAGGGGGTTTCTGTTTCATGTCACAAAACCATGACACAGTGTTAACACTGAGTGGGAATGTTAGTGGAAGGTGAGGTCAACTGCACACAACCGAGAAGAGGGCAGAGCAGAAAGGTTTTAAACTCCTCCCAAAGCTATGGAGAAAGTGTCTTGGACAAAGGAAGGAAGGGAGGGAGAGAGGGAGGGAGGGACGGAGGGAGGGAGGGAGGGAGGGACGGAGGGAGGGAGGGAGGATAAATTCTGAACTCTGTCCTGATCTATCCACTAAAGAGGGAGAAACAAAGCCTAAATAAATAAAAATAAAAGAGGAAAACAAGCTGCCCCCACTCCCAAATCAAAACCCAAACTTTCCTACTCTACTGATGACGAGAAGTCGGGAGTAAAAGCTACATGAACTGCACTGGCATCCGTGAGAGCAGAACAATCCAGAAAGGACCTGGAGACACAGTAGCAACCAAACAGTATATAAACCTGTTAAATTATGTTACACAGGGGAGGAAAATGAAGATTCAAAATTACATTGTTCAAAGGAATAGGGACATTAGCCAAAACCAAAAGAAAAGGCTTTGACATTGGTGAGCAGCATCCTCCCCCGCCCCATAGGATTAACCCTTTCAACTTGACAGGACTAGACACACCCAGGAGGCTAGCTTTGGGACATGCTAAGGAGGAATTGTCTTGATTAGGCTAACTGAGGTGGGAAGACCCACCTTACATGTGAGCAGCACCATTGCATGGGCTGGGATCCCAGGCTAAATACAAAAGAAAGTTGAACACTATAATCACCTGTCTGCTTGCTGGCAGCTGATGCAATATGACCAGCTGCCTCAAGCTCTGGTCACTACACCTTCTCTGCCATGGTAAGCCCTGGAAGTGTGAGCCAAATACCCTTCCTTCCTTTAGTGGCTCTCCTCCAGTGTTTCGCCAAAGCAATGAGAGGAGTCACACACAATGTAACATGGACTTTGAAAGCAACGAGTCAATAATATGACAGGTCACCCACCACAGTACCCCCATGCTCAGTCACACACCACAGTCCCCCCATGCTCGGTCACACACCACAGTACCCCCATGCTCAGTCACACACCACAGTGTCCCCAAGCTCAGTCACACACCACAGTCCCCCCATGCTCGGTCACACACCACAGTACCCCCATGCTCAGTCACACACCACAGTGCCCCCACGCTCGGTCACACACCACAGTGTCCCCAAGCTCAGTCACACACCACAGTCCCCCCACGCTCGGTCACACACCACAGTACCCCCAGGCTCGGTCACACACCACAGTACCCCCACACTCGGTCACACAGCCACAGTGCCCCCACGCTCGGTCACACACCACAGTGCCCCCATGCTCGGTCACACACCACAGTGCCCCCACGCTCGGTCACACACACCACAGTGTCCCCACGCTCAGTCACACACCACAGTGCCCCCATGCTCACCATACAGTACCCCCACGCTCGGTCACACACCACAGTACCCCCACTCTGTTTGTACCAGCTGGCCTACATCTGCTCAGTTCAGTTCAGCCCTCACCTCTGTGGTTCTGGAATGATCTATTTCTTGAGCTGAAACATCAGGCTGCTTTGCAGCCCAGAGTCCTGAAAATCTGAGTCTAGCATCTATTGTTTTAAATGATTGTAAAAGAAATATACAGCTCTACTCTGCTATCTAGTTATTCTAAAAATACACATCAAAAATAAGGAGGACCACTGGCCAACACATGCAAAGCTAGTTAATCCTCGGTTAGGCGTTCTCTTCCAAAGTAAGACTGACCTGGCCAACAATGAAGGAGAGCCTATCAATCAGTATTCATGTTGTGAACAAGCCAGGATTTAGCTCAAATAACTTACTTAAATGTCACTTCATTAAATGAGACCACGGTCCAGTTTGCAAATAAGCTGTTAGTTGTAACTCTCACAGGTCCCTGGCTTGGTTCCCGCTCAAGGGACCATCTTTGTACAGGTATACAGTAACACCCAGCCTATGTGTTCCTCTGCAAAATCTCAACAGAGCCAGAGGCAGGTTACATTCACCTGATAAGTGGGTGTCTTTCTCCTGCTGAGAGGTCAGCCATCTGGGTTTAGTGGTGCCCTTGACCAAGCTTGTGTCTTGTGTCTTCTAATCCATATGCTTTTCAGCAAGGTGCCAAGAATATACAAACTTACCAATGTAGAGTATGCTAATTCAAAGTCAACTCAGAAAACCTAAGGCTGCTTCCTTGTTTGAGTCAAGCTTTGATGGGAAAAACAAGTAGGTAAAAGTAGAAAAGGGGTTTTAAAGGTAGATCAGCCAGTGAACTTATACTATCAACCCTGAGAACATGGGTATCCAGGAAAGAATGTAGAAAGAGCAAACAGTCTCTTGGCTTCTGCTAAAGTGTGTCTTTTGAAATAAGCAAATGTGTTCAACTCACCCAATACTTAGAGAACCATCTGAATAAATATCCACATAGGATGCCTGCAGACAACTGCCCCAGCTGAGGCCAACGGCACAGAGTGGACACGCTCCTCAGCACCCACCGCTGCCTCATTCACTTCTAGATCCCATCTTCTCATCACTGGATGGTAGGTTACATGCTGCACCACCTTCGGAAGCAAGGCCCAAGGCTTTCTGAACAGAGAGCACCACACTTTCTGCCACACTCACACGACTTACGTTTAGTGCACGTAAAACATGCTGCCATTGAATATGGTTGCCATCCTGTTCTCTTGACAGTATCTGTCTCCAGGCTCCTTAGTCCTTGGAGTGATTGGGCATAGCATCATGATTTTTAGGACAGCTATGTCCTCATCTATCAGGGCTGACAGTACAGTTAGCATGGGGGAGAGTGGGGTGGCTATGCCTGGGAACAGCTGTTAGATGGTCATGTCCAGCCTATGATTCTTACATTCCCATCTTTAACAGAACTCACCAAAGGTTCCCATCACCCAATGATTCTTAAGTACTCTTGGCTTACTTTGCCGAATTACAATATGGAAAAAACTCTCCATGTATCAAGTGTGCTCCTATGTCCCTCCATCAAAAGCTGTCTTAGGTTCCTCCACACAGACTTTAAAACACAGAGACCTTTCATTTTGGTGATTGTTTACTGGACCATGTATCCCAAATGTGCCCAGGTTTCATGCCTGGATTACAGTTCTTCAAGGACACAGGCGTTTGTTTGGTCGAATGCTTTTAGTGGGGGGATATTAGTATAATGCCCAGTTTGGGACTATACGCTAGGCCAGCAATTTCAACAGAGAAGTAATGAAAGAATGAAAACAAGACCCTGGGATCAGATGCTCTGACCATGCGCGCAGGCCAATGAACAAACTGCATTTACATTCACTGTGCACATTTCCCTTCCCAGACAGCACACAAGGTCAAAGTGCTAACCGTCAGTTACAATATGCTTCTAAACTCTTGGTCAATTACCTGCTTAATAACAAAAGACAGGGCTATGACATCATTACACTTATAATTAATTTACACAGATCAGCTTCCTGTTAATCAAATACATCTTTAAAAGCATTTAATTATTTTTTTCACCTAGAAAGCAACATTCAGCTTTGTTTGATGAAAAGCAATCTTGCTGAATTCCACATGAAAGGCTGTCAGGCTTCTGGGAGACATGAAGGACAAAAGGCTTCCCGGGGCGTACTGCTACCCTATTGGGCGGCTGGCACAGGCAAGGAAACGGGCACAATGATGGATAAGCAACACCTTTAACAGTTTCAAAACATAAAAGTTGTCAGGGAGTGGGGGCGTCAACCGCGTGGCTTGGGGAAAAGGAACATACCAACCCTTTCTGACAAAATTATATCCAAGGTGAGCACTATTAATGCCCATAGTATAGGGCGGCGTGGGTAAGGGCTAGCTACACAATACACTGACCAATTGGCCTTCAGAAAAGTGTCAGTCTTTCCCCAGGATGAGACAGGCTCATTTGACTTTATAAGGACCAACTGAGATTTCTGAACACATCCATAAAACCATAAATTGCGAAGTGATAGTGGTTTGTGCGCACAAATGAATTAAAATAGATCTGAAGAAGAAAAGTTGGAAATACTTCTGTTTTTATAAGATGGTGACTAACACTTTCTAGGAATTCTATCCCCCATATTTAAGATGTATTATGCGACTGGATTACACACATACCTTTTAACAGTACAGTATATGAAAGAATTCTAAAAGAAGGATTATCATTATTTTCTATTATTGTGCATGTGCATGAAGGCATTGGGCATGTGCCACAGTACATTAGCGGACAACTTTATGGAATTGGTTTTCACTCCTCCTACCTGCACATGGCCCCTCGGATTGAACTCAGGTCATCAAGCTTACATGGCAAACACCGTTATCCACTGGGCCATCTCAAAGGCCCCATAAATTACTCTTAATTAAAATAAACTATATACTCAAATCTCAAGCCACTTTTTGTCAAGATTATCTGACACTGTGGGAATTTAATGACCCTTTATTGATGGTGAGTAAAAGAAAAAAAAATCTCAAGATGTCAGCTGACAAAATTTTTCTTTTCCCCTTTTAAAAGTGCTTTTGGCTCAACACTAGTGATCAGACTATATTTACACATAAAAAGTGACTGAAAAATTGAAGCAACTAGATTTTGCATATAATCCTCAATTTTGCTCCACAGCTCTAGGTGACTTGAGGCCAACTCCACTTCTGCCCCGTCAACATTCCTGATTTTCAGTATCAATCATAAGCCAGTTCCTCCTCGCTCAGACCAGAAGTTTTCGTGTAATGAGAGCTCATTAAAGTTTCCCAATTGACAGCCCTGCAGCCAGAGGTTTGAAACCAGGGTGCACGTGGGGACCACAGAGCGAGTATGCCATGAACACACCCTTCAAGAGGATTTAAGGACTTCCAATCTCATCTTTGCTCTACATCAGATTTCTTTGTCTATCCCGAGTCAGTGAGAAAGCGCTGCCTGCCACTGCCACCCCTCATTTCATCCGTGCATGAACGGTTTCTGAATAATTTATGGAACTGAATCCACTCTGCGCAAAAACTAGTCAAGTGGGAAAAGCAGTTACACTTCAAAGACTGGGTGCGTTCCCACAAAGTACACGGGACATCTGCAAATGACTTGGTGATTGGGACAGGTTGGGGATTTCTGCCTAGCTAGCATGAATACTTCATTCTTCCTCTGACAAGAATCCATAGCCCACTCCGTTTGTGATCTTGGGAGAAAAGAGGGACTCTCAATCAAGGGTAAGAGTAAGCTACCTGGAGTAACAGCTTCGTGCTGGTACTGGTAGACTAGCTGATGGTGTTGGGACTAGGGCAGCTGTCACTTGAAGGACGTGGCCACAACTACACAAACCCAAAGAGCTCTCCTTAGCACTAGTCTTTACTGAGGTACAGCCGTCACGATTTTCTGTTCAATCTGGGCTCATCCACATAGTTTCCAGTCAGTCTTGTCTTTAATTAAATTGCTTGGATCACATCAGATAGGGTTGCTTCTTCTGTGTGCAATCCAAGACATCTATCACAAAACCACATATTAACAAAAGTGTTCACAAGCAGGTGTGAGTTTATTTCGAGCACTGCCATCTCCTTTAGACTAACAAAGGCTCTAGCCCATAAGAGATGCAGAACATGGAGGTCACACAGGCTTCTCCCAAAAGTCCACTAAGGGAGCACAGGTCCAAGGAGGTGAGCAAGAGCAACTTCTCCAGGAAGCCCTCGTCAATGCGCATGCTCGGTTGAGCACTAGACCAGGACTGCCGTCTCGAAAGGAAAATCAGAGGGTCTCAGTTGTGTCACCCCGTTATACCAAACTGGTGTTTTTAAAAGAATGAATGAATTAAAAGTAATTATACTGCATTTCTGTGCCTCTGCTCTTCATGGAAATTAAGTCCAGAGTACACAAATGAAGTGCCACTGGATAAAAAGGTCTCTCTAAAACTTCAGGCAAACATCTGCACTCATCTACTACAAAAGAAAAGAAACAGGCTGGAGAGGTGCCTCAGAGGTTAAGAGCACTGGTTGCTCTTCCAAGAGGTCCTGAGTTCCATGCCCAGCAAACAACTGGGGGGCTCATAACCAGCTATAATGAGATCTGGTGCCCTCTTCTGGTGTGCAGACAGACATGCAGTCAAAACACTGTATACATAGTACATAAATCTTAAAAGGAAAAGAAAAAAAGAAAGAAGCAAAACTAGGCAAGCATTCAATCTCTTCAGTCGCATGGCCTGCAGGAAGGGTTCTAAGCACTTCCCAGAAACTCATCCATTCAATTCTCACTTCACCCAGTGCATAAACAGACACATTTCAATAATCATGAGCCTGGAACAGGCAGGGTATGTGTCTGAAACCATATGAAGATCATGATTGGATCAGTCTATACTCCTTCTATTTAACACGCTAGTCCTCTGAGGAAGCCATAGCCTAGAAAGGCAATGCCATCAACAGCAGCAGTAGCATAGGATGAACTACTTCAAAACTGCACATACGTGTGCATGCACACAGAGGAAATAGCAAAACAAGCTTTGCGGTTTTCTATGCAATGACACTAGGAGGAGAAACATTGAAGCCATGAGGAAGAAGATGAAATGACTCCCAAAACTCCACAAAACAGTAGTAAAACCATCTCACGGATATTAAAGGACTTTTCAGGGTGGAAATTTAGAAGCCCCTTATGAATACAAAATTAGCACACCTTGCCAGGAACAGGAGGATGCTGGTAAAATGCGAAGAGACGAGGTGCCAGTATGTCGTCTTTCTAGAGTGGCTCAAATTCTGAAGCACAACTCATCCATCACCATGCACAGAATTACAAAGCTGCTGAAAGAAAGGTTTCATGGTTTTAGTGTCACCCAAAACACTTTGTACAAGGAAAAGAAAATTCAGAATTACGTATGGCTGCAACACGCACTCATTACATGTTACTTATAAATCCGAAGTCACTGTAATACATATATAAATTTCATTCATTGATATCCTAATACTGTGACTCTGGAATAAAAATATACGTCATTTAGTACCCTGAGGAAACAGCTCATGGTGTAACATCTCTGAAGTTAAAGTCAGAAGGGGTCAAATATGGTGTGTGACCTTGAATTGGACACACCACGACCTCAGCTCTGCTGAACTTCCTAGCTCTTTAGCTGCTGGATAAAGAAAATCCCTCTGACTTCCTAAAGCCACGGTGAAGACAGACGAAACAGCACACCACATAAAAGCGTGTAGTACACCACTAGAGTTCGGTTTTCATTTTCCCTTCCTGTCCATAAAGTAATGAGACTTTCTCCCCATGGAACTGGACTTTATTGCTTTGTAATTATGATGTACATGTAACAATGTCCAAGAAACTAGATGGTAAATAACACTGACATGCAAGCCTGAATGCACACGCTGTCAGCTGGCTATCATCTGGATCCCAAAGGGCTCCTGCACGCTATCTATTGCATCCCAGAAATATGACACATTTTCTTTTCCGAATACAGCCAGAATTAGCCACCAGCTTTGAAATATCACCACCATGATGCTGCAAGGAGCAGCTGGTTGATTGAAAGTGACTCCCCTCCCCCACTCTCCAGCTGTCACCAGGAAACCCCTCTCAATGTGTGAAAATAACAGTAGTACTACCACTACGAGGAACAAGCTCGCCAATGGTTAGATTTGAAATTATTTTTATGGGGAGCCATTATTAAGTAACAATTAAGTAAAACACAAACAAAACAAAACAAAAACTGCTTTACCATATGAATGACAAGCAGATACTGTCATACAACAAAAACACTGTGGCTTATAGACACAAGCAACACTATATACTTTCTTTTGACTCATTGTTTCTCTTCCCCAGTCACGTATGATATTAAATCACAGTTAAAATACAAAGCAGTTTTTAATACAGATACAGCTGTCACAGTGTAAGAGGGATTTTTAAAAAGCTGTGGGGTTTGTTGTTGTTTGTTTGTCTGCATGGAATCCTATTTCTGTAAAAATACAGACTGAAGACTGTATTTGTTCAGGTCTTTGTTGTTGTTTTTGTTACTTTGTTTTTAAATAATCACCCATGTCTCTATATGAGAACCCAGACATATGCTTGCCCTGGTGACAAATCTAGTAACATGTCTAAGGATTCTAACATCATAGTTTTAGGTATAGAGCCCTCTTGGAGCTATGTCACTGACAGTGACTCATACACAGATTCCCAGAATCCCATTCTCTAGACACATTCTGCATCAGGAGTCTGTGTCTTCCAACCCCACAGAGATCACGAGTCTTTTGACATTCAAACTTTCTATGTAAATTTCTGCTTAAGAGGCTCCAAGTTAAAACAAAATAAACAAACAAAAAATCTGAGAATCACTGTTCAGATGGAATAAAGGCTCCATAAAAGGAAATTTTTTAAAAAGCAATTTCAAACTTTTAATGACTTTTTACAATAATTTTAATGTAGTACACATATAAGTGTATAGATTATTTATTCTTATATTTGCTCCTTACCCTCATACTACAAAGTAAACAAAAGTATGGCCCACTATGAATTTTGCTAAGTATATCCCATGTTCATACATTTATAGCTATGTAAAAACATGAAGAAAATATAAGGACTTCGACTTTTTAAAAAAAAGTAGAACACACCAGTGTTCTAGGTAAAGTATATATGTTAAAAAAATATCGATTATTTCAGGGCCAATAACATTTTTATGCATTTATCTGCAGAGGTATCATTGTCTATAACATAAATATCATATGACAGAGAAATCTGTACCCAAAGAAATCACGTATAAGATAATCAAGGACATTTTGATGTTAATTAACTCTAATCTTCTGGAAATTATGAAAACAATGTCTAGAAATCACTGCTGATGAAATAACTAAAGGTTTTCTACCAAGCTGAGCTGTAACTTTCTCCCAGTGTTGGCTTTCTCTCACAATATCACGAAGCCTTGACCCTCACTTCAGCAGCTTGGCCACTTGAATGGAGCAGTGGCCAGGTGATAAAATGACCTTGTGTGGATAGGATGATTAGGAAATAAACAGGGCAGTCAGCATGAAACTGACAAACATTTCTTCCCCTTCCAACAAGAGACATTGTCTAACATGATGTAGTAACAAATAAGAGTTAACACACTGTCTCATTTAACCTAGGCGCCTCAGATGCTGCTATGACTTCCACTTTACAGGGGGAGAAATTAAAACTGGACAGATGCTAATTTGTCTGTAGGCCATAATCAATGCACGGGGGGGGGGGGGGAGGAACAGGACTCAAGCTGGGTTGGTCTGACCCAGAACCATAGCTACTCATCTTTCTCATACAGAGAGTAAGAAAACATTTGGAGCCTTTGAAAAACAATTGCTTCGTTGCTTCGTGATGGGACTTAATCATTTTGGTGGTAACGTTAACTGATACTGACAGAAACTGATATCACAAGCAGCATATGTACATGAAAACTTACTCTGTGGTACTTCAGAGTCTTGGGTACTGAGTACCAGTGCTCTCCAGGCAAAGCTGTATGTTACACAGGCCACAGTTAGTTGCTAATCCTTTTCAATACTGTAACAAAATCTAGGCTCTAGGGCAGCAGCTTCAAATTCTGAATGATTCTTTCTTCCCCTAGGTGGACGCTTGGAGAAAGGAATAATTCTTAGAAAATGCTACATGTAGCAACTTGAAGACTATCAGCAGGTTGAGAGCCTGTCTAACTAAACTGTGAGTTTTCAAATAAAAACAGACATGAGGCCTTCTTTGCTATGATGGAGCGGTATGACATATGAGGACAAAAGATAAGGCTAGAAACATCATCAGCTTTGGCTTTGGAGTGCTAGCCACTCCTCTACCTTTCTTTTCAACTCTGTTCTGGCCTTTACCAAATTCTAGGACAACCTTTGATATAACTAAGCTGAAGAAACAAGAAAACCAAAAAACTTTAAATTACCTTGTCACAATTACTATCAGTCCATTTTCTAAAATGCTACAGTGTAAATAATTAGTGCCTACTGCTGTAACTTCCTGGTGTTTTGATTTTTTTGGATAGTGCCTCATTATGTATCCCAGGCTGGCTTCCAACTTCTGATTTCTCCTGCTTCAGCCTCCGGAGCACTAGAATTACAGGTGTAAGCCACCAGAGCCAGCTAAAAAGTTGTCCTGTGTCTAAATTCTCAGAATTCAAAATGTGGCAGGATAAAAGAAATATCCTTTATGCGGCAGCCACAATATCCATGGACTCCCAACTCCTATCCATCCTACAATCTGCTTTTCCTCCACAATCTATGTGCTTTCTTCATGCAGGTCTAGTAACTTAGTAACGCCTGACTTTTGAGGAACATGCGTTAGCACTACCTACTTGTTTGCTCATGGAATGCTTTAGCACTATGACATCACAGTTAAGTGACTTCACCTTATTCAAACATCATCTGTGACTTCACAAGTAAGTACTTTTTATGGCTGGGCTGTTCGTGAAATTCAGCACCCAGAAGCACTGGAATGGACCGGAAGGCTTGCTCAAAGGGCTGTGACACTAAAATCTGTATTGTCAACAATTTCCCAGAAGACGCTGATAATGTGGCAATCCGGGACCAAAGCGGGACTATTCTGTGAGGATCACCTGCTCTCCTGGAATGAGTCAGAACACTAGACGCAGAATCAGTAACAGAAGCAGGAAGAAGGTAAAGGAGATTAGGACTTTGGAACAAAAAGTAGAGAGGTATGATAACTAGACACCCCACACAACAACAAAGTGGGTGTCACGAACCTACTGAAAGGGACTTTAAGACAGTCTGACAAATCTTAATTGTGCAACAATCAGATATTAATAGTTTTAAAAAATACTTAATGCCTTGTTTGAAACAACAGAAAAGCATACGATACGAGCTTTTTGTGTGGGCAGAACAGAGAAGAGTCCTTCAGGTGTAAGTCTGTCCCCTATAACGTGGAACAGCCTTTCAGAGGTTAGTATGAGTTTGCGTACTGAGACCGAAGCAGCGGTCCCCACAAACACCTACTACCATAAGTTCTGTGGCTGATGCAATTTCGCCTCAAACTTGCCGATATCAGAGGAACCTATCAAAAGCCCATCGGGGAAGCCCTGACCTCAGCTTTCGAGCAAGTGATCAGAGTGAGACTGGTCCGCGTGTCCCCACCACCACCACCACCACCACCAGGCCCCTGTTCCCCCTCGACCCCCATCCCCACCCACCCTGAGCCTGAGGGAAGAAGACGACCCAGACCAGCCTGTCCGGTTCTGATCTCCCACCCGGTTCCAAAGCAGCGCTTCCGCCCGGCGGACCCTAGCCCCAAGGCAGCGTTTCCGCCCGGCCCGCGCCAGCCCGGATCTCAGCCCCGGCCCCTCCATCTGAGGTCCGGGAAAGCCGTGACACAAGCCGCACAAAGCGACGCCCCAAACTCAACCGAAGAGACGCGGAAACTCACTCTCTCTAAGACCCGCCTGCGTCCTCACGTATTCCCGCGTACGCGCGTCATCACGCCCGGACTCCGAATCCTGAGGCTTCACTTCCCGCACGGACGCCGATTCCGGAAGCTCCACTTCCGGCGGCCTGGCTGTAAAGAAGCACGCTGCCCGCGCATGCTCAGTGCTGTTTACGGCCTTTCTCGGGTTCCTCTAGCTGATAAATAGGGGTCGTCCGGCTCAGCACTCAGCAACAACGTTGTCAGCGTCCTTTTACCGCCACAAATAACCAAATATCACTTACAACACCCAGAGCGCATTAGTGCGGCCTGTGACCAGCTCCCTCAAGGTGGAGAATGTTCATTCCTGGCCCAGTGCAGCCTGAGAAGTGGATAGGGGAGACAATGCCTGCTCCACACGGGCCGGAGAGAGCCGCTTATCTCAGAAAGTAGGCCAGCGAAACAAGGCCGTGGTGTACGTTTCGGTCCCCAGGCACAGTTACGAGGCTGCACTGCTTTGCTTGTTTACTGCATGAAGGGCTTGAGGTATAAGGTATTTGAGTCTTAGGTCATTTGATGCAATTTCCCTTCTGCTTCTAGTGTGGAACCGGTTTCGTTGGCAGTGTAGAAGCCAGCTTCAGCTAAAGAGACTATGCTGCGTTAATTTCATACAAGTAGGCGGTCTTTGACATAAATTTTTCTAGTAATTGGAGGAAAGTTTCACTTTTCCAGGGCGCGAATTGGGTGCAGGTAGTCCTTTTGTTTATTTACCAAAGGTTTTAGCAGCCGTGTTTAGTTGGTAGGTTAAAATTTCATGTGCCACAAAAGTTTATCTTCTGCTATTGTATAATGGAATAACTCTTCCTAGAAATGTTTATCTTAGGGTTGGAATGTAAGTGAAAACGTGGCTCATTTATAGGATATATATTTGAGACTTTGAAATGACAAAATTCTTAGCAAATTCAAGGATGAATTCTTGAACCTTATCATTTAACTCTTTTAAGGTGAAAGAGTGTGTTGGTCCAAGACTGACAGTGAGGAACTGAATTCCTGAAAACAGAAGCCCACATGAACAGGGAGAAGTAATTTACAATATATATCCTTAGAAAAGATAGGCGCAATTTCTCAAATAGAGGGACTCCCTGTTTTTTTTTCCTTCTGATCAATCATAATGCATCCATTCTGTTAATATACTCCTTGTTATGCCCCTGTCATGAGCCCCCTTCCCCAGAAACCACCAGGAGTCCGGAGCCCATATGCAAAAGCAAAGTCTTTCTTGCGAAAGTGGAACTTGGACTCTCTGTCTGTTCTGACACAGCGGTTGGATCAGGGAGCCCTGAGCTTAGTTGAGGCAGGATTTTTGAGAAGCAACGGATGGGTGGATAGGGAAATTCCAAAATCAGATGGGGGTTGAACTGATTGGGCAGGACTGAGGTAATAGTTTTGTCTCTGGTGTCACTTCAAGAAAATTAGCAACCTATATACAAGTTCAGGAAGCTATTTTTTTTCTTTTTTAACATACCAATCCCAATTCCCCCTTCTTCCTCTCCTCCTGCTATCCCTCCCCACCCTCCCCCATCCACTCCTCAGAGAGGTTAAGGCCTCCCCTGAGAAGTCAATAGAACTGTCCCATCCCCTCCTTGAGGCCAGACCAAGGTCTTCCTTCTCCCTGTGCCTAGGCTGAGCAAGGTATCTGTCCTTAGAGAATGAGCTCTGCAAAGTCAGTTCATGCATTAGAGTTAGATCCTGGTCCCCCTGCCAGTGACTGCATCTACCCACAGAATCAGCTGACCCGAATTTGTGGAAGATCACTGACTCCTGACTGACAACTGGGGAACCTGTTGTCACCAAACTAGGCCCCCTGAATACAGGTGACAAAGGTGTGACTTGGGCAGGTAAGGTATTCTTAATGTTCTGGAGCATCTAGTACTTTTTTTGGTCTCAATTCTGATTGGTTCCCCACAGGGTACTGTCTGAGCATTTCCTGATTACTGTAATGGTGAGGCCTAATCTCAGTGTTGTTAGTTTGCAGCCTGTCATGGCTGCACTGATGTTAAGTTGGCCTCTTCACTCCTATCTTCTATTCCCTGCCACCCTCCACACTTTTCTAAACTTACATTGTTTTTGTCATTATCTAAGTCATTAAATGCAGAGGTGACTTTAGAAGAGCCAGGAATCAAGTTTAAAATCAATAATCTCAAAAAACTATTACATTTGTAGATAGGGCTTAGGAGTGTGCTTAGGGAGCAGGGTATGAGCATACACACCAATAATCCCAACAGTTTGAACGGAGAGAACGGGAGCTTGAGGCCAGCCTCAGTTATATAACTTCAAGACCAGCTTAGGCTATATGAGTCCCTGTCTCAAAATAAAAAAGTAAGTGAAAACATTTTTATCCTGTCTTAAATATAAGTGAAATATTTCATTGGCATTTGAGAAGACAGAGAGGACAGAAATTTTTTTGTTTTGTTTTGTTTTTGAAAATGACTTTACCATGTATGATGGCAAATGCCTGTAATCTCAGCACTTGAAAAGTAGAGACAAGATTATGAGGAGTTCAGGACACCCACCAGTGTATCGCAAGGTTAAGTCTATCCTGGGTCACATGAGACCCTGTCTCAAAACAGTGCTCTTTCAGCCTGTGTGAAATGACTTGCTGATCAGGATACACTTTAAAAGTTCTAGGTAAGATGAGCCTTTTGTATTATGCCAGAATCCCTTCACCTGGGTCTTAATTTCCTAGCCTAAATTTAATAGAAAGACAGTCAGTAGATTCTTACATGTGAACAAAACTTTTAAAATGCTAAAATATAACTGGGAGGTGGTGGTACACACCTTTAATCTCAGCACTCAGGGCACAGAGGCAGGTGGACCTCTGTGAGTTTAAAGTCAGGCTGGTTTATAGAATGAGTTCCAGGACACCCAGGGCTAAATAAATAAATAAGTAAAGGCAAAAAAAAGAACCCCAAAATACTAAAGACTCAATGCCAGAATAAGTCCTCTAACATAAAAAGCACAGAATTGTTATATTACCTTGTAAAATATGATTTTTTATTTTTTGTTTTAATTTTTTACTGCAATACAACAATGAAATAAACAGTAATTAGACACCTACCAATTTTCCCCAAACAAATAAAGAATATAAACAGGAAAATAACTCTGCCTATATGTGTATAGCTTCTCAAATCATGTTAGAGGCTCTCACATTCAATAATCAGGAAATTTTAAAATCTCAGTAATTATTCTCATTTTGAGAAAATGTCCCCCTCTACCCTCCCTACCCCAAGTACTGAACATGAAGAATGGGCTTCCTTTTGCATCAATTTCATATTTATGTGAAGCAGCAACAATGATCACTAATAATTTGGCATTTTTGTTTACAGATGCTCCATTTTTTTTCCAATTTCAAAAGCCATTATCCAGTGTTGCCATAAAACAGACTATAGATTCTAGGTAGCAAAGATTCAGAAACCAATGTTAAGTCGAAGAAAAGAGAAAACAGGGAATCACACTAAATTTCTGGATCTAATACACTAGAATGAAACCCAGGAAATGTTACCTACTGTTTAGAAAAATAAAGACCTGCCAAGGCAGATGTTTGGTTGTCTAGTAATTTACACTGTGTGGCTCTGCAGCATCTGCTAACTGAAGCAGACACACATGGTGTGTATCCCTGCCCTGTGTCCTGGATCCCTCCCTCTCACCCCACCAACCTTCTACCATATGCCAAGTCACCCCAGACAATGCAGTGAACAACGTTGGTGTAATGCACTGGTGTGAGTGTGATACGAAAGAGTCCCTTCAATCTTCATCAAAGTTCTGCTGTAGAAGAAAGTTGACAGCCAAATTCTCATTCTTCTCACAAGCAAAATAAGCTTGAATCACAAGTCCTTCAGGAAATCCTAGCGCCTGTAACTGCAGCAACTGAGGGTTCTCTCGACCTATCTGCTGTAGCAAAGCTGGAAGCAGGGAAGGATTCTGCTGGATAATTTGTCGTATCTGTTGAAACTAGGTTGAGTCCTTAAAAATACAAGGGGGTGACCTCCAGCACTAGTTGCTGTCATTGCCGTTGTGGTCACTGCAGCTGCTGCCACTGCTGGAGACTGAGGAGTTTAGTACTCACTGCCTGGGGAGGAGGATCAACCACAGCCCTACTTTCTCTGTCTCCCGGGATTCCCGTTAGAAGATATTCCACAACTCCGTCGGGGTTGTTGAAACTGGCTCTCAGGGCCACAATTACTTGCTCTCGTTCATAGCCCATTGACATGATCTCAGTTATCATATTCTCTTAAGATTGACCTGACACAAGGGCACTTGTTGCATCTTCAAAAAGATTTGACCTGGACGAATCGTGGTGTACTGTCAGCTGGTGCTGGACTAGTAACCACTGGTGACTATGCTGGCTTTTCTGCAGCTTTCTCGGGCTGAGTTACTTAGAGGTGTGGGTACAGAAGATGCAGTAGTTGAGGCTGGAGTAGTAGGTGCAGGTGTGGAAGTGGGAGCTGAAGCAGGGGTCGGGGCTGGAGCCTGAGCCACAACCGTTGCCATGGAGAAGCTAACTGCAGCCGCGGTGGGAACATTCGATGGCTGAGCTGTCGCTGGCACTGGGGGCTGTCACTGCTTTGGGTTTTGTCACCATAACCGCCACAAAGTTTTTCTGTTCAATTTTTTATTCGTTGAGAGCAGCGTCATCACTGAGGATTTTGCCAGCATAGATTAGCTTCTGATTCGTTACTGGAAAGGCGTCTCTCCCCTTTTCAGATTCAGTCTTCTCTTTCAGTGCCACTGTCTCCTCCCGGTCGATGTTGATCTGATCTTGAAGGTCTGCTGCTGAGGGGTCTTAAGAATGACCTGCTTGGTGCCAGCACCGGAGCCTGGATGCCCCGGGGTGACTGCGATCCTCGCACTCTTATGACCTCAAAAGTATTTTAATTGTCAGATAACAATATGCACATTCCATTTAATATTGACATATATTTATGGTGTAACATGTAGTTTGAATTGTAGCTAAGCCTTGATGGACAAGCAACAGTTCTTGGTATTAGCCACTTTATCTAAACGAGTGTTCCTAAAATGTGCTTACATCAAAACGGGAGCTGTGGTCTATCTACCTCTTTTGTCAGTCCACAATCCAGTCTGGTGGGAGCTAGCAGGGAAACAGACAGACGTCCCCACCTTTCAGAATCCAGCCTGAAGGTCAACAACACCATGCACCCCAAACTGGATTATCTTGTAAAGGAGGTGTTTGCTTTTTCTCTTACTGCTTCTAATGAATCAAATATATTGCACCCAAAACTGTTTCAAAAGATGGATAAAGATGGAGGCTGGAGAGATGACTCAGCCGTTAAGAGGACCCAAGTTCAATTCCCAGCACACACATGGCAGCTTACAGCTGTCTGTAACTCCAGTGCCAGAGTATCTGACACCTTCACACAGACATATATGCAAGCAAAACCCAAATGTACATTAAATAAATAAAAAGTCTTTTTTTAAAAGATGGATAAAGGAATATATAACATCCCTCTTATGGAACAGCTTGCAAATTAAGTGATTCAACTGTGATATACATGATTACAACAGGGCAGAAGTGGACCACGTGTTATAAAACTGTCAATACTTAACAGCAGACTATACACACAGAGAGTAACCCTAAGAGACTTATAATGGGCATGGGATATAGACTTTAAGAAAATTAAAGCTTTATAGGAGTAAAAAGGTTTCACTGTAAGACAGCCAACACATTAAGAAGATCCAAGAACTGTAAATGTCCAACAATACAATTGGTAGAATTGAGAGTTCAGGGTGTAGCCCAGTGATGGAGTGTCTGCCCAGCAGCTGCAAAAGGGGTGGGGGAGAATAGAATTAAGAGGCAGACAACAAGAGTCTGATATTTCAGTACTCTTAATAATTGGTAGGAAATTAGACCCAAAACCATTAAGTATATAGAAGCTGTAAGAAAAAAAAAAACACTCAACATAAATGCTAAGTGCAAACCACTCTACTTAATAGCAGCAGAATTTATACTCATTTTAAAGTGTCTGTTCTCCTGAATAGCCCCATATGGTGGGTCATAAAACAGGTGTGAATAAATTTAGAATGAATGGGATCGTACAGGGTATCCTCTCTGGTAACAATGAATTAAATTAGGGATCGACAATAGTGTTGGAAAATTAAATTATTCAATGACTAAAAAGGTAAAGAAAATTAAAAGTAGTTTTAACTGGGCAAAAAAGAAAACATCAAAATTTCCTTGTTCCATCTAAAACAATTATCTGAAAGGCACTTACTTCCTCAAAGCACTGCCTTGGAAAAGGGTCTCAAAAGTTTAGTTTTAAGACAAAAAAAAAAAAAAAGAACAGCCCCACACAGATATATACAGCAAACATAAATGAGGAACTAGTACACAGAAAAATGGAGAGAGATCTACAAAAATTATGATTTTTTAAATGACTTTGATTTACAAAATGGAAAAAGATACGAATGCCCCCAAATTAGTTCTGAAAATAGGTCTATCACAAGACCCACTCTGCAGAAATTTATTACACGATTATAAGAAACTATGTATAAATTATGTTAAAAAGGTAACTGTTGCAAATAAAGTGGACAAGGTCTTGGATACAAACTGTCAAAGCTTTTTCAAGAACTAAACATCTAAAAAGGCTTCATTGTCTAGGATTGATATTTAACGAAGAAAAAGAAAGAAAGTAACCAGAAACTGGGAGACCTGAAACATCAGCTACTTGTTTACTCACCGCTCTAGAGGCTGCAAGTCCAGTATCAAAGTGTGGGCTGGATCATGTTCCCTCTGAAACCAGGAGGGAAAATCCTTGCCTCTTTCTAGCTTCTGGTATTTGTAGCAAACTTTAGTCTTCTTTGGTTTCCACGGCAACACGTGTGTGTGGGGGGGGGGGCATTAAGACATGGTGCTTCCCCAGCAGCTCATGCACACATACACAGGCACACTCTCTCATGACAGTCACAGGGTTGAAAACGCCCATTTATCTCAGTGTGACCTCATCTAAACATTATACTTGCAATGGTCATGATTCAAATAAAACATCCTGAGTGTAAGGTCGCAGGTGAGTAGATCAAGAGGGACATTAAGACAAAACTACTTTGGGGTAAGAAATTTATTGTAAGTGTTATAAATGCCATGGGGAGACAACATGGCAGAGGCTCTGAGGAGAGTTTAGGTCCATGATGGAGAGTGGTGGGGGGTCCCTTAGGTTCCAGAAGAATGAGGAAATTCTATGCCGTGTGGTTGATGAGTGATCCATACTATGTGTTTGTGTACAGTCAAGCTCTCCTTCATTCCCGGATGACAGGGGAGGCTGAGATGATCTTGCATTTTGAGGAAAAAATATACGATCTTGATGCTGAGAAAGACCCATTTAGTTAAACATGAATCCATCCTGTGGAGTAGCCTCTGTTGTCTGATAGCCTGGGGACTGCACCGCAGCTAGGAGGGTGGAGAGAGACAGGGATGCAGGTAGATGGGCGTCTCCTGAAAAGTGATCTGTAGTCTAACATCAGAGTGGTGATCAGTGGGATCTCCTCCTATTTTTATGAGTGACACCATTCAACTCCTAATAGACACGTAAGAATTTGTATTATTTTAAAGCCTACCCACAAAGAAAAGCTCACACTCAGGTGGACTAACTGATGAATTTGATCAAACATTTGAGGGAAAAAATGATAAAAAAAAAATCACTGTGTGAACTTCCTGAAAATAGAAGATCAGTTCTCATTCTATGAGGTAATTACCCTGATACCATAATAAAGAATTTATTAAAATAAAAAAAGAGCTACAGATAATATGCTTCATATAGATATAAAAGCTCAAAGCAATACATTAGCAAAACAAATCCAGTCATATATATGTGAAGATCAGTATAGAGTGTTTGATTTTACTTTTTAAAACTCAATGTGAAGTACTATATATATGTGTATATATATATACATATATATATATATACACACACACACACATACACACACTTAGTACTATATAGACTAAAGCTGAGAAGCTGACAGAAGGACAGATGATGGAGGCCAGGGCTTGTGAATTTTAGAGGAAATGTCACGAATGCTCCAAAGATTCTATAAGGGCTGTGTTCGTGTGTGTGTGTGTGTGTGTGTGTGTGTGTGTGTGTATGCATGCATACATGTCATGACTGTGTGTGATATTGGAATTATTAATCTATGGGAGTAAAACCTTTGTTTTACTGGAATAATGGATGCTGGTTTATCTGGGGGTGGGGGAAGCTGTGATTAATAAAAGCCTAGCATCTTGGAGGTTAAATCTTCTGAGTAATCGTTCCTCGCAGTCAGCAAATGGTGGCCTTCGTCCAGGCATGCCAAGGCTGCATCTCAAGCTAGCAGTTGAACTCAGTAATGCTTAAGAATCTCCCACATACTGGTTTTGTAAGCATAGGAGGCCACCGAGTTTGGATGAGGCCTGGCAACACACGGCAGGGTCAAGTTCCGGAAGAAAATACAGGAAGGGCCATTGGTAAAGATGCAGCCTCAGTTGCCATGGAGATTCTGGGATACTGTAGATGCTAGGACCATCAAGGACACTCTCCTATGAAGTGGAGCCAGCTTGATTCTACTGGATAAACCGCATGCTGGGGATGGCCGACCCAGAGATGCGGAACTGATCAAGCCTGTTCTGAGTCCCGAAGTTAGACAACTGAGCTTCAAGATTTGGAGTTACACTGCTATATTTCGGTTTTGCTTAAGTGAAACTGGTTGTTGCCTTTTTGCCATTGGTTTGTCCCTTTTGGAGTAAGAATTATGTAACTTAATTTTTATTTTACAGGATTCCATGGTTAAAAGATTTTTGACTTTTAAAGAGACATTGAATTTCTAAAGCAATAAAAACATTTTTAAAGACTGGCTTTTTAAAAGTCGGGCTGGGTTGATATTGTGATATCAACCTGAGATCTCAGGAGCAAGAAAGGAAAGGTTATGGTTTTTTTTTTCTTTTTTCTCTTTTTTGGTTTTTCGAGACAGGGTTTCCCTGTAGTTTCTAGAGCCTGTCCTGGAGCTAGCTCTTGTAGACCAGGCTGGCCTCGAACTCAGAGATCCGCCTGCCTCTGCCTCCCGAGTGCTGGGATTAAAGGCGTGCGCCACTCCTTCTCCCCCTTCCCTCCCCTCCCCTCCACCCATACCTCCCCTCCCTCCCTCTCAAGTCCAAGGAGCCATCAGGGTTCCCCACTCTATGCTAAGACCAAGGTCCTCCCAACTCCCACCAGGTCCAGGAAGGTGATCGGCCAAGCTGAGAAGGCTCCCACAGAGCCCGTCCATGCAGAAGAATCAGAGCCCAGAGCCATTGTCCTTTGCTTCTCAGTCAGCCCCCGCTGTTGGCCACATTCAGAAGGACGGGTTTGGTCGCATGTTCCATCAGTCCAATTCCAACTGGAGTTGGTGATCTCCCATTAGTTCTGTCCCACCGTCTCCATGAGTGAACGCACCCCTCACGGTCCTGACTTTCTTTCTCATGTTCTCTCTCCTTCTGCTCCTCATCAGGACCTTGGGAGCTCAGTTCAGTGCTCCAATGTGGGGCTCTGTCATTTTCTTCATCTATCGTCAGGTGGAGGTTCTTCAAATACGTGGCACAATCAGTAGGAACTCTGTCAACAAATGATGCTGATGCTGAGATTCACCAATAGCCTGGTGCCTTCACAATGAACACGACTGGGGTGAACCTGACAATTCCAGTAGTTAAGACACTGGCAACTTGGTCGTGTGCACAGACTCCTGGGAAATTCAGCAACATTCTCAACCTTCCAATAGCCAAGTGAAATCTCGTTGGCTTCATTGCTTCTTCTTCTTTCCCCTCTCGTTCCTGACTTTCTCCCTCATGTTCTCGCTCCTTCTGCTCCTCATCAGGACCTTGGGAGTTCAGTCCAGTGCGCCAATGTGGGGCTCAGTCACCTTCCCCATCTGTCGCCAGATGGAGGTTCCCTCACGGTCCTGACTTTCTTTCTCATGTTCTCTCTCCTTCTGCTCCTCATCCGGACCTTGGGGGCTCAGTCCGGTGCTCCCATGTGGGGCTCTGTCATTTTCTTCATCTATCGTCAGATGGAGGTTCTATGGTGATATGCAAGAAATTCATCAGTATGGCTATAGGAACTGGGGAGGGAAGGGGGAGGAGGAGGGGAGGGAAGGGGGAGGAGGAGGGCAGGAGATGGAAATTTTTAAATATAAAAAAAATAAACCATGAGGAAAAAAAAAAAAAAAAAAAAAAAAAAAAAAAAAAAAAAAGGCGTGCGCCACCACCGCCCGGCCAAGGTTATGGTTTAAGGATTGAAAGACCCCCAGTGCGGGGAGACTCTCACTCAAGTCTCAGGATAACACGACCCCCCCCCCCCAGTAACTCACGAGAGACCGTCCTTGCTGCAATCACACAAGGTTTAATGGTGAGATGAAATGGGAACCAGTGCACTGGGGCCGAGACTCATAACCCACACAGGGGAAGAGTTTGACCATGAGTGACCGGGAGAAGGAGTTTTTTAAGGGAAGAAACCATAGCCCAGTGATCTGAAAGGGGCAGGGAGGGTGTAGAAAATAACGAAAATACCAGTGATGATCACAAGGGGGCAACTCCCTGCCTCTCAAGATCACTCTCAGGGTCATAATCAGCTAGTTCCTGAAACACAGTATTCCAAAATACCAATGATGATTATCTCCCTGTTTCTCAAGATTATTCTTAAGATTACAATCTAACTTTATCTCCAGCTAGTTCCTGAAACACAGTCACTGAACCGGCTAATCCTAAATTTCTGATTCTTCTCTTCCTGCTTAGATTTTTGGCTATTTTCTTCCTGCTGGGGGTGGGGGGGGGGGGAAACCTGGATTTATCCAGGGCTTTCTTTGGGGAGACTTGGATTTATCCAGGTCTTTCGGGATGATGTGTTTGATGGCCCTGCCCGCTGGGTGGTGCCTTCCCTGGGTGTGAACCAGTAAGCAGTAAGCAGTTCATTGTCTCTGCTTCAGTTTCTGCCTCTGGGTTCTGGCCTTGGCTTTCCTAAATGGTGGACCAGAACCTGTAAGCCAAATAAAACCTTTCTTCAAGTTGCTTTTGGTCAATGTTTTCTCACAGCAAAAGAGAAGCTAACTAGAACAGGGCACTATAACCGCAACGCTATAAATGGATTAAATTGCTCATTAAAAAAAGGAATTTTTGAGTCAGGCATGGTTGTAATGCCTGCATTACTCTCTAAAGTACAGTTCCCGCTAGTGTACAATTCGCAAGCAGAGCAAGGGCCTGGAGATTAGAACACAAAAAAAGATGTGGGTCATTCGTGAGGAGATAGTGTGGAATGCCGTTTATTCAAGCTTGGGAAAACTTATAGACTTAGCTACTGCACAATGGAAATCCCACCCCCCCCCCCACCGCAGGTGGGAAATTACCAAACCCAAAATGGAGTAAACAATAGCCTTATAGCTAACCACTAGGGGGGCAGAGGAAGCACAGGAACAAACAGGATGTTTAGCTGGAAATTGCAACAAGATGCCTGGCCAGAAACTGTCCTCAAGATGAACCCACCCCCACCCCCAGGAGGAGGGGTAGACCGGTGGGACTTACACATGGTGGTGCAAATCTTTAATCCCAGCACTCAAGAGGTAGAGGCAGGTGGGCCTCTGTGAGTTTGAAGCCAGCCTGGTCTACATAGCAAGTTCCAGAATAGCCAGGCAACCGGGGTTACATATCGAGACCCTGTTTCAAAAACAAGATATAATAATAATAATAATAATAAATAATAATAATAATAATAATAATAAAATAACAAATAATAATAATATAAAAGTCTGAGAAGTTCACTGTCAAAACCAGCATACTGTGTAGTGGGAGCCTACTTTTTCATAGATTTCTTAATGTGTTCTCACCTGACTGTGGGTGGCATTAATACTCAGGAGTCCTTTTTATAAGTGTAACAGCCTCATTCATGAGAGCTCCTCTCCCATGACCTAACCACCCTCCAGAGAGGTTCTACCTTCCAATAACATTATCGTATTTATTGGGGATTGGTAGATGACACAAAATTGTATTTAGTTCCAACTTCAGAAGTCCTATCGTCTTCCTCTCAACACTGTTCAAAAGTCCAAAGTCTCTGTTGAGACTGGAGACAATGTCTTAACTGCATGTCTCTGTAAAGTCACCCAGTAACTTCCATGCTTCCAATATACACAAAGTAACTATTTATGTTCCAAAGGGGAGGACTAGACCTAGCGAGATTACACTAAAGCATGACTGAAGTCCGGTGAGGGAGACACTCATTGTTGAAGCTGCATGTCACATATTGGAGCATGTGAAGAAATGATCTGAGCACCAAGTAGCCCCCAGCCCATGACCTTGCAGCCTGCCATGTGTTCTTTGTAGAGCTGGCTTCACTGTGTATCTATAGCTCTCCCTGGCAAACAGTCTATATTCCTAGCATCTCCAACATCCCAGACTAAATGGGATAGGAAATTGACATGTAAGAAGAGTGGGAAATCTATAGACTGTATATTTAAAACGACTATTAAATTATAGTTGGGAAAATGCCATTTAATAATGGGATCCAGCCTATTAGCATGTTTTAGAAATTGTTATAATGATCTTTTTCTTTGGTTTTTACATGAAAATGTGTGTCTTAGACCTCAAATGGTTTTTCATTGTCTCTGAAGATTATAATAGAATTAAAATCCATCATGACTGAGTTAATCTACAGTCAATGAGAAAGATCTTGTCAGCAATAAAGTGTAGCCCAAACACGTAGAACATTGCATTTACAAGAAGACCTATGGTAGCTAATTATCCCAATGTGATTATGGACACTATTGTAATTGCATATCAATTTTACTAATCAACTCTTGATTAATCTAATGAAGCTGAGGTGATTGTGATAACAGTAAAATGATTTGTGCAAGTATTTTAACATACTTAGCAATTTAATGCTTAAACTCCTGTTTATATATCAGGCATTTTCTAATTTCCAATCATACCATAAACAGATTGTTTCCTACGTTTGAGCACTAAACAAAGAAAATTTTATTCTCGTCATGAATGATATTTTTCCCTTAGGGAGCAATCTCCTTGTCCATTGAAGATAAATAAGCTTCATTCTCCATCTTGGTCTTTCCAGGAAATATTGGTACAGCATAGACATGTTAGTCCAAGGGTGTCTCTGGGAAGTTTGACTGGGCATTCTGTGGAAGTGACTGATGGCCATTGTCCTATCAATGCCATTAGGTGGCAGAGCTTCAGTGGAGAATGGAAGGAATGGTGGTAGTAGAACAACCGGGACTCTCAAAGTTTTAACACAAACCTTGAACCTCTTTACTTGCTAAGACCTCTGGATTCAGGCTTTTTTCTTACAGCTCAGGTTTTATTTTATTTATTTTTTTTTGTTAAGTTTGAAATTCCTTATTTTACTCATTGGACACTCTGCAAGATCTCCTATTATCACCAGTATGACTTCTGCTATTCAATTAAGACCATGAATTTAGAGATTTTATCAAAGTGGTAGTAGCACAATAAATGATGCAAGTTAATTATTTTAATTATTATTAGCTCCCATTTGTATGTGCCTATATATGCCAAGCACCAAATGTAATTGGTATTTTACAAATAAGGAGACAAATGGTTAGATTCTGTGTCTAGTGAATATAGCATGGCTAACTCATATTTCTCCTCCTGAACAGTAAATGTCTCATCCTGGATGGCATTCAATTATATCATCTAAAACGTAAGAGTTCATTTCTTTTTACTCGGGTGCCTATTTCCATAATTTCGATAGTTTCATTGTCTAGACTGCAAATACCCAAAGTAATAGCTACTTATGATTTGCCTCTGAATTATTTTCAATAATTTTTTTATTTCTGTACATTTTTTTCCATCTAACCAATGTGCTGTGCAACCTTAGATTGTACTTTAGCTTGTCATGGTCATTCTCTCCAACTCCAGTTTAGAGCTGCCCCGCTGATCTTCAGTTTATAAGGCCATTGGACACAGTTTCAGTCTTTCTATTTCATTGAAATAATAAATCTTTTTTGGGGGGGATTTCCAGACAGGGTTTCTCTCTGTGTCTCTGGCTGTTCTAGAACTCACTCTATAGACCAGGCTGGCCTCAAACTCAGAGATCTGCCTACCTCTGCCTCTGTGTGCTGGGATTAAAGGCATGTGCCATCACCACCTGGCTGAAATAATAAATCTTATGCACTGCATTTTAATAATTATTGGTTTAAAATGCTTTAAATTTCTCTACCACCTATGTTTGTATCAACCAAAATACCCAGGCTTCCATCTCCAAGGTGAGAAATTTGAGTTCAGTTCCCAAGCTGTTTTTCCACGTTCCACTTGGGAGCTCCAACGAAACATCCTAAGCCAGGCTGCCTAAAATCTGGCAGAATGCTTTATGAGCACTAAATGCTGCACGAGAAACAAGTTCAGGTGATGGGTTCTTGGGAGAGGAAGACCTACGGGTGTTCTTACAAGGAAAACAGTGCAAATGGAATTTGCATCAAAATCTGGGGAATCTGGCAATGACCACAGTAATCGATGCTATAGGCTTTTAGTTTAGCTTTCCTGATGGCTTATGATATGGAAGTGATTGCAATGCCTCTTTTGGACAGTTGCAGACATACCCAGACATAAATGTGTTTCCCTTCAAAGGGGTCTTCCCATCACCATTTGACCTAATGTGTTCAAAATAATTAAGCTGGGCCAGTAAGATGACTCAGTGAGTAAAGGTGCCTGCAGTTAAGTGTATGTGTGTGTGTGTATTTGTAGTGTGTAGTGTGTTATATATCAATGAAATTCTGAAATGGATTGCTTTGATTTGAATGTTTCCCAAAATTTATGTGCTGAATTAATTCCTAGTGCCATTGCTTCTAGTGAGGGATTCCTGGGAGGATTTGGGAACGCGTTGGCTTAACTGTCACTAATAGATCAATGTCCTTATCTCCGAGCTTGTTTTGTCACTGGAGAGGTGAGTTGGTTTTGTAGCAAGGTTAAATTCTTCTTGTCCTCTGTTACTCACTCTTACCCATGTGATACACTCTTCTATGCTACGATGCAGAAAAGCCGGATGTGTCTCTCAGTCCTGGACTTCTGATACTTCAGAACCATGGGTCACATCTAATTTTCAACCTGTGGAATTATGCTGTGGCAGCAAAAACAAAACAAAACAAAACAACAACAACAACAAAAGCAGTCTAAGACAGAACATTGATACTGAGAAATGAGCTGATTGCTCTAACAAATACCTGAACCTGTAGGAAAGGATTTGGAACATTTTTTTTCATATTCATGAAAGAGTAAGGCTCCCAACAAAATGAAATTTTATTGAGAAATATCAAGAACCTTAAATTTAATTAATTGAATGGATACAATATAAGCCGACGAAACAAACAAAAGGAACAATTATCAGAGAGTGAGTAGGTGGCGCCTGGAAGGAGCTGTGTCCGGTCTGTCTGTAACAGGCTGGGTAGAAACTGATGTCACGCAAAGCTGGAAAGCTATTTGTGGGCCTAATAGAAGTCTCTGTTTCCAATGCTTTTGTCATATACTGAGTAAGAAAAAAATAGAAAACTGGAAAGTAAAAAAAAATAAATGTGATTTTCATCTCTATCATGAGCTTTATACCCCGATGTAAGCTCTGAACTATGATAGTCTCCACCAAAAAGTGATGGAATAGCATTAAATTATTTCTAAAGTTCATTTTAAATTTTGGGTTCCTCATACCCAAAAGAAAAAATGAGTAGTATTCTAGAGAAGAAAGGGTTAATATATTAAAGCATGACTAAAAAGTAAGAGTTACCGAGCCAAAGAAAATGTAAAAACAATTTTGTTTTTATTTTTTTAATTGTTAATATTTATTTGTTTGTTTGTCCATCTATTTCTTTATGGTTTTTCGATACTAGGTTTCCCTATGCAGTCCTGGCTGTCTTGGAACTTGCTCTGTAAACGATACTGGCCTCCAACAGTTATTTTTAATCTGGTAGGAAATTATCAAAAAGTTTATTTGTTGATTTTAAAGAATGTGAAAAACACTCCCAGTCCCAGCTGCATTAGTAAGTGGCATGAAATCAGAAAAGCTCCAGGCCCCTCAGCAGCAGCCTCGGAACTCCTCTGCTGGTTGTTTCTTTGTGGGCTTTGTCAGGATCCGTTGAGGGAAAGCACAGCGAACACCTACTATTCCAGCCCCGTGACTAGTCCATCCTAGAGGCCCACACATGTAAACTCCAGAGCTACCTTCTCGCCATTCGTATTCAGTTTTCTGTCTTAAGGGGAAAAAACAAAAACACAAAATCTGAGCACTCAAGTGACAATGGCAGAGGGGATAACCAAAGGTAGAGATGCTGCTTGCTCAGCTCCCCGGGCCAGCTCCAGGCCACATGTCTTCAATACTATTCTTCCACACACCAGCTGACTCCTCCTCTCTTTCTATCTTCGTAACTTTCCCAATATGGCCTTTGAAAGGAAAAGTTCAAATACAAACAGCTCCTTTTCTGTGGAATTCGTTCGCACATATACCTGAGAAGTACAAGCAAGATGAAATCTTGGGCAAGGGCAGTGATTAACAGTTAGCTTCAACACGTTCTGTCGTCGACAACCAAAATTCATTTTCCTTGTCGTCCCTTGGGTGAATAAAACTACTTAAAAGAAAGGATGGAAACAGGAGTTCACCACTTCCATTCTTAAAGAGCCTTTTCTTAGGGTGCTTTGGTCTCGGCACAGAAAGAAAGGTGCCCTGATCAGTAACGATAAAGGCTGTCCTTTGCCTTGTACTCTGTCACCACACTGTATGTGTATCATCATACTGTAGCGATGATGTGGAACAACCAGGACATTTTTATACACAAAGAAGGAGGCCAGAAGCAGACTACTTCAAGTTCATATAGCCCAAAATGGAGAAACATGACAAAGTTTTCTTTGTGTGTGTGTGTGTGTGTGTGTGTGTGTGTGTGTGTGTGTGTGGTATGAGGTACATATATGTGATGTAAATGTGTATATATGTGGGTGCATGCACCCATGTAAAAACAGAGGCCAGATGATGATGCTGGATGTCCTGCTCTATTACTTCACCTTATTCCCTTGAGACAGAGTCTCTCCTTGAGCCAGTCTAGCACCCAGAAAGCCCCAGTAATATTCAGTCTGCCCTTCCTCCAGTGCTGGAGTTACAGTCATGTGCGCAGCCACGGGCGCTGGGGATGCTGAACTCAGGTCCTCGTGCTTGCACGCCAAACACGCTCACCTGCCGAGACACCTCTCTAGCTTCCAAACCCAATGAGTCATCGTGAGTCATGCACAGATTGTCGGCTTTCCCTAGCCAGTAGGTAGATGTGAATTACAGGAGAAAAAAATAGCACCAGAACAGGTCATTTCAAGCACAAACCTCAACTTGATATTATATTTATAGACTTTTGCCTCCAGTTGTCTTGAGGTTTATTTTCAATGCGTATAGTCAAAGAAGTAAAGAGAATAAGAGGAAAGGCTTGTTTGCCAGGGTCAGATTTCATTTTATTTTGGGGGAAAAGTTGTATTTGGGTTTTCAAGGCACTACTGAGAAATAATATGAAATATTAGCTATTTATATTTTTATGGAACAGGAGAAACATAGGACCCATTGGATGATATTCTTGGGCTATTAGGTGCCTGTGATGGATTTAAAGCAAACTTTCTGCTTTGTTTTTCAGAACAGTTTCAGCAGAAGACATCCCATGGACTCCATCCTTTCCCACACAGTCTCTGCCATTATTAACCCTACCACATGGACTGTAGACAATGAGCCTGAGCTGACATATCCACATATGGATTTTTCCTGAGCGATTTTTAAGTATTTCATTTTGATAAAAAAAAAAGTTTGTAAATCGCCATCTCTTTATATAAGACATCTGTTTCTGTGAGCAATGTTCTTTCTTTTGCTGTGGAAATGCAAAGTAAAGCACGGGGCACATCAATTAGAGGAGGCAAATTGCGCAGCCTGCCAGAAAGGCTGGAGTTAGATTGGGCTTCCTTTTGATGAATGAGCATCCTTTAAATGAATTAGTCCAGAGTCTGCCCAGGAGCACAGAAAGGGGCGCCCCAGGGGAATGCAGCAGGACAAGTCCGAATGTGGAATATCTGTCTTCATCACCAAACACTGCTCAAATGCAATCGGCTTTGAAGTACTTTTGAGACAGGGGTCGTAAACTCAGGCGCCTAGAGGAACTGGGCGGGTGATATAAAGGAGTTGAGTGGGCCGGCTGCACGAAAGCATCGTGGTGACAAATGGTACCCGACACTTGACCATGGTGTCAGGAAGATGGTGGGAAACTGACCATTAGAAGGGGCAGTTGCTTTTCTCCTTTAGCTGACCAAGGCCAGACGGACACCTGGGGCCAATGCTGATCCTATTAGTATTTATTGGCACACACTAATTGCATATGTTAATGGGGTTTAGTGTGGCTACTTGCATACATTCTTACAATCTGTTTTTGTCTTCTTCTGCCATCTTCCTCCCATCCCTAGGGCCCCCAATCTCTGGTGATCACTATTTTCTGTGTTAGCATTTGTATGATTTCTATATATGAGGGGACATGATACTTGCCTTCCTGTGTCTTATTTCACTTAACATATTGTCCCTAAGTTGTGATTGTTTTCAAAAGGGGGGACAATACTATCATATTTTTGATGGATCATCACCTAATGTTTAATGTTAACATCTAATTAAAATATTATTTAGTCCAATTAAAAAGACCACTAATTGCCCACGTGCATGCCATCAGCAAGCCACCAGTTTGCAATTTCTGATTTCATGAAATAAGATGACAGTCGTGGAATTAACACCTCATCATCCTGAATTCTTAAGCTTCTGAACTAACCTTTAGATACCACAACAGATGCACTTGCCACATTTAACCAAGACACACAGGCAAGGTTTAAAGATCCGTACAAAACCACAAAATCTTTCCCGGCCTATGAAGTGCTTCTTGCCTGCTACAGCAGAATCTGCTTAAAATGCACATGCTGCGTTTGTGCATATTTGGTCTCATGTGAGTCCTAGCATGCTGCAATCGTCCATGCTGTCACCAAGGGATTCTAACACAGACATTAGGAGAATTTCTCCATGGAGAGCGTGCTCGCTCTATGGTGATTTCACTTCCACCCTTAACTCTTGTCTTTTTCCAAGTCTTCCAGGAGGAAATGGCCTCAATTTTAAAAGGGGTAAAATTTGGATCTTCCAGATCCGTGCTTGGCTGGGTGATCCTGAGCATAATCGCATTTGGGTCACCCAATTCCGCAGGTACAGGTTGACACTTCATAAAGACAAATGCCTACCTCATTAGCTTCTAGTTGATGGTTTCAGTTTATGTCTTCATTTAGTTAATCCCTTCCAGGGTTGTTTCCCCAGGCTCCCTACTGAGTCTTAGTGTAATGTACCTGAGCGGTGCCCAGTAACTAATTTTTGATTGACTATTATGCATTAATTAGAACACTGTCAATGAGGCCAACCAGATCAACTGTCTGTGAAGGAACTGAGCAATCATTTACTTTAGTCTACTAGGTATTTTAGCTAAGTCAATAACCAGGCTAATTTTCAGCTTTTGGAAATTTGTTATATGGCATTGACCAAATGAATCCATCTACAAATAACATTACCACTCACCTCTGCCTGCCTGTTTTTAACCTCAGTGAGTAAACGTGCTATTAAAAGTATATAGTTCATGGCACACTCTTACACAAAACAAAGGAGCACCATGAAGGTGGGAGCGATAATGACTGACATTTTCTCAAAGAGCTATGCATTTTAGTGTCAGGGAGAAATCACAATTGAAATATAAGTTGTTATCTTCGCTTCTGGGAAAAAAAAAGTCAAAACACAAACCATCATTTTATAACACTTGAGGTCAGGTAAAGGCATTAGATCATTTTTTTAAATTTTGTCTTTATACCTTGTAAACAACAAGATCTTGGGCATGTGGAACAGTTTAAGATCTTAGCCTAGATCATAAGTAGGCTAGTTCTTAAACCATTCCAAACATCTTTATATAAAAACAATCTCTGATCTCCGAGGTAACTCTCTCCAGAAAATGAATGGATAAGTTCTTGAACATCTTGTCTTTTTTTTTCCTTCCTATTATCTCCATACAATTCTAGTGCATGCAATCTGATTTACGGTTTAGAATACTCAAATATCCTATAGGTTTTGGGTCTTGAATTCTTCCTAGCAGAGGTGAGGTAACATTAAATTTGTCCCTGCCTCATCTAAGACAGCAGGAGAGCATTGCACAATCTCTTTAGAAATACTAAGTTAAGAAGTTCATGGGGTAGGAGGCGACAAGACGGTCATCTGCTGACATCAAACCAGGTGCCCGATGTGACAGCCCTCACTGAGTCAGAGGCATTGGAGCCTGCAAGTCTGCAGAATGTTACTGAATCCAGCTTCAAGCAGAAAGCAGATGCTTGATAAAAGCAGCCCTACCTGGGCAGTCAGCCTTGTGTTATAGAAGTGGAGACAGAGCAAGGAGGGGGCAACTAATTAAGAACACTTCTGGCTATGACCAGCCTCTTGTCTAGTCTACCCCCTTACTCCATATTGTAGACCTTTATTATAATGTCTAAAAGACTCATGCACATGTTATAAAGAGGCATGAAAATAGAGCTTTGATAAGCAGAGTCATAGAGCTTTGATAAGCAGAGTCCTAAAGCTTAGAATAGCATCCTTCTTGGTTCCTGATGTATTCCCACGTTAGTGTGTTTGTTCCCTGGCTAGAGGTACGAATGCATGGAATAGCAGGAAGCCTGCCTTGAAGTTCCTGCCTCAGTTCTAGCCCTAGGCTTCCTCATTAGCAGACTGTGATCTGGAAGTATAAGCCTAATACCCCTTTTATGGTAGTTTGGAAGAAAATGGTCCCCAAAGGGAGTGGCACTGTAGGGAGGTGTGGCTTTGTTGGTGTAGGCAGGGACTTAAGCTGTTTTGCACAAACTTGTTTTGTCACGGCAGCAGCATGAGACTACAGCAACATGGAATGCCTCGTGTTTTTCTCGAATTTTCTACCATTATTTACACAAGCCTATCTCTAGAACTTTCTTCGGCCCCTTTTCAAGATTCTTATGACTCACCAAAAAAAAAAAAAAAAAAAAAAAAAAAAAAAAAAAAAAAAAAAAAGTGGCGGGGGTGGTCAAACGCTACATTTCGACAACAAAAGAACATAAAGGTAATACTTCAGAAAATAGATCCGAAAACGAAGAAAGCCAAATTGTTGAACATTTGCCTCTCCTTTAAGCAGAGCAGCATACCAAATCTAAGTACCAGGTACAGAAGGAAAAATGTATTTTATGAATTGCTTTACTAGACATATTAAGATGACTTGTAAAAGTTACATGTGTTTATTTGGGCCAGGGGATGCACATGCCACAGGGAGCATGAAGAAAATCAGGACAACTTTCATTTCCTTCCACCCTTCAGTATACAGGTCCTGGGACTTGAATTCAGCTTATCAGTCTTGGCAGCAAGTGTCTGTACCTGCTGGACCATCTTGCTCACCCAAGATAACATCTTTTCTTGATGTTACCAATGAATTGACAGGAAATTTGGTTTTCTATTCACAGACATTCTTTCTTAGACTCATTCTGGCAAAATCAGTTAAGCTGAGGAGTAAAAGGGAAAAGTGGTCAAAGTAAAGGTTTTTGTAGACAGAGGTTGGCATCACAGTATCTTTCCTTTTCTATGGTTCTTTTTGCAGTTTTAGGATGCTTGCCTCCTGAATCTGCTATGAAAATTGCATTAAGTAATATGTATGCAGGGCTTAAAACTTCACCCACACAAAAATTCTTCAGCAAACGATAACTATCCTTAAGGTTTTCATTGTTCTGCAGTTTAAGGACTAGTTTAAGAACACTGCTTCGTTTGTTTTAATTTTTAATGTAAAAGTTTTAAATGCATAGGTACGTGTTTTGCCTGCATGTATGTCTGTGCACTGTGTGCATGCCTGGTGTTCATGGAGACCAGAGAGGCATCAGATCTCCTGGAACTGGAGTTTCAGAAGTTGTTGTTGTGTGTTGTTACATGGGCATCGGGAATCAAGTCTGTGTCCTCTAGAAGAGCCTCCAGTGACCCATCGCTGCCATCTCTTAAACACTGACCCCTCTCTCCAACCCCATCTTGCTTTGTATTTTGATTACATATAAAACAACCTAACACAAATAGTAATCTATCAATGCCATTAAAAAAGAAACATGGAATATAAATATTTTTAAAAGTCAGGCTCCTTAGGAGAAGAATGGCTCCTAAGAGTTCTTGTTTGCTCGGCTATAATATGTTCACATATATGAAAGCCCCACATACATTTATTAAAAACATAAATGGAGCATCTGCAACACAGTTCTGCACCCTGTCTCTTTTCTGTGTGGATTGCTCAATACCAGCACATACAGACCTACTACAGTGTTTTTCATGACTGTATTCTATTGCCTTAACGAGACACAGCATAAATTATTTAGCAAGGTCTGTTTAGGTATATTGTTCCCAGCCATTCTTTGACAAAATAACCCTTGAATATATTCTTCTACACTCACTGTATAGTTCTTTCCCCCCATAACAGTGGAATTTCTGGGTTAATTTGAAACAGGCATTGGAAATTTATGTAGCTCACCTTCAACTTCCATCTGAAGGGGCTGACGTAATTTATACAGTTTATGCCACACCATAGTGAAAGAAGATATTTAAGTATATTTCATATGGACCACAGGGTTTTCCTTAGCCAGTTCTCTCATGGTTCTAGAAGCTCCATGTCATACTCATTCCTCCTTATTTTTTACTCTTTCCTAGAACTCTCAGTGTTTTGTCTAAATCCTACGATGTACACACACACACACACACACACACACACACACACACACACACACACTTGCAAGCAACATCTAAATATTAAGGGAAATTTAAATGTGTGGCATAACACAAATTCTAGTTTGTCTTAATAATAAAAACTCAGAGTCAAATATAGGGGTTAATGCTGAAGATCAGAGAAGCAGAACAGCCAGCTACGAGAGAGTTCTTTTACTTTACCAGCGCTCAGACCGAAGGTGTGGTCCTGTTCCCAGACTGCATCTCCAGACTCCATCTGTCTCAATCAAATCTCAGACTGCAATGAGCTCCTGACTTCTTCCACCTTCTATTCCTCTCTCCGCCCTGCCACATCACTCCTGTCTCCACATCCCTAGTGCTAGCATTAAAGGTGTGTGGTCCCAAGTACTCACCTTTGTGTGAGCTCTGTTTCTCTTTTAGACAGAGTCAATCTTGTGTAGCCCGGGATGTCCTTGAAGTGACAGAGATCCCTCTGCCTCTGTCTCCCTGGGATTAAAGGTGTGTGCCAACACTGCCTGGCCTCTAGGGGCTTAGCTCTGCACTTTCATTTCAGGCAAGTTTTATATGTTAAAGCATAAATAAAATATCACTACCGTGTGAAGAATGGGGAGGATAATCACTAAAACGGTGCTGGAGAGTTCTGGATATTTGGGGACAGAACCTATATGCTTTATAGTCGTCCACTGTCAAGCCTGCTCTCTCAGTATGACTTAACTCTCTTAGTGGGCTGGTGTATTCCACAGTTCTCAAAAAATGTGAAAATTGCATAAATAGTATCAAATTATAAATTGCAAACTTCAAAAATCGGACATTTCCAACTGGCAGCTTGTGACTATTCACTTTCAGCGTCCTCTTGTCTGTCGCTAGCTGGAATCCATTTGAGAAGCTGTGTTTTATGTGGAGACAAGAGTTTGCTATGTAGCCCTGTTGTCCTGAGCAGAGAGTGACCTTGAACTCCCGAGTGACTTTTTGTCACCGTCTCCTGGGTACTGAGAGTACAGGTGTTGTCATCACCTCTGACTCTCAGTGGTGATGAGATATCCCAATGAGTCACATAGCACCTGCTGAATGTCTAGAGAAATCAATCCCTTCAGATGTCAGGAAGTCGAGGGCCCATCGTTTCTTACTCACACACTTTGCATTGAGTGATCCTCCTAGAATCATCCTGTGTCCAACTCACAGGAAGGACTAAGGCATTTGGCAGTGCCCCTTCTTGATGCTGTCCACGGTCCTGAATGACACCTTGGTGTTCCTTTCAGAGTGGGTTAATGTGACATAAAGGAAAGCAAAAATTAGGGAAGGTGGAGGGTCTGATGAGGGAAAAATGTTTTTTAAGCAGTTTTTGAATCCTCTCTCACTAATAAACAAGCCATGGTTGACCTTGGAAAAATTAAGAGTTAATGATCTTTTAGCCCAGATTTGTCTTTCCAACTTCAGTCTCCCATGTGTAAATGTGCACTCGCTACCTCAGCTTAGAGGTTCTCATTGTCCCCCCCCTCCTCATTTTCTATCATTCCATAATAATTTAAAAAGGTGGCTACAAATTGTTTAATGCTCCTTCCATCAAAACTATGAACTAGGCTTGCTTCTCTCTGCCGGGGATTGATTCTTTTGACTAATAGGGTGCATGTGTGCAGTGGCTATGAAGCCCTGTGACCTGTGAGTGGGCTCATAAAAGGGGCACAACTTCTGGAGCAAGTTTTGATTTTAGTAACTCCCTAGGCAATCCTGATGTCAGGGACTCTGCCTAGAGTCACAGTGGACATTACCTCCTATAGCAATGTAATTCTAATTCCTGGAGTCCACATGAGCTCCTTTCTTTATAGACCAAAGAAAGTAGCATTTCTAAGGTTTAGTCCGTGATGAACCCCAATTTGAGAAATTTTGATTTTTTTCATACTATCAAACAAGAGAGAAGATAACATAATTGTCAGCGTTAGAGTTCAGGCAAGAGTGTGAGGAGAAAAAGGGTGTGGGAGTGAGCTATACAGTTGAGTGGCAAACTCCCAGTCTGTACTAAAGACAACTACAAAGGAGATCAAAATATAGTTAGAAATGAAGATGCACAAAATGGCTGGAGAGATGACTGTGGCCAAGAGCATTTGCTGCTCTTACAGAGGACCTGGGTTCAGTACCCAGCATCCATATGGTGGCTCACAAGTATCTGTAGCTTCAGCTCCTGGGGTGTGATATCCTCTTCTGACCTCCAGGGTATCTGCATGCACCCAGGCACACATACTTACACATACAATCAAGTACAGATTTAAAAAAAAGGTGCAAAGAAAATTAAAATGAAAATGTGTCAATCAGTCCATTTTCTGAAAAGGAAGCAATCAATTGTGGCCTTGAGTTTTCACTTGGCTTGGCTTTCCTCTGAGTTCATTCGTGTTCACTTCATGTGTTTATATACCCCGAATGATAAAAATTTGGGCACTGCTGAGGGGATTAGTATGTTTCTGAAATCTTGGGTTAGCGCGCACTGCATTTACTCCCTGAATTCCCCGGGATGCAGTGTGAAATCCAGTCTGAGAGCAGAGATGGATTCTCAGCAGCTGATTGCCAGTCATTGATTTTTCTCAAAGCTGCTCTGAGATGCACCCAAGCGTGGGCCATTGCCTGCTCTGCCCAGCTGTAGTGAACAGCCCACAGATAGAGACCTTTACTAGGTAAGCTGTATGTTCATTTAATTCCATAGCACCTAATTAAAAATTTCCTTTCTGTGCATAAGCCAATATTGCCTAAAATTGTGGGTAATTAGGAGTCTCTTGCAATACTGCTTTAGATGAGAGAATTTTTTTTTAACTATGACGTGTTGGTTTGGGGCTTGGATGAGGTCAGAAATCTGCAGTGTATTAATTGCACCTTGGAAAGAATAACTCTCCATGTTTGATAGGTGTGATTGCATAAAGAAGTCCCCAAACAGCAAGCGCTTAGTTGAGTCAGATGTTTCCTGCTGTTGTTCTCTTTGAACGTGCCTAAAGCTGGGACGCAAGTGCTCTGCTTGTACTTCATGCACCTTACTCGTATGCCTTTCAATCTGTCATCAGCAATAGAACGCCATGGAATCAGCCGCACTGGGAACATGTTAAAAATACAGGCCCTTTGCCTCCCTTCCTGAACCTTCTGAAGTAAGACCTCATTTTAAGAAGATTCTGGGCTCGGAGAAACCCTAATCTAGCAGATTCTGAGGCCAAAAATGTGACTTTGCAGCTCACTTTTAATGATCTTTTATAATCCAGAAGGATGGGAGATTTTATTGACAAGAAGGAAAGTTATTAATGATAGAGGCATCTCTGATTGTAGAATACACTGCCTACACATGATGCCTTATCAATCAGAAGGCAGTTGCTTGCTTTGTGATCTTAGGCACCAGTGCCTGCTGTTGTACAGACAGGTCATTGTGTTCAAAGAACTCAATACCTGGTCTAATGCTGGACACACAAGTAGATGCCCCAAGAAATAGAATAAGGGAAATAATCTGCTAATCATTTCATGAGTTGTAACCATCCTTGGAGTTTAAGACTATGGCTCCTCTCTTCCATGGAGGAAGAGTTTTCATCTACTTGGGTTGTACTGCTTGAGTAAATGTCAGGTACTTGATATTTAGCTTGTGTGCATGCGCACACACCTTTTATATACCAGTAATTTTGTATCTTTGATATTTTGATACTAAAGCTGCAAGAATCTGTCTCGTATGTTTTGGATCACTTTTGCAGAGGAGGAATAAGTTAATATACATATAACTAAGCATGTATATTAAAATAATAATAGTCCTGCAGTCAAAAAAATTCCACAAGTTTTCATTTTCTTTCCAGCATTGTCTCAAATTGCCAAAATTAATTCTGAGATTCCAGTGGTTTCTCTAGTGCTGACCCATCAGCATGTCTGCTGACATAAAGGTGTTCATATAAAATGATTCTATAGTTTTCAAATGAGTTGTTATATTTAATCTATATGTAATAACTTGGACTTTTTTATTCTCTTGATAACTTCATACACAAGCCATTTTCCCACTTTAAGGGTAATTGTAGATATGTTAATCAAATATGCACCAAAGACACATAAAATTTAATTCCCACCATCATGACTGTATTCAAGACATCAATATGCCAGTTTAGTTTTGGCAATATTTCTAGTCAATGTTTTAAAGTGTAATTTTCCTTCATTCTTTTCACAAGTGGTCTCTAACTGTCCTAGAGATGGCAGTATTGAGCAACTTATTTTGGTAATCAGTTGCTTGCCCAGTCTGAATCTCCTTGTTAGGTGTAAATTTTTTATAGAGAGCATTTCATTGCAATACACAAGGCTAATTTAGCATAAGGTGACAGGATAATACATGTATCTGCTCAGCACGACTTCACTCAGATTCCACAAAACCCTCTTTTCTTCTTCTGTATATTCACATAAATCAAATGTGAATTTGCATTTCCAGAATTATAGTAATCCATGAATTAAAAAAGTACAAATCTGAACTTCTTGTATTACAATTTAAATATTAACTTCTTAAAGATTGGCAGTAAAACTCGTGTGTGTGTGTGTGTGTGTGTGTGTTACTGGGGATCCAACCCAGGTCTTTGGACACCTCAAGGTAGCTGTTCTGTTTTATTTTCAGCCATAATAACAATTACGTTCATATCACCAAAGCCCTAACCTTTTGGGAAGATGGCTTGTAAAAATTTTTCAAAATAAACTGCTCTTTCGGTTGGCCGCTCCTTTGAGAAAGTAGTATGTTTTCCTCATAGAGGTACATTTCCCCCCCTCTCTATTTTTGTTTGATCTTGGTTGGGGATGGAGGGCAGGAAGAAAGAGATTTTAAAAATGAAAGTCTACGGAATTGAAGTGCTTTACTACAGAATGCGAACCACAGGCCCCCTCCTGTAAAAGGCCTTTAGGCCTAATCTAGATCTTGAAGTCAAACAGCTGTTTATTATCTTTCTTTTTTGTTTCTTTGGTGGGTGGGGCTTGGGCAAACCTCCCACGGTTACTCTGTTACAGTAACTTCAGGCATCTCTACTTCAGATCCTTCCCTCCCCCTTCAAACCTTCAGAATCCGATTCCTGCTATTGCTGCCTCGGTACCACTTCCAAATTACTTGCTATTTATAGCCTTGCGGTAGTGGGCACGTGTGCCCGCATCACCAAGCTGTCAGAGGGAAAAAGGGTGGACTTTCAATTCAACATGTGTACCCAGATAGTGCATTAGCCAGGTTGAGAAGAACCTGTGTGGTGAAGGACAGAGTGCAAAGAGAAACCGGAGGCTCCCAGGCTTTCGTGAGGAGGTGGCATCTGCAGATGCGGGATATCCCAATTCAATTACTGCAAGCCTCTGAATGGCGCCGGCACCTACGTCGGTACCCTCACCCTCTTTCCCCTCTACTGCATCTGTGCAAGACGGGAAGGACAGGCAGCTCCACCAATCAGCAAGCTGCCCCAAGAAACTCACCCCGCCTTTCGCCCCACATTAGGCTGAGGCGCGCTACCCCCGCCCTTTACTCCCCCTCCCGCCCCTCCGCGCGCGCGCGCACACACAAACACACACACACACACACACACTCTTCAGGCCAGGCGGTCTAGTGGATTGAGCATGCCCAGCACCTTTACTGCTGCGTCTCCCTGTGAACATTCTGCAGTACCAGAGAGCTGGAAGCTGAGGGGGTTCCTGGCGGGGGGCGGGGGGGGGGGAGGTGGAAACCCAGAACCGCCCAGGGCTAATGTGGGATGGCTTTAAGCAAGGGACCAACGTCACCTTTGTAGGTCTTTCATGCCAGTTGGGCAAGACAGGGACATTCTGCTCGATTTATAGGTGACCTTAAAAAATAAAATAAAAACTTTGGGGAGTGTCTGTTTATGGCGAGACTGAGTAACAGGCTTTGCAACTAGGCTGCTGACCCGTTTGCATCAAAAAGTACCCATTTTACTGTACAACCTAACAGTTTATCCTTGTGGTCAAGGTTAAAAATTTATTGGGTCGTCCACTGCGCGTGGAAACTATGAAACAAACATTTGGTAATATGTACACAGTAGAAATTGTAACTTAGGAACTCTTTGAACGTCATTACCATCTTTTTTTTTTTTTTTAAAAATTGCAGATAGACTTGAGAACATGTTAAGGGGTGTCAGGTTTCTTTCACCCCATCCTTTGCCCTAATCCATAAGTATTAATTCCAGTTCACCTGCACGAAGGGAATGAAATTGTGACATTTACATTTTAATTCTTCTCTAACTGATCAGTTGCTAATCTCAATAGTGCCAGGCGTGAGATCCCCGGTCTTGATTCCGAGAGATCCTAAACCAGCAACAGTCGTTGTCCTTGGGCATCCCTCTGTGTTCCTTCCAGGTGCTTCACCACGGCACATCCGGAGATTCCAGGTGGAAGGCTGGCCTAGAAGTCCTTTAGAAAACCTTACAAAAATGTAGCTCTCCCCAGGGCTCTTACCTAGAAACCAACATCCAGCTGACTCCCAGGGGTCGCTTTTACCTGTGTGAGAGGCTGTGGGTCATCCGGATCCCCTCCTCCCCAGCCTGCCCACTCGGGGCTCTGTAGCCGCAGTGCACCTCCCCAACTACCCCACCCTCACTCCTGCGTCTTCCCCAGATTGCCCCCTCCCGTTTTCCCAGACTCCCCTCTTGTTTTCCGGTAGCCACCCAAACACGCCTGCCCTCCCGCCGCGGGGATTCCTGCGGGCCGGGGGCGCCATGGGTGGCGCAGGCATAAGAGGCGCAGCGCTCAGGGCTGTAGCGGCCACGCAGGGGCGCTGCCTGAGCGCTGCAGCAAAGACCCGGCGCGGGTGCCTCTGCGGCACGGCCAGGGGGTGGAGAGGGGCGGGCGCGGGGCGGGCTCGGCCGGGAATGTAGAACGAAGAGAGAGAGAGAGACCCTGCCTGGAGCCTCCCGGCCGCGGCCCGATTGCAGAGAGCAGAGGCTCCGTCACGTGTTTTGCTCCTCGGGAGTGTGACGGCGGCGCGGTCAGAGGGGGCCGGCGCGCGGTGCCAGACGCCGCCGCCGCTTGTTTTGGTTGGGGCTCTCGGCAACTCTCCGAGGAGGAGGAGGAGGAGGAGGGAGGAGAGAAGTAACTGCGGCGGCTGCGCCTCCGGAGGATCGGGCGTCTTCCCCCCCCCCATCTCTCCCCAAACCTCCCTCCCCATCGCCTCCCCCCCTCCCGTCCCCTTCCCTCCTCCCTCGCGGACTGGAGCTTGGGGCAGTGATGAGTCTGTCCCTCTGGACCGTCCCCTGCTCCCCTGGCTGCCCAGTAGCGTTGCGCGTGGAAAAGCCACTTTCCCCGCCCGCCGAGATGGGCTCGAGTGCGGGCTGCAGAGGACGCGTCCTCGGGTGGCGGTAGCAGCAGCAACAGCCGCAGCGCCGCGGTCTCTGCGATTGAGCTGGTATTTGGGCGGCTGGTGGCGGCGGGGACGGTTGGAGGGTGGGAGGAGGCGGAGGAGGAGGAGAAGGAGGAGGAGGGAGAACCCCGTGCTACGTTGGGACTTGGCAGCCCGCCTCCCCCTGCCCAAGGATATTTAATTTGCCTCGGGAATCGCTACTTCCAGAGGGGAACTCGTGAGGGAAGGCGCGCGCTCCTGAAGGGCCAAGCTGGGACTCCTCCGTCGCTGCTGCCTCCCTGCACCGGACTCGATCAGGGGCAGCGAGGGATGCATCTTAGCTTCTTCTTGGCTGCGGAGACTCGGGGGAGACTTGGTCATCAGAAGATTGCGGCTGCACTCACCCTAGACACACTGCCTTCCCCTCTGGGCATGAAACGCCCTTAAACTCGGGTCGCGCAATCTTCCTTGGTGCAGCTACCTCGTCCTTCGGCTGCCCCTTCCCAGCGCCGAGAACAGTGACGATTTCGGAATCAGGGTTTCTGCTTCCTCCAGCCCCGGAGTGCATGTGCGGGGCCGCAACGCGAAGCCTCCCCCAACCCAGTTTTTCGGCACCTCCCTCGGTTCCGCAGCAGTATGGCGAGCCCTCCAGATACCGATGGCTTCTCGGACGTGCGCAAGGTGGGCTACCTGCGCAAACCCAAGAGTATGCACAAGCGCTTTTTCGTGCTGCGGGCAGCCAGCGAGACCGGGGGCCCGGCACGCCTGGAGTACTATGAGAACGAGAAGAAGTGGCGGCATAAGTCGAGCGCCCCCAAACGCTCGATCCCCCTCGAGAGCTGTTTCAACATCAACAAGCGGGCTGACTCCAAGAACAAGCACCTGGTGGCTCTCTATACCCGAGACGAACACTTTGCCATTGCGGCGGATAGCGAGGCTGAGCAAGACAGCTGGTACCAGGCGCTTCTGCAGCTGCATAATCGAGCAAAGGCCCACCATGACGGGGCTGGAGGTGGAGGCTGCGGTGGTAGTTGCAGCGGCAGCTCTGGCGTCGGAGAAGCAGGGGAGGACTTGAGCTATGACACAGGACCAGGACCCGCGTTCAAGGAGGTCTGGCAGGTTATCCTGAAACCCAAGGGCCTGGGCCAGACAAAGAACCTGATTGGCATCTACCGTCTCTGCCTGACCAGCAAGACCATCAGCTTTGTGAAGCTGAACTCCGAGGCAGCGGCTGTGGTGCTGCAGCTAATGAACATCAGACGCTGTGGCCACTCAGAGAACTTCTTCTTCATTGAGGTGGGGCGTTCCGCGGTGACAGGGCCAGGCGAGTTCTGGATGCAAGTGGATGACTCGGTGGTAGCCCAGAACATGCATGAGACCATTCTAGAGGCCATGCGGGCCATGAGCGATGAATTTCGCCCGCGCAGCAAAAGCCAGTCTTCATCCAGTTGCTCCAACCCCATCAGCGTTCCCCTTCGCAGGCACCATCTCAACAATCCTCCACCCAGCCAGGTGGGCCTGACTCGCCGATCACGCACCGAGAGCATCACTGCAACCTCCCCTGCCAGCATGGTGGGTGGGAAACCAGGTTCCTTCCGCGTGCGCGCCTCTAGCGATGGTGAAGGCACCATGTCCCGTCCAGCATCAGTGGATGGCAGTCCTGTGAGCCCTAGCACCAACAGGACCCACGCCCATCGGCATCGAGGCAGCTCCAGGCTTCACCCTCCACTCAACCACAGCCGCTCCATCCCTATGCCTTCTTCCCGCTGCTCACCTTCAGCCACCAGCCCAGTCAGTTTGTCATCCAGTAGCACTAGTGGCCATGGCTCCACCTCAGACTGTCTCTTCCCGAGGCGCTCCAGTGCTTCGGTGTCTGGTTCTCCTAGTGATGGCGGTTTCATCTCTTCTGATGAGTATGGTTCTAGTCCCTGCGATTTCCGAAGTTCTTTCCGCAGCGTCACCCCAGATTCCCTGGGTCACACCCCACCAGCCAGAGGTGAGGAAGAGCTGAGCAACTACATCTGCATGGGTGGCAAGGGAGCCTCTACCTTGACTGCTCCCAATGGTCATTACATTTTGTCTAGGGGTGGTAATGGCCATCGCTACCTCCCAGGTGCTAACTTGGGGACAAGCCCGGCATTGACTGGGGATGAAGCCACCAGCGCAGCAGATCTGGATAATCGGTTTCGGAAGAGAACTCACTCCGCAGGCACGTCCCCTACCATCTCCCATCAGAAGACCCCCTCACAGTCTTCTGTGGCTTCTATTGAGGAGTATACGGAGATGATGCCCGCTGCCTACCCACCAGGAGGTGGCAGTGGAGGCCGACTGCCCAGCTACCGGCATTCTGCCTTCGTGCCCACCCACTCCTATCCCGAAGAGGGTCTAGAGATGCACCCCTTGGAGCGTCGCGGGGGCCACCACCGTCCGGACACTTCCACCCTGCACACCGATGACGGCTACATGCCCATGTCTCCAGGGGTGGCTCCAGTGCCCAGCAACCGTAAAGGAAATGGGGACTATATGCCCATGAGCCCCAAAAGTGTATCCGCCCCACAGCAGATCATTAACCCCATCCGCCGCCACCCTCAGAGAGTGGACCCTAATGGCTACATGATGATGTCTCCCAGTGGCAGTTGCTCCCCTGATATTGGTGGTGGCTCCAGCAGCAGCAGCAGTGCCGCCCCGTCTGGGAGCAGCTATGGGAAGCCGTGGACAAATGGAGTAGGGGGGCACCATCCTCATGCCCTGCCTCATTCCAAAGCCCCCGCTGAGAGTGGTGGCGGCAAGCTCTTGCCTTGCACGGGCGACTACATGAACATGTCACCGGTGGGAGACTCCAACACCAGCAGCCCCTCGGAATGCTACTACGGTCCTGACGATCCCCAGCACAAACCAGTCCTCTCCTACTACTCGTTGCCAAGGTCTTTTAAGCACACCCAGCGCCCTGGGGAGCCAGAGGAGGGTGCCAGGCACCAGAATCTCCGTCTCTCTTCTAGCTCAGGACGTCTTCTCTACGCTGCAACTGCGGAAGATTCTTCCTCTTCTACCAGCAGTGACAGCTTAGGTGGAAGTTATTGTGGGGCTAGGCCAGAGTCTGGCCTCACGCATCCCCACCACCATGTCTTGCAACCCCATCTGCCTCGAAAGGTAGACACAGCTGCACAGACCAACAACCGCCTGGCCCGGCCTACGAGGCTGTCCTTGGGAGATCCCAAGGCAAGCACCTTACCGCGGGTCCGGGAGCAGCAACCACAGCAGCCTTCGCTACACCCTCCGGAGCCCAAGAGCCCAGGGGAATATGTGAATATTGAATTCGGGAGTGGCCAGCCTGGCTATTTAGCTGGCCCCGCGACTTCCCATAGCTCTCCTTCAGTTCGGTGTCCACCCCAGCTCCACCCAGCTCCCAGAGAAGAGACTGGCTCAGAAGAGTACATGAACATGGACTTGGGGCCAGGCCGGAGGGCAACCTGGCAGGAGAGTGGTGGCGTTGAGTTGGGCAGAGTAGGCCCTGCACCTCCAGGGGCTGCTAACATTTGCAGGCCAACCAGGTCAGTGCCAAGTAGCCGTGGTGACTACATGACCATGCAGATAGGTTGTCCTCGTCAAAGCTATGTGGATACCTCACCAGTGGCCCCAGTCAGCTATGCTGACATGCGGACAGGCCTTGCTTCGGAGAAGGTGAGCCTGCCCAGAGCCGCAGGGGCTGCACCGTCTTCGTCTTCTACAGCTTCTGCTTCTCCTGCTGCACCTCAAGGAGCAGCTGAGCAGGCTGCTCACTCTTCCCTGCTGGGAGGCCCTCAGGGACCTGGGGGCGTGAGTGCATTCACCAGAGTGAATCTCAGTCCCAACCATAACCAGAGTGCCAAAGTGATTCGTGCAGACACTCAAGGCTGCCGGAGGAGACATAGCTCCGAGACCTTCTCAGCACCAACTCGGGCTGGCAACACAGTGTCCTTTGGAGCAGGGGCTGCAGGAGTGGGCAGTGGTGGTGGTGGCAGCAGCAGCGAGGATGTAAAACGCCACAGCTCTGCATCTTTTGAGAATGTGTGGCTGAGACCTGGGGATCTAGGGGGAGCCTCCAGGGAAACAGCTCAAGCGTGTGGAGCTGCTGGGGGTTTGGAGAACAGTCTTAACTACATAGACCTGGATTTGGCCAAGGACGTGAAACAGCGTCCTCAGGAGTGCCCTTCTCAGCAGCAGCCCCTACCACCCCCTCCCTCTCGCCAGCCCTCAGGCAGCAATGAGGGCAGCTCCCCCAGATGCTCCAGTGAGGATTTAAGCACCTATGCCAGCATCAGCTTCCAGAAGCAGCCAGAGGATCATCAGTAGCTCAACTGGACATCACAACAGGTGTGTTTTATGGTGGCCAAGTCAGACGATACAAGTGCATTTATTTACGCAGGGGCTTGAATTCTGCTCTCCCCTCTGTCCCTTTTCACTCCTTCCCACAGTGTCCCTGGGGAGGGTGCACTTTCAGGGAGTGGGGTCGGTGAGTCTGGGTACACAGATGCTCACCCCAAGATGAAACCTGGCGGGTAGTCCTGGCGTGTTGGAGCAGCCACAGAAGGGCTTCTGTAGCACTTTAGAACTAGCGTTCTTTAACACCCGCCCTGAGGTTTGTCAGGATTCCTTTTCTTCATATCAGAGTTTTCTTTTGACTAAATATTAAGGCCAGCCCTTCTTAGGGGCAATTCTACAAAACCACTTGCTAACACGCAGCCTAAAAAGGCCTCATTTAAGATCCTGAGTGCTGAAGGGCTCTGCATGCAGTCGTGTTCTGTGATTTCACAATACCAAGGCAGTGTAAACAGCAGCGACTTTTACTCAGACTGTCTTAAAAAGGATTCCTGAGTAAGAGCTTTTTAGGCACACGTATTTAGAGAGGAATTCTTACCTATCTCAGATCTCCAAGGAATGTAATCATGGGGGACATTTTCTTTTTGTTCTTGTAGTAGGATTCAGGAAATGTTTTTCACACGCGGACCTACCATCTTGCAGGCATGGCTGCTTTTCTACAGAATATACAATAAACACCACGTGCCTGGGACCTATTCTGAGTTAAGAGTCATGGAAGTTCACCCCAGCCCTTCTGCCTTGTGGTTCCTTTTCTTGTACTGAAGCATCATGCATACTGTTTGGGGGCTACTGTATGTTTCTCTACAAGACTGCTTAATGTTTTTCTACTGAAATGAACAGGCATCAAGTCAGGGAGAAGAGGGTGTTTGTTTTGGTTTGCATTGAATGGAGGGGAAATCTGTGTGGTCTTCATTTATAGGCTATTTGTTTTCCTGTTAGTTCACGAATCGATGCCTCAGAGATGTTGAAAGTTGGCTTTAGGTCATCTGTGGCCAACGCTGTATTGAAAATGAGAAACATTTGTAATAGGAAGTTAGCCTGCCCTTCGTTCTGTGAGCCTATTTTCTGGTGGTCATTGTGGGGAGGGGAGTGTCATTCCCAAATAATGTGATGAGTTGGCAAACTCAGAACTTTCCAGAACTGGAAGCAGTTTATTCTGACAAACTGATTACCTTGTACATTTTATATATGCTTCACAGAAAGAGCATTGAAAAGTATTTATTTTTCTTAACAAGTCTCTACTCCTAATAAATTAATTTGTGCCTTGGGCTTTTATCAATAGGAAATAATAATAAATAACAGGAGCGATTATGTGTTCAAAATGGCCCTGATCCTACTTTCAACAGCTATCATTCTCTATTTTGTAGGGCCAAATAGAGGCACATGAACATTAAAACTAAGATTTTTCTGTGATGTAAAGAAAGCACTTATTTGGTATTTATATCAATATTTGCTTTTATCACTGGGGCAGAGAGATTTTTAGTGTATTGTTGTCGACATAATATTCCTGGTTATTTCTAGCGTGGTTTTTTGAGAGGTGGGACTCCTGCAATTCTTGCTTTGTAAACTGCTTACTTCATAAGTAAGAAGAGTCTGAAGCAAACAGATCCAGCAACGCTCAAATTTGGGGTTTACAGGAGATAAAGAAAGAAGACCTCCGCCCCCCCCCCCCCCATTTGCTTTCTTGCTTTGTATAGATTTTGTTTTACAAAACTGATTAAAAAATGTTTGGTCTTTTGAAGAAACAAACAAAATGACCAAACAGAATCTTCATTATTTAAAAAGGAATTTAAAAGAAAATCCTGCTTATGTGAAACACACACACACACACACACACACACACACAAATCCCTCCCTAACTTTCCAAGACTTTAATGCTCAACCTTCCATTCTTAACTGTTTTAGGGAAAATACGATAATCTCGAATAATCAATCGTGTCAGTTACAGTGCTGGAATAGCAAGAGATCATACTTTCCCAAATACCAGAAGTCTTCTACAATGTATTATCTAAGTTGTGTGTGTGTGTGTGTACACGTGCATGCGCATAGTGTGTTTTTTAAGCAGAGCACCTAGTGCTACCTGGTGCTTGTACACCTTCAATTGTGCTTGCTTTTGCTAAGTTTAAAGGTTTTATTTGCTAGTCAGTTATCATCAGAAGCTGAGCGCAATCAGATCTCTGCCAGTGGCAAACAGCTTCTGCTCACAGTGACTTATCAGTTAGCTATTTTAACCTCCCCTACCTTTGCTGTGGCTGCTACTTCCCCTGCTTCAGGAAAAACATGCTTAAAGGAATATAGCTGCCACGAGTGTGTGTGTGTGTGTGTGTGTGTGTGTGTGTGTATGCGTGCGCACGTGCACTTTCCGAGCCCCTCGTTTAAACACCTCAGCTTGTTTACTTTGTTTCGATGTCAGAGAGAGAGCCGTTTGTGAAACCCGTTGCTCCCTTGCTCAGGACTTGACTGATTGATTCAACAACAATCCTTTCTGTGTCTCTTTTCTTTGGTGCATGTCAGGGTCACCTCTAACTTGAGTTTTGAACTGCTAGATTGTGCTGTGGAAAGATCACCCCCTTCTTCCCCCATACCCTTTGTCCCCACTTCCTAGTGCATGGTCCTGGCATTAGTACAGTCATTGTGGCCTACTGTCTGTACTGGGTTAACCCAGAGCCCAAAGAGGAGCGCTAAAAGAATCCTCTGGTCCTCAGCAGGATGGTCTCAATACCAGTAACCAGCATTTGCCTTAGATTGGACTTACTGATGAAACTGTAGCCTGGTAGCCAGAGCACACGTTTGTGGACACAGACCGGAGCCATCACTCCGGGGTTCCTTTCTTTTTTCTTTTCATTTTTTTTTCTTTTTTTGGTTATCCTTTTGTTAAGCCCCCACCCCCCATGAGAATTTTGGCATTCCTTTCCGTCCCTGTTTTTCCTTACTGAGACCTCCAGGATTCCACGCCTCCACAGCTGCCTCTCTTTACCCCCTCCCTCGATGCTCCCCACCCCATGACTTTGGAGTTGGCGCATTCCCGCGGAGCCCTGGCACTTTCCCTTTTCCCGGGTCACCTCCACTTCCTGCCTGCAACTCCCCTTTGCTTGGCTGTTGTCCCCCTTCTTCAAGCCCCCCGCTTCCGCCCGGGGTGTGAGAGAGGGCCGCGAGGAGGTACTCCAGGCTCCCGCCCCCGCATGGATCGGTCCTCGCGGGAGGGACACAGGACCCCTTCCCGGGCCTCGAGGTTGGCGGTGGCAGCCCAGCCTCCGCCTCTCATACCGGCGGGTCGGATGTCGGGTGCCTATTGGCCCTTGCAAGAGCCAATCAGCATGAGTGATGGCCGGGCGGGGGCGGGGGGAGGTAGGCTGGGGCCAAGCTGGGGAAGCTCTCTCACCCCTGTGGGTGCTTCCGAGCTGATTCGAGTCCTCCTGCCCCCAAGCCTAGGATGAGATGCTCTCCGTGTCTAATGCATCTCTGCCAGGGTCCAAAGAATGAAAAAGGCCCAACAGCGGGCTGACAGAGGCCGGAAGCGCCTCACTTCCTCCTCTTTTTAATTGAGAAAAATTCAGGCCTCGACCATGTGACATGCCCCATTTTGTTTCCCTCCTGTCTTTACTATGGTTTACTACGACGCTGTTCCTTCATCTTCTCATCTCTGGTGTGTAAACAGGAGCTGGCGGCAGACGGCACGTGGTGTGGGATTGATTGGGTTGGCTCATGTCGTCTCTCACATTCCTGTCTGTTGCTAAAGGGGAGGAGAAGGCACAACCCTTGCTTTGGGGTCATTCTAAGAATAATTGCTAACTTTGAGCCACCTCTCCAGCCCCTTCCAAAGGTCCTGAGTTCAATTCCTAGCAACCATATGAAGGCTCACAACCGTGTGTAATTCGATCAGGTTCCCTCTTCTGGCATGTAGACAGAATACTGTCTACATAATAAATAAATAAATAAATTTAAAAAGAAAAAAGAAAAGCTCCTTTGCCTTGAAAGAGCCCGAGGCTCTTTCCAGTGACTAACCATATACACTTTATTGAGCACCTGCAGTTTACAAAGCACCGAAGTTGGATAAGATCAAGGAAAGCTGATCCTCCCCACCCCTTGTGTGAGGGAACCCAGAGAGCAGGGAAACCTTAGGCTATTGCTTGTACACTGTGTCTGAGGATTCCTTAGGAACTCTTGAAGAGCAGAGTGTGCTCCTTTCCTAAGATTTTGAGGTCGAGTGGATGTGTTTTCCAAACACTTGGGTTTTGGCCAGTGACATCCCACTAGGGCACTCCGAGTTGATGGTTAAGGCTTGTTCTAGTTGTACCGTGACCTCATGACAAAACCTCATGTGATATATTGCTGCAGGGATGGGAGGGGCACTAAAGAGAGAAAACTATGCGCGTGTTTGCTGCTTCTCCTACTCTCCAAAGATTTTCTCAGCAGCAGGCTCTCCATCACTGACTCTTAAGTCACAGGGGTGGTGCTTTTCTGAGGGGCCCTCGGAAAAAGCACAGGTGGGAATCAATGTGACGGTAGCTCCGGCCCGAAAGAACTCAAGTTTCTTGAGAGCAACAGAAAAGAGATACTGCAGCATCCAGCTTTTTATCTCCTGCCATTGTTCAGGTCTCCTATGTTTTTAAAAATAGATCCCCATGTAATAACCATCCAGCTGAACAGCCCTAATATTGCCTTACGGGAAAGAACTTGAGCTCCAAACCAGCATGCTACTTTTTAATCTTTTTTTTTTTTCCAGTTTATCAGAATTCCTGGAAAATCAGTTTGTCCTATCTTGAATGATGCAATGGAAAAAAGCTGCTCCCGGGAGTAAGATCTAGCCTCGTGACCTTGATCGAGTCCCTTATTTCCCCTGCTCTATTTCCTCATCAGTAACCAGAGAAGTTTGTTCCACATTGTTCTGACGATCTTTGCAGCTCTAAAGCTAGGGATATTTTGGAGCAAATGACTGATCCTCTTTAATGAGTCATCTGTACTGAGCCTTATTTCTCCAAGAGCTGGAGTTGGGGTCCTAGGAAAGTGCACTGGGGTGAACTAAGCTGTTCTGTCTCACCTATGTGTCAGATCTCTGGGCAGTTGGAGGCCAGGAAGGGAGGCTCTTTGATTTAGGGCTAGCCTTTGACCTTTCTTGTTTGGAGAGAGCATTTTCATGTGTTCTGTTTTGTTGCTGTTGTTTTTTGTTTGGTTTTCATCAAGACAGGATTTCTCTGTGAAGTCCTGGCTGTCCTTGAACTTGCTCTCTAGACCAGGCTTGGCCTCACATGCACAGAAATCTGCTTGCTCCTGCAAGCAGATCAAAAGCATGCACCCCCACTGCCCATTTTCATATTTTAGGACCCTCTGAGGCAAACCCACACTTTGGAGCCATCCCCAGACTAGATTAGTGTCCTCTTATCTCACTTAAAACCAAAAAAAAAAAAAAAAACATCCGCTGTGAATGTAAGTCCTCTGTAATTTTCTGCTTTCTAAAGTCCCCCATCAGGGGCCTCATACTTGCAGGGCAGATCAGGCTGTAACCAGTGTAGTTCTGGGACACCGCTCAACATTTCATGTTGGGAATCTTCTCCGTCTTGTAGGTAATCAGTTTCTTATTGGTAGCATCAGAGTTCTCCAGTGAGATCCCTGTTGAAGTCAGTGGACAAGAGATCTGAGAACCTACCTGGGGACTAAGTGAGCCTTCCCATATGCCTTTTGTAGTTTCATTTTTCCCACTTAGGTATATCCAACAGTTCAGTGATTTTCCTGCAGGCAAAGTTTGTGCTGTCCCAGGACTCATCTGTGCTTTAGAATTTTGGAGTACTTAGCTGAGCTATTAATATATGTATTGTTCACGGACCCAATGTTATCTTGCCTGTGGAGTTAGGAATATATCCAGAGGTTCTCTTGGTATTCCCATCTCTACACAGGCTTCATACAGCATTAAAATAATAGTCTGTTTACTTCTCATTTAAAACTGTTCACGTAGTCTTTTCCCACCTTTCCACTACAGTCAGATTTCTTAGCTGAATTGGAGATAAATGCTTCCTTTTATTGTGATGGGTTGGTAATTTTCAGCATAATAGTACTTCATAGTTGTAAGGTTCTGATTTGTTCTTTTAAAGAAAACCTTTTCTTCAATTATTTCCTCATGCTAGAGAGTTCCTAGAAATAATGTTCAAGGAAAATGACTTACTATGAATTTGGTTTGAAGTCTATTTCTGATTAAAGAATCTCATTAAAGATTCATTTTCGTACTGGTATTTGGGAGAGTTTTAAAAATAATAGTTATCTTCACGTTTATAATTATGTATTTGATTTATTATTTATTTCATTACCTTATGGATCCACAGCCACATGGCCAACTTTGAAAACTCTTATGAAGCATGATTAATATAATAAAACTCAGAGGCAGAGATTAGGGATCAACTTGAAGAGCAGAAAAGCAAAGCAGACAGCCTCTGGCTCTTACCTCGACCTCAGTCTAAAAATGGTGATCCTACCTCTAGGAATCTCAGAATGAGACTGAGATTGAGAGCTGTCTCCTCCCGTTTTATAATCTTCTCTAGTTCTGGGATTAAGGGCATGCGCCTGCTTTCTATGGCGAGCTAGAGCAGCTACTGGGATTAAAGGTGTGTGTCATTGCTGCCTGGTCTGTAAGGCTGTCTGTCCAGTGTGGCGTTTTACTTTTCTGATCTTCAGGCAAGCTTCGCTTATTAAAACACAAATGATATAACACTATACTCTTAAATGTTATGTTTGAAATGTGTTTTAAAAGCATAATTATGAGTTTTTAACAGAATCACATCTTAATGCTAGATAGTATAATTCCTGAATACTTTGGTGATGTGGGATTCCCCTTTGTATGGTGTGAATACCATTGATTAATAAAGAAATTGTCTTGGCCCTTGATAGGGTAAAAGAGTAGAGCTAGGTAGGGAAAACTAAACTGAATGCTGGGAGAAAGGAGGTGGAGTGATGAGACGCCATGTAGCTGCCAGAGGGGGAAGACGTGAGTTGCCGGCTGGAATCTTGATGGCAGGCCACGAGCCTCATGGTAAAATATAAAATAATGGAAATGGGTTAAATTAAGATGTAATAGCTAGCCCATAAGAAGCTAGAGCTTATAGGCCAAGTAGTGATTTAATTAATATAGTATCTGTGTGATTATTTCGGGAGTCTGGGCAGCTGGGAACCAAACAAGCATCCTCCTACTACACTTTGGTCTAATATGAAACAGTTTAAGAAGTGAACAGAAGGCAGTTTGAACTGATAAGCTTGTAAGCACCATCAGTTGGCATCTACTTTTGTCTTACAGAAATGGTAGTATCTTGACCAGTCTTAGTTCACAGAGATCACAGGGAAAGGGAAATGATGGAATAGGAAAAACTAAGTTGCTTGCCGTCTACAATGAAAGAAATGTTTTCCATTTTGATAAGATTCTTGCTACAGGCTCTGCTTTAATCTATTTGTTAAAATAAACTTGGTTGTATAAATGTCATTTGTGCATTTCCCACGAGTCACCGCTCTTTAAACAATAGCGTTTTAAAAATAATAAGTGTATTTGGAGAAGGTCGTGCTTTTTCTTTCAGCCCCTGTCTTTTTGTTCCGGCTGGCAGGTGGGTAGAGCACTTGGGTCAGATGTTGATTGAGTTCTGTCGGTCTTCAGCCGAAGGGGGTTTAGCGGTTTTAGCCACTAAGTTGAGCTGCATTCATTGCTCCCTTTTCCATTTCATGTTTTAATTTGGTTTCTTGCAGCTACATGTTGCATGTGTGTCTTCCTTTCCCATTAGTTGTTTTCGTTGTTTGACCAGATACTCTGTGATGCAGGTTCTTCGATCTACCCTGACATATTCAGGTCATGTTGCTATCAGTATTGTTTAGTCTTTAGACTGTGATAGTTGTGTTCACTGCAGAAACCATAGAGCGATGATTTCATTCCAAATATATGTTGTATCGCAAGCAGATTATGTCTCATGAAGGACGTTCTAATTCTTGCTTTCAGGAAAGATATAGACCGTGTTAAGTTGTTTTTAAAATCAACATTAAAAAATAAATAGCTGTTGGGCCAACACGATGGTTCAGTGAGCAAAAATGCTTGTTGTCCGTGCTTGATGGATGACCTGAGTTTGACCTCTGGAGCCCACGGTGGTTATCCTCTACACACACACACACACACACACTACACATATATAACAATAAGACAACACAATTTTTAGAAAATAATAAAATATAGCTGAGACTTACAGGCCCGTAGAAGATTTGGTAATTACTGTGTAACCCAACTATCATCCATATGATCTTGAAAGATCACTTCTCTGTTCACTCTTAAATTATTTGGAGGGCTCAATATCTAAATTCCTTTAAATTTTATGAGTTATGGAGATAATCGGATCTTCAACTGTCGTGTGTGTGTGTGTGTGTGTGTGTGTGTGTGTGTGTACATTTGTGAATATAAAATTTGATGTTTGACATCTTTTTGTTTGTTTTTTGAGATAGGGTTTCTCTGTAGCTTTGGAGCATGTCCTGGAACTAGCTCTTGTAGACGAGACTGACCTCAAACTCAGAGATCCGACTGCTTCTGCCTCCTAAATGCTGGGATTAAAGGAATGCGCCACCACCACCGAGCTATTTTGGGCATCTTTAAGGGCTCTCCATCTTACTTGAGACAGGGTGGAGCTCACTGAGACAGCTAGACTAGCTTTCCAGCAAACTCGAGGGCTCTTCCTTTCTCTGGCTCCTAGCACTGGGATTCGAGGCTTGCAGTGCTATTTGCATGAATACTGGGATTCAAACTCTGATCTTCATTCTTGCACGGCAAGTACTTTCTCAACTCAACTATCTCCCAGTCCCCCAAATCAGAAGATCTTTAATAGCTCCAGTATAGTGTTAGAAACTATTCATTTGTTCATTTCAACATAAAATATTTGCTGTTGGCCAAACAGGCTGCTATCCACATTTGTTCCTCCTCCCTCCTCCCTCTTTTCTCAATACCATTGAGCAAGCACTGTTATGCTTCAAATTTTTCATCTTCTATTAGAAGAGATTGAGGCTAGGTGCATGGAAGTTCCTGGATTTCTCATGGGACAAAGAAAGATTCAAATTCAGAAAGTGTAATCCATGAAGTAGCAATTTTCATCACTCTGTAGAATGAAAGTACAAAGCTACCTTACAGTTTAAGACCTTTTTAAAAAGAAAAACCAAATAACCATAACTTTCTTCACGACAGAAAAACCAGATAAAGAATTAGTTTCAGAGGTTGTTGAACCTCTCATATGGAAGAATGGCCTCTCTTCAGAGAGCCGGGAGGAAAGCAAGAAGATTGACCATTAGTCCAAACGAAGCAGGAGGGAGAGGGTCCAAATTGGAAATGAATTGAGCCTGAGTATGGGACTCCTTCTTGGTTGAGTGGCATTAGGAAGCAGGGAGGCTACAAAAACAATTATAATCTTTCTTTGTATCTCAGTGCCTCTCCTTCAGGTGGGTTTGTTGCGGTGGTGTTCCTTGGGTTCTGTTTTTAGTGCTGAAAGACTACAATCCTTTGAACTCTTCTTCCTTTGGGTTGAAAATGCAACCTTTGGGACTTTTTGTTGCTCTAGTATTTTTAAATATGTGGCAGTTTCCTTAAGGAACTAAAAGAGAACCTATTTCTTTTAGGTTTCCAAGTTTTATTAGACATCTCTAGGTCTACTCATATTATTTGTTTACCTTTATCTCTAAAGTTTTTATGATCATTGTGGCTTTCCCATACCTAGCCGATTGCACTTTCTTCTTATATATTCTCTTCCCTTGCTTCCCTCTTCCCTTCTCCATCCTCCCAGCCTGCTTCCATGCCCTTTCTCTTCCTAAATAGTTTCCCTTCTGTTTACATAGCTCAGGTTTTCCATTATGTCCTTCTTTCTCCCCTCCTTCTCTACTTTTCACACACACACACACAATACACACACACACACACACACACACACACACCAAAATGTTGGGCAGGGGAGGGTATGGGGGGCAGAGGCAATTGAATTTGTTTTCCTGAGTCTGGCTTGTTTTACTTAGCAAGCACACTTATCCCATCATCCCTTGGTCTAGTGACAGACGTTTATGGTGGTTCTCCTCTTTAGCTGTTGCAAATAGGGCAGCAGTAAACCTGAATGTGCAAGTCCCTGTCTCTGTGGTGTATTGACTTGAATCCTTTGGGTTTATGCCCAGCAATGGTATGGCTGGGTCATATAGCACTTGCAAATTTAGTCTTTTGAAGAACCTCCAAACCAAATAACTATGGATAGTGATTGTATCGTTTTGCATTCTCACTAGTAATATATATATGTTCCCCCACATCCTCGTCAGTGTTCGAGTCGTTTGTTTTCTTGGTGGTAGACATTTGGGCTGACTGAGATGGAATCTCAGTGAAGTTCTGATTTGCGTTTCTCTGATGGATAAGGGTGTTGAACACTGTTTCAAATATTTATTGGCCAGTTATTTTTCTTTTGAGAACTGTCTATTCAGTTCCTTGACCCATTTATCAACTTAGCTCTTTGGCTGTTTAACTTTTACAGTTCTTATATACAGTCTGGATGGTTTCCCTGTCTGGTGACAGTTGAGAAAGTCCCTCTACCCTCTGTTGTGTAGGTTTTCTTTTTAACTCCGATGATTGTTCCCCTTGCTGTGAGTCTCAGTGTTATTAAAACTGAGACCCGCTAGAGTGATACTTCCTCTTCTGGAGGAGCTGGGTTTGATTTCCAGCCCCCACATGGTGGCTCACAACCATCTGTAACTCCAGTTTCCAGAGATCTGATGCCCCGTCTGGCTCCTGAGAACACTGCATGTGTATGGTGCATGGGCATGTGTCCTGGCCAAATTCCCATATGCATTAAACTACATGCATCCTTTTGAACATTAAGATATGCCATAAATTCACATACTTTAGTTTTTAAGCGTTTCCCCTTCATTTTAAAGTTGGAGAGTGGAAAGTGAGTCTCCTTTCCACCTAATTCATCCATGTTCTCTTCTCATAGGCCGCCGGTACCATGGCCTTTTGCTTGTTTTCCAGAACTGAATTATCTGTATGTTCTGAAGCTTAATAACAGAAAGCCGATCAATCTTTCAACTCCTCCAGTCTTCTATGAAAGAATATACTCCGCTTCCGAGTTTGGGTGCTAAAGAAGTATAACAGATTAATAGATCTGATATAGTAGTAGGCTTCCTGTTTTTTTTTCCCCCATTTGTTTGTTTTGTTTTGTTTTTCCCATAAAGAAAAGAAGAAAAACAGACTCTTGGGTTTTCAGGCACAGCAGCTGCTAGAGACTGTATGTGTTGTCCCAGTAAAGATGAGAAGACATTCGTTAAGAAGTGATCAGCAGCCGGGAATGGTAGTGCACACCTCTAATCTCAGCACTGGGGTTGGGGGAGGGCGCAGAAGCAAGCAAATCTCTGAGTTTGAGGCCAACCTGATCTCCAGAGAGAGAGAGTTCCAGGACAGACATGGCTACTTAGAGAAACCCTGCCTATCTTGGAGAGAAAAAAGAAAGAAAGTAAAAAAGAATTGAGCAGCTTTTCTAGGTTGAGGTAAAAGGTCTTTCAGTTCCCAAACACTGAAACTGCAAGTGTTCCCACTTTTCTGTCTTTCTTTACTGGCCTGGAAGTGCTCACACGCCCCTGCTGCTCCTTAGGTGATATGGATTATAATTTTTCGTGTAATTTGTCATGACTAAGTTTAAGGCTTCGCATGGAGTGGAGGCTTTCTGGGCACCAAGGGATCATATTGCTGAGAGCTGGAAAGACTTGGTGCTTGTTTACTGGAATTGGTTTGTCTGGGGGCAATGTGTTTTAAGCACACAACTGTATACACATAAATTCCTTTATCTTAGCGATCCTGTGCTATTCAGAATCTCCACAGGACAGGAGTGAAATGTAGAGGTCTCTGATGTGGGAGAGTCTTCTGTTTGAGTTGATTTCATTGGCTAATAAAGAAACTGCCTGGCCCATCTGATAGACCGCCCCTTAGGTGGGTGGAGTAGACAGAACAGGAAGAGGAAGTGAGGTAGAAGGATCAGTAAGATGCTACGCCTCTCCTAAGTTAGACAGACCGCCGTGCCTCTCCTCAGAGAGAAGCCAGACGCGATGAAGCTCCAGCCCAAGATGGATGTATGCTAGAAACTAAACGGTAAGGCACCACTTCATGGTGCTACACAGATTATTAGATATGGGTTAATCAAGATGTGAGTAAGAGGCTGATGGGCCAGGCAGTATTTAAAAGAATACAATTTGTGGGTTGTTATTTCGGGTGTAAAGCTAACCATGCAGGAGCCGGGTGGGATGAAAAGCAGGCCTGCCCGCAGCTTTTCACTACAGGTCTCTCTCCTACTCCCAGTGGTAAATTGCTCAAACAGCTTCCAGTTTCAACTAAAGTGAGACCTTCTCTAGTGCTCAACACATAAATGACTGACGTCCTTCATATTTCCCCCCCCCTCAGTGTGGTTCAAGGTGATTATTGTGGTAATGAGATAGCTCCTGTTACAAATAGCATCATTCAAGAATATAAGAAAGCATGAAATCTATTTGATAATTATCATTGTTTGTTCACTTTTGATGATTTGCACCCCAAAATATACTCATAGTAATAGTGTCTGTTTTCTTGTAGTTGTCCACAATGATAAGGAGTGAAAAGGATTACATGTGAAATCGTTTTTTTTTTTTTTTTTTTTTTTTTTTTTTTTAAGATATGGTATTGTTTAGCCTTTGAAGGAAAACGAAGGATTCCCAAACCAGAATCATTAAAATATTAAGTCTCAGTTCTGTGGGTTGGTGTTTTGAGGGGGGCTCTACTGGGAAGTTCTTTTGCGTGTCTCCCTGGGTTGTCTGAGGTGAAGAGGAAGTTGTCCTTCATACGATAGTCCAGATAGCGCTAGCTACTGGCAGGGCCATGTGTTCCCAGGAGACTAACTTGGACTTCTCATGGTAGTAGGTGGATGTCACAGACAAGGGAAACAGTACTAGAGTGTGCATCACATTTGCCACTGTTCTGTTTACTAAAGCCTGAGTCACACAGCCATGCCCAGTTTTTAAATCTTTTTTGGGTCTGTATAGTATGTACGTATGTATGTATGTATGTATGTATGTATGTGTGCATGTATGCATGCTCTTGTGTCCAACAGTGAGTGTGTAGAAGTCAAAGGATAGCCTCAAATTTTAGTCCTTACCTTTCTTGTTTGAGACAGGGCCTCTTTGTTGTTCTTTGCAGTGTATACCAGGCCAGCTCACCTGTGAGCTTCCCTACTCATGCTCCCATCCTGCCTTAGGGGAACAGCCCAATACAAAGTTATACAATTATTTAGAAGTTAGGAGGTCTTGTTTGCTTGCTTGTTTGTTTTTGTAACTTCATTGTGCAGTTACAGAACATGAACTTTGTAGACGACAGTTTGTGGGTCACCATGTCAAAAGACTGAGGTGAGATGTGCCAAGTAGAGGATCGTGTTTGCTGACAGCCCTCAGGTGGATGGCGTAGGACCGAAGAGCCAAGGTATCAGTGGAAGGGAGTCTGAAGCCAGAGAACACCTTCCCGTCATCCCTTTCCTAGTGGCTAACCTGCAGACTCAGCAAGCCGGGCTAGCAAGCTGGGCCTGCTTAGAACTGACTGGGTGAAGTATGGACTGTGGGAGAGGTGGCCGGCAAGGACTGTAAAGGAGTATGGGAATTTTAAGTGGAATGGAAGACTGACCCCACCTGAGCACGCGAAGGTCCTGGCAGGGCACAGGGTTTGCTACGTTTCACTCGGGGCAAGGGCTTTGCTCTCTGCTCTCCCCACAGCCACGATGTACTATTTTCTCTTACCAGAATCTCAAGTGCCGTAAATGTTCTCGAGGTCAGAGGACAAAACAAAACAGGGCGCTGTATAAAATACACTTGCTGGTAAGAGGGGAGGGGCGGGCCTGGAAGCTTGATGTGCAGCTAGTTAAACTGGTGCAGTTTACGTTGTGATTTCGGTGGCTCCCATCCACCCACTCCTCCCATCTGCCTGCTACTTGCCCACCTGCCCCCCCTTCCCAATTAAAACACACTCTTTGAACCACAGCTAAACAGTCACTTCCTTTCAAAGCAGATGCCATTCTCTCTGCTTAAGTTAAGGATTATAAATAAATACCCTATTTTTAAAAGGATGCATAATGAAATAATTTCTGCAAGTGTTAGTTGGAAATCACTGAGAATATAATGAAAACATTTTCTTTTGCCTAAACGTCTCCATTTGTGTGTGTGTGTGTGTGTGTGTGTGAGAGAGAGAGAGAGAGAGAGAGAGAGAGAGAGAGAGAGAGAGAGAGAGAGTGTGACTTTGTGTTTGGGGGTTGGGAGGAAAGTTAAGTTAGGAGGTGGGAACTAGAGCGGAATAAAAAGGTGGCATTTCTAAACGCAGGTCTTTAAACATATTTTGTAGCCTAAGCCTTTGGTCCCTCACAAGTCCCTACAAGGGACAACCTTCAGAAAGAGTGTGCGGGCTTGTTGTCTCTCTGCCTTTGAACTGGGTGAAGAATGTGTCTCAAGACGGAAAAATGAATGGCTGGTACTCTTAGCCTGCAGCGTGAAACTCACTGGAGGAATGTCTTTATGCCTTCAAAGCCTGCTTCCAGTTACCACACTGCATTTGATGGGCACTTGAGAAAGTGTCCTTGCGTTATCAAGCATCCCACAAAAAGAAAAAAACAAAAAGCCCAAAACCAAACCAAAACAAAAACATGCCACCCAGTTCACTGGGTCCCTTAGTTGGACTTTTTAATGAATGTGCCTCTTTTGTAAGACTAGAGCTTCATTGGATTTTCTATGCCCCACCGATAGGCCTCCTTTGTAAGAATAGAGCTTCATTTGACTTTCTCTATGCCCCACCGAAAGGATTTATTGTTATTTGTACACCAGGCACTTTCAGGCTCCCTCCCCCCACAGCAAGTGGAATATTTTTCAAAAATAGTGACCAGAGGTGCTTGGAAAACGTCATAGATATAAAGAGTTCTGAATGAATTTCCAATATAAGTAAATTGGGTTTTAAAATGAAGATACATAGACGTGTGTGTGTGTGTGTATGTGTGTGTGTGTGTGTGTGTGTGTGTGTGTGTGTATATGTATTTAAGTGACCAGAAAGACATAGTTGTATTTTAGGTTCCAGGTTCAAGCATACTTAGCCCCAGCCTCTGTTTCAGAAAGATCACCCTTTCCCGAGAGACAGTGACAACACGTATTCTTGTGTGGCTGCACGCTTCCTGGCATTCTTTTCTTAGAAGTTGTGAGTTGCGTATGCGTGGGCTTCATTGTCCAAACTGGACTCGTAAACCTCTAGTTAAATTGACAGCTTGTCATCAGCAGGTCTTAGGAGAGCCTTTGATCACAGAAGGGAAAGGCTTTTGGAAAAATCTCCAGCGAAATCAACAACGAGAATGTGTTTTAGGGACCCTGAATTATTTCATTTGTAAAACATTTTAAAAAACTGAAGTTAGACTTAATGCTATCGCATGTACTAAATATAGGCGAAATTACGATAGTCTTTACGATCTGAAAGAGATGAAAATGTGGGTGGAATCCTTCACAAATGTCTCTTTCTGAAATTGTAATAATGTTCCTTTTGTGTGCGTATAGGGGTGTGTGTGTGTGTGTGTGTGTGTGTACAAGTCCTTGACTGTGTGTGCCTGTGAGTGTGTATGTTCACACGTGTATTTGGAGGCCAGTGGTTGAGAGTGAGTAGCTTCCTTAGTTTCTACCCACCCTATTTTTTGAGATAGGGTCTCTCACTGGGCCTGGAGCTTGTCTACTTGGGGAGACTGGCTGCTCAATAAGCTTCAGGAAGCCTCATGTCTCTGTTTTCTCAGTACTGGGTTTGCACATATACCCTGCTATGCCCGACTTTTATGGAGGCTGGAGATCCAAACGCTGGTCCTCAACGCTTGTGTAGCAAACAGTTTACATACCGAGCCATCTCCTCAGCCCCTGCAGTCTATCTTAAAGCCTTGGATACTTCTCCTGTTTTCCAAACCATTCATTCGAAGATTGACAGCAACTCTGCTGTGTTGTGACAAGATTTATTTCTCAGCCCCAACAGCGGTTCATCGGCTTGCATTCTATTAATATAGTTCTTCTGATGTTAATTGTAGCTCACTGATCTAGGTCACGGCATAGTATTTTCACTAAGGTTTAAGATATCAAAAGCCCTGGGTGGGACACATGCCTTTAATCCCACCACTCTGGAGACAGAGGCAGGTGATCTCTGTGGGTTGGAGGCCACCTTGATCTACTTAGTGAGTTCCAGGACAGCCAGGGCTGTATAGTGAGACCCTGTCTCAGGACACAAACAGATAAAAGATATCAAAAGCAAATGTACTTAAAAAGTAAGAAAAGAAAATAACTTACAAAGTAACTGTGTATCAGCTACCTCTACTTTTAGAAAAGACCAGTTATTCAGTTTGTAATTCATAAGCCCCCTTCTAATGTATCATTCTGCCTCATTTCTCTTGGGTATATTATTGCCAATTAAACCCTCAGTAAAAATATGTGGGGAGGACTGGGCAAAGCCATTAAATTTAAATGAATCCATTTGGCAGTTTGGCCATTTTTAGCAACTCTGCTAAAGTGTCTCCTAGGTTCAGGAAATTGATCCCAGTTGCTAAGATTTGAGGCGCTTCCCTTCCATTCCCTAGAGGTCATTTTGGTATTTGCTTTTGAAGTTAGTCAGTATCATGTCCAAAGTAATACAAAGTGTAGTCTAGGCTCAATTACCAGCTGTTACAGCAATTCTTTCTTACTACATTAGTTAGAGCTGAGTTTAGTGGTATGGACCCAAATTCCAGCATCTGGGAAGCAGAGGCAGGTGGATCTCCATGAGTCCCAGACCAGCGAGAACTATCTAGTGAGACCCTACCTCAAAAATAATAAATGAATAACATTATTTGACATTTCAAATATGAAAGCTAAAGGTGAGGTCTGAGTAAATGTACGTGTAACACCAAAATAGTTTACTCTTTATATAAAGTCTCCAACTCCTCAAGTTCTATCACATAAATATGTTGTTTTATTTTTAAATAGAGATCCAGTTCTATGGGCCCTTTGCAGGCCCTTTGACATTCATGCTAATTCTTAAAGCTTGGAAATATTTCCCACTAGGTATGTATCGATTGTTAAAGAGGTGGCTTCTCTCTGTGGCCACATTGTTGGTGAGCTTCAAGTATGTGGTGGAATGAGCTTGGCATTTGAGAGATCCTGTTTGTGGTATCTAGGTATGAAGTGAATGAATGTTGCACCATGTATTTTAGAGCACAGTACGGGAAATATTCAGGCAGGTCCTACCTGTTGATTATAGACATTTGCTTAATGCCATTATTGTCTCCTGATACAGTGTGTCTGAACATCGTCTTAACATCTCCACTTGTTGCACAGTAAGCTTTTGTGTTTTCTGTACCCAAAAGTTAGACGAAACTAGCTTTGAAAAGGCCGTATAGTATGTGGTGGAGAATTTCTATGGACTCGGGTATTTGTAGAGCAGATAGGAAAGAATATTTTGGTTAATGACTATAATGAGGTTCTAGTGAATTATTACATCCTGGTTGTAATAGTGGCTCTCTGGAGTTCTACTTCAAACCCTCCTACAGCTTCTGTTCCTGAGAACAGGTCAGACGAGGAAGCTGTAAAGGGCCAGTTCCCCCAGGCGACAAGTAGGATGCTCTGAGAGAAGGTGCAAGGACTTCTGGCCCCTCCCATGAACTGGAAGGGTGGACTAGAATTCACAGTTTCCTTATAAACTCATGGCCCTGTATACTATCTGTATATAAGTATTCCATCAGTGGTATGCTTGTGGCTTTATCAACCATGATTAAGGCTGTCTCCTGACTCCCAGATGAAACAAAGTCGGTGTGTTCTGATGTCACAGAGATATAGAATAAGGATATAGAATGAAAGTAAGTAGTTTCTGAAATAAGTGTGTCTGCTCGAGAGAAATAGTTCAAGGTGAATGATCTGGAACAGATGGCAACTGGAAACACCAGTGTGTGTTAAACCCCATGTTCATGGAGGTTGTGAATACTAGCTTATGTTCCAGGGTTGTATGTTAGGGATTTTCAGTGGGTGTTAAGTTTTCTTTTAAAGATTATATTAAAAACTGGTAATGGATCTATATATTAATTCTTTTCCAAAATTTTGTTGAAAAAAAATAACATGAGAAAATTATTTAACACACTTGCTTTTCTCTGGTATATTTCTTACACAAATTGGGAGTAAAGATTAATGTCTTGAAACTGGTCTTATACAAGAAACTTTTACTTTGATATTACTATGTATTTTACAAGTAAAGATCTTCAGGAATATTCCTGTTAAATCTCTACCTGTCTGGAGGGAATACTACAGCTTTTGAGATTGTTTTCTGTAGGGGTAACAACTGCTATGCTAGAACATTCTTTCTGAGATGACTCATTCTCATTTTGTTAGTGGTAATGCATGATATGCCTGGCATTTAAATTTTTTTAATTGAGGCTTTTAAGTTATTATTTAAATGAAGATGTTCAGACTATGATACATGACAAAACTTTTTCTGGAGAGATGCAACACACACACATACACACACACACACATACACACACACACACACACAAACACATCTCCTCACCCCAGAGAGGGATCCTATGGCCAACCAAAGAAAGTACAGATATCACCAAAGTCCAACTTGTTGAAACAATGTGTTTTATTGAGATTACTTGCAGGAGTAGGTATGAGGGGTTACTTACAGGAGCAGAAATTACATAAAGACAGCTGTATCACCAATGCACACACCACCACGGGATACAGCTCACAAAAGTTGGGAAGCCTGGAGCACACTGCACAGCCCGCAGGAAGCTCAAGTCTGAAGAGCATCCTTTCCAAGTTACTCTGTTCTAAACCTCTTCCAGCTAACTCAGTTGGTTTCTTCTTCTTCCAGGCTTTCTGGTCTTGTCTTGGAGTCATCTTTGCAGCTTTATTTGCCTGAGAGTCTTCTTCAAAGCTCTGCTCTTTTCCAATCTGAGGGAGAACTCTTGGCTTTTATAGCTTAATCTGACAGATTTAGTGAATCTGGTCAGTTTCAGGAACTTCCTGACACTAGTTTGAGTTGTTTGCTGTAGGGATGGAAAGTTTTAGTCTTTGATGAAACTGTTGCACTAGACCTCATGATTGTTGTCAGCCCATATTCCTGAGAAGCAACTTTAACAATGCTAAGTCAGTGCTGTGTACACTATCGTTTGCTTTTGTTCTCAGGAACTCCTTAGTTCCAAGTTACTCAAGTCAGCTCTCCCTCCTCCCCCTCCTTCTGTGAGGTCACTCCACGCATTTGCAATGCATGTTGAGTCTCTTGTCACTTTCCAAATTCCATCCTATGGCCATTGAACTCACAAATGATTTAGTTAACTCTGCACATTCTTGAGTTCTCTATGTATGCTATAAAGTACTATGCGTTTTCCAAAGTGCTTAATGTCTTGTGTTCACCATTAGATTGTCACACAGAGTAAGTTAATCTTAAGATTTCCCTCTGATCAACATTGAACTTTCCCCAGTCTTAAAGCAGTCACCTGTCTCTAAATTATTTCTATGCTATTGTTTTAGTATGTTAGTTACTGTATCAGATTGACTCCTTTTATGTAACAATATGCGTGAAAGTTTCATCCGCATCTTTCCATGGCTTGTATGTTCCCTTTGTTTTATTGCTGATTAATAACCCATTATGGCTGTACCACAGTTTGCTTGGCCAGTCAATTGGCCTTTTATGACATTTCTTTTCTTTTTTTTTTTTTTTATTTTTTGGTTTTTTCGAGACAGGGTTTCTCTGCAGCTTTAGAGCCTGTCCTGGAACTAGCTCTTGTAGACCAGGCTGGTCTCGAACTCACAGAGATCCGCCTGCCTCTGCCTCCCGAGTGCTGGGATTAAAGGCGTGCGCCACCACCGCCCGGCTGACATTTCTTTTTACATGTGTTTGAAGACCCTTGTGAAGTCAGTCATCAGTTTTCCCTTGATTTTTAATAATTTTTAGTTTTCAGTTATTGCTCTTTTCAAACCTTCTGTTAACCCTGTGGTTGTTTCTGAGACCTATACAACATATTTTTCATTCCCTTCATTGATGTGCCCTGCTCCTGATCATTCTAGGTTCCAGATGGGGATGGCTTTCCACTTCCTGTTTCTTCTGACTTTACTGTGTTCTATGTCAGTGCTATTTGTTCATTGACAGCAGCGCTCTAGGGATTTATGTGCCATCTTAGGGGAACTGTGATTCTCAGGGATCCAGGGTAAAATCCTATACTTTTTCGGTAAGATGTGGTTGGAGAGGAAGAAAGTAGTCACCAGGGTGCACAGAAAAAAGTACTAAAAATCCCAAGCCATTATTTGTGCTTCCTAGTGCAATTCCACACACTCCCCCTTTTCCCTTTGCAAACACAGAATTTCTGTCACCCCCTCCCTCCACCCCTGAAATGGTCTCAGATTGTTCAGCAGTTCTAGCAATAAAATTCCTGACATAGTAGATCGTAAAGATTATAGCTGGCATCTCTTACAACTGTATATGTGAGAGAGGAAGAGAGAATCTCATTTTAACCTTGAATTACACATGCAATTCTTCAGACACATTCTCTTATGACCAGTTTTGTGCTATATACTTGTTGGCTAGAAAGTTTGTTTTTAATAGCAAACCCATGGTTTTGTTTTTTTCTCTTCCTTTCTTTTTTCTTTGTTCTATTTTGTTCTCCTCTCTCTCTCTCTCTCTCTCTCTCTCTCTCTCTCTCTCTCTCTCTCTCTTTTTAAACACAGTCCTTTCACTAAAATGAGTCACTTTTGTGAGCTGTGTATTGAAAATAGGAATATATATCTTCTAATGGCTTGTATTTCAAAGTTTCCAGAAATAGTCTTCATGGAGCCCTGTAGGTCATTAGCTCACAGGCATCTGTGATGTGCTCTATAGCATTTCTGTCCCTGTTTGGCCATGCACATTCCATATTGTCACCAGAGTGTCCAAGTCACTGGGCTATGTCTGTGTGCGGGGTGTACTCGATGCTCGGGAGTACATACGCCGGGCTATTTATGAAACTTCAGCTGACGGCTGAAGAGCAGAAGATTCTATTTGGGGGTGTGTCCTAACTGTGAATTTCTCAGGTGGAAAAAAAACTGTAGCTAACACATGAAAGAGGATGCAGCAGCGGTAACTTATTGCTTCCTGTTCTGTTGATAAGGATACTTAGAGCAGCTTAAGTCTTGAGTTCTGCTTTCTTGATCCAAGGGTTCTTGTAATCGTCTTCTCTAAGAGGATTAGAAATTTCAAAAAAGTACGTGTGGAGGGAAATGAGTATTTACCATTGCTTCTTTTCTCCTATCCTTATGAGATCCTTCCGTTTCCTACAACTCATTGTCCTTGTTCAGCTAAGTGCAAAACTGATTGCTGATGTCTTATTATTCTCTGACTATATATTGTGACTAAAGAGTACTGGCTGACCCATTCTGTGTACATCTCTAACATAACACCAGGGTGATTGCCATAGGTTAGCGGACCCAGTGACAGCATGGAACCAGTGCCATCAGAAAAAGAAGACGTGTGGATTTTCTTCCTGCCTCCTTGGGGAGCCTGTCATTCTTTGACCTAATTTTCTGGTTCATAAAATTGGAGGAAGCAATATTTCTCCAATCTATCTTCCCGTGTTGTCTGGAGGGTCAAATGAAAGACTGAGCAGAAGCGTGTTTGTAAGCTGCAAATCGCCTGTGGAGGGGGGAGGTTCATGGTGGTCTGCATCCCTCCCACCAACTCCCTTTCACCTTCAGATCATAAGGATGCTTTGGGTGTGCGTTGTTTCCGGATTAGAAATATTTTTCCAATTCAGCCAGCTTGCCTGGTGTCTTGGCTGCAGGAGTGAGCGTGATTGAGTGTGTGAAGACGAGCATTCGCGTTGACTCCACAGCTCAGATATTTATTTCACGGAATGAGCATGTTGTGCTGGTACATTCTAGGAAATTGGGTTGCATTCATTAGCTTGGCATAGCAAAAAAAAAAATAGTGTTTTCCATGCGAGCAAAATTATTTTATAAACTATAACTATATGTTAGGATTAAAGACAGAAACCTGTTTATTAAACTTAAAAAGAGGCATGTATATATACAGCCTAGAGTTCCTGTGGATTTAATTAATATTAACTATGAAAGATAAAAATAGTACTGAGTGTTCTTCCTTTTACAAAATGCTTGGAGATAAGTATCTGTACTCCTGACTCTGAGCTTTCCTCAGTGGGGAGACCCCCTGTTACAGTCTGGGCTGGGCAGAAAGGAGACCATCTTGAAGAGATAGACAAAGAAAAATGCTGTAGCTCATCTATTTACTAAGCAAGCTAGATCAGCTCTTCCACGTCGGCCGCAGAATCTAAAGTGTATGTGTCCCAAGGGAATGATTTGTAGGGGGCAAGAACAGTCAAACCCTCTGCACATCCACGCTCATTTTAAGAATAACAGACAGTGCTGGCCAAGTCATTTGTGGCTAGAAGGTGTGCCCTGTGTTTACCGGAACGGTAGCTGTTTATGCACAGTTGCATACTGGGTCCAGTCTGTGTTTGGCAACTTCAGAGATTTCCAAAGAGACAGTGACAGCATACGGCATAGGTATTGAGGGTGTCAAAGCTGAGCCCCCTTTTCTGTGCATAGGTGCTTGGTATTGTATTAGCCAGTTATTCCTTAGCTCCCTCTGCTTTTTTGTGTCTTAAAGTTATTTCTGGTAACTTCATTAGACTGGGAAACAACAAAGTAAACAAAAAGAGAAGAAGGGAGGAACTCTGGTGGATGTGTGGGGGTTCATAACTCCAGTTTTAGAGATTAACGGTTGGTTAATGAGGTATAATCTCATAAGGGTCAGGGTTTACAATTCATTTTTCTGTCCTTGGAGGGTAGATTATAAAAACTGTTGACTGTGTCTCTTAAATTTAGAAAATGTGAGAGCTACAAGTGTCCTTAGAGGTAGTAAAATTGTTTCTGTTTCTAAATAAACTCAGGATCAGAGATGTTACGAAACTTGCTCAAGATGGTACAGACATCTCATGGTAGAATTAAAGAGTACCTTCAGTTCTGTTGCTGGCTTCATATTTCCTCCCATGCTTGGGCTTCTAAGGTATACTTGTATATGCTATTTTCTCTCTTTTATTACTCTGCACTCATATGCTGCATAATCACATGTGTGTGTCCAGTGAGAGTGTATTATAGATTTACTTGTTTCTTCATTTGTTCCTCAAATGCTTATAATGCCAGATACCATTTGGGTGCTAGGTCACATTGCTGGATAAAAAGAGTATGGTTGTTTATGCCCATAATGTCAGAACTCTGCAGGAAGGACAATGTCGAGTTCAAGGCTAGCATGGGTTAGATTGTAAGATCTTGTCTAGAAAACAGAACTAAAGAAGTTGTTTTCTGCCCTCTTAGAAGTTTATATTCTGTTGAGAGGAACCTGTAATAAACTGATGACATTCTTTCAGTTAGTGGTGGCTTCATAGCCAAAAGCAATGGTTAAAGAATTTATGGACAAAATGCACTATCTTGCAAGTTTATCAGAGAAGCTAAGAGGACCACAATCAAATTTATTATTATTGTGGTAGTGGTGGTGGTGGTGGTAATTATCTATATTTATTATTTGTGTGTGCACATTTGTATACATGCACTCATGTGCACCATGACACATGTGTGTAGCCAACCTGTGGAAGCCAATTCTTTCCTTCTACCGTCTGGTTTCTGATGACTGAACACAGGTCATGCGGATTAGTAGCAAGTGCCCTTATCTGGTAGGCCTTCTTGCCAGTCTTTCTAATTATTATTATTATCATGTTAAATTTAGTTATAAATTGATGTTTTTTTAAGTTTATTTTGAAAATTTTTTATCTAGTAAGAAGCCATTCAAGTTTTCAAATATATGGTTGGAAAAAATAATAGTTTATAAGATTAATTAAAGGAATTAAAAGGTAGCTTGTTAAATGATGTTTCTCTTTTATATAGAGAGTTCTTGATTATTAGTTTTCCCTAGCAGTAATTTGCGAACACTGGTAATTATCTGTCCATGACCTAGTCAGCCTTAACCATGAAGTTTTAAAATTCCATTCATGTCTTTACTAGTGTCCTTTTTCAAACCTTCTGTTACCCTTCTGGGAAATGAATGAACTTCCTGACGTCCTGACTGCTTATCAGATGGCAGTTGTTGACACTGGTGTTATATTCTGTAAGATTGGAAATGCCAGACCTCCAACAGTAGTTAGGTAATCCATGGTTGGGGTTGATGTTCAACAAAGAGTCTGGATTCATTCAGAAATTTTCGAAGATTCTACTCCATTTGATTATGATTGATTGCTCATATGCATGCTTCATGGAGTCTTGATACAACATTTTCTGGCAGAGGAGTCTGTTATCTTTCCTGTTTCTACTAAGGGAACTAAGTTTTGCTAAGTTACACTGATACCTTAACTACAGGTAATGGTCAGTCCATAAGCTACTGCGTGTCACGTGGAAGTTGTTTCTAAGACTCCTTTGAATGTCCTAGGAAGGCAAAAATGACATTACTTACACTTACAGGTCTTCTATACATGTACTGATTGGCTGCAGGCCAGGTCCAAGAATGGCTCTGTGCTTCTTCTGTAGAGTTCCGGATGGAGGCATAGGCACTTTGGCTACCCTTCCTTAGAGTTGCTTCTGAAGCTATCCCTGTTGTTCTTGATTCAGCTTGACTTTCCCCTTTAGTCACTGAGCCGTTGAATTTGGATTGCCCAGAGTGCAGGGCCCACATACTGCATCACTAGTTACTGTCCTTGACAAGTCCTTGACTTGGCTTCATTTTTGATGCCTGTCACACTCTTTTCTGACTGTGCTCAAAGAATCCACATGTCTTTAGTGTATTAACTGGGAACTCATCCTCAGAATGATTTAACACTAGCTGTCATGTCGAAGTTGTAGGACGCTATTACCAATTACTTGCTTCTCATTGTCTCCTCCATTGCATGAAACCATACTGAAGGACACTGTGCATAGTCACATGAACCATATTGACTGTGAGTGGCCCTGTGATAGAAGTGTTACTTCATTGTTTTGGAGAGTGGGTCCCATACTAGGAAGAATCAGAACTTTAGAAAACTTTCAAGGCCATTCAAACTGGTTTTAATAGTGTACAGATCTAGTTTTAAATGGATTTTAAAGTCAACAAATACAGAGGCATGCGCATTGCAGTCTTGGTAGCTGTTGCTGCATACAAAGAACTAGGTTTTTGAGTACGTTCCTGGATTTGGTTTATTTCTTTATTTTCTTTATATATTTTTTGGGGGCATAGGGGTGTTTGTGGTGTATAGAAGCCAGAGGTTGATCTCATGTATCTTCTTCTGTTGTTCTCTTTCTTGTTTGTTTGTCTACCTGTTTTTGTTTGTTTCTTTCCTTGTTTGTTTTGAGATGGTGTCTCTCATTGGCCTGGATCTTACAGATTTAGCTAATTGACCAGTGAGCCCATGATGTCTTCCTGTTTTTGCCTCCTAGCACTGGGGTTACAGTCCCATGTATCATGCCTCACTTATTACATAGATGCTAGGGAGTTAAACTCAGGAGTTTGCGTTTATGTGGAAGGCGTGTTACTGACTGAACCATGTTCCAAGCCCCAGGTTTGGTTTGTTTCAATCTTTCCAAGTATTACTGCCTTATTTCATTATTAGTATTTCATTATTTAGTCCATTTCAATGTAGTCAGCTTATATCTATAAATACTACTTCAACTTTACTATTAAGCGTCAAGTTTACCAGCAAATTTTGTGTCTGGTGAATTGGACAAAATAATGGGTTTGTGTCTTCATGGCCTGCGTTCTCTCATAACGGAAGAGACAAATGACACCCAAAAGTAACATGGTTTCGGGAAGAACCACAAAAGAAATGGAATGCTATAAAGGGAGAAAGAAGATAGGGTGGGCTATTTGAGAGAGAAGGCAGGTTTAAGTAAAAAAAAATATGTGTGCTTGAGGCAAGGAGGTAGGCCTGTGGCTGTATGCAGCTAAGATGGCTCCTGGGGGCTCAGTTTCCACAGTAAGTTGTAGTGGGAACAGGTCTGGCATTTTCCAACACATCTGGAAGAGCTGAAATAAATGGAGTGGAATAATATACTTGGACCAGACCTTGGAGAGACTGTGAAACCACAATCAGTTAGGTTTTGTCCAAACTATGATGGAGAAGGTTAGCAAATGTGCCAGGACCACCCTGGCCACCAGGTGTTCTATTGAAGAGATATATAGTTATATAGAGATATATAGTTCTGCATAATCTGTTATGAGCCGGGATCTCTTCTGTGTAAGCAAAACCTACTTCTGATCTTTATTACCATAGAATCATTCCTAGTACAAGGCAGGCATATGATTGGAGTGACTTCAACAGCACATTGCTGTAGCCTCTGAAATGTCTATTGACCCAACCAGGCCAGTAGAGTTTGGTCTTAGATCTAAGCCTGCTTGGACATTGGGCCAGTCTGCAGTGATTCTTGACACATTGCCTGCAAGCCATACCTGATCTAGTTTCTTCTGGGTTGGATCTCGATGCTAAAGAATAGCCAGGTCTTTACTTCTGAGGTCAGATCATTATTTTAATCCTCCAAAAGACATACTAGCTATAAACAATTTGACCCAGTTTTTAATATATCATGGATCGGTCCTTTTTGTTCGGGAGTCCATATCACCTGATGTGACCTGCTCATTTCTTGACCTGTTATACCCACGTGCCAATCTTTCAGCACTCTTTTTATTGGAAGTTAGTTTTAGGTTATGAGATCCAAGCTTAGCCTTGCTGATAACACTTGGCTACCAGCTGACTCGCGCTGTGTGGAAGTCTCATTATGTTTTAGGAAGTAGAGTGTTAGGGTTAATCCTTTAATTGTCCTGCGTGCTAGATAATAGCCAGCTTCAACACCTACATTTCAAAATATTTTTTTCTTTAATATTTAAAGCCCACAGTAGAAACATGTAACACCGATTAGGTATAGTGGGTTCGCGTTGGTTTTTATTGCTTTCTCTCTCGTTCTCAGATCCTACTTCCTAGAAAATTACGTTGCTTGAATTAACTTTCAGTGGCTTTTTTGAGGGTACCATTTGTCTTTAAGTGCTAATTCTGTGACTATTCCTGCTTTGAGCAGCTGTGGGCAGCTGTTACTAGGAGTTTCAGGGAGGCACGCTAGAGGGTAATGACACCAAATCCTACCATATGGTGGTTGGGGGAGGGGGAGAGCGCTCTTCATTATCCGAGTTCCTGCAATGATAAGGATCTCTCAGGGAAGGCAGACCTAAAAGTATTCACTAGTGAACTGGTGACTCCTGTCGTCTTCACTGGCTCTGTTCAATAAACGGTATTCTCTTCCTCCATCTGTTTGATTCCATGTGAAAGAAGGTTCATCTTGGAAACCTGCCAGTTAGTGAAAAGTGACGTTGGAGAACCATGCATTTCACAGGTCAGGGTAGCAGGGATGGAACTAGCACAGTCAGGTGAAGCAAGTAGGGGAGCACAAAGGTAAGGGGGGGTTGTGTGTGTGGATGGGACACATCACCAATGTGACATTATCAGAGGACTTGAGAGAACTGAGAAAATCTCTGAGTGGTTCAGTGGAAACGCTCTTCTTTTTGATCATCCTATAAAAAAACAGACAAGAAATCAAAGATGAAACCTGATAGAAAAATAATCCAAAGAAATGAATGAGTATCACTTTTGATACTTTTTTCACCCTAGGACTGCTGTTAGGTACAGCCAATCAAGCTCGTATCACGTTAAACATAAGATAAAACAGCTATTTCCCATGTATTTCACCTGTATTTTTCAATGTAAACTTCGGTTGAATCCATTTTACCATAAATCCTGTGCTCACGTTTCTAACAGGTTTACTCTTTGGCCCAGCTCCTTTCTGGTTCCAGTTATCTCACTTGTGGAACATACCTCCGATTTCTCCAATGAGGTGGTGGAGGAGTCTCTTAGGAAGGTCTTGCTATTTTCTCTTGACCTTCCACTGAGCAGAACTAGAGTTCCTTCATCGCTCTAAAATCCTGAGATCAGCTGAGGAGTAGGCCGATGGCAAAGCTCTGTGTAGTTTTCACTCTAAGGAGCTCCCAAAGGATTGTTCACGCTCACAAGGCTGTTTTGGAAAACTTCCACAGATACAGAGGGATGTTAACCACTTTGTAGAAAACCCAGCTACGTTGCTGCTTTCCCACGGAGTAGAGCAGAGAACATTATCGGACAGTTTCTCCGACAACAAAAGCCATTCATTGTGAGTTTGTTACTGGCTACTCAATGGAAATCTAAAGCGAGATCTCATGTCTAATTCCCATTTAGACTCAGCTGTAGGTCCAGAGGGAGGTAAATTTGAAAAAAAAAATCTCTTCCTCAGAAAGAAATATGAGTTGATGAAGCTGTACTGTGAGTTGCAAGAGTAAGGGCTATAACCTAAGAAGTGGGAAATGGAGTTGGAAGCAGATTCTTTGGGCTCAGAAGGGAATTCCTAAGAAGTAAAGTTTGACTGTAGAACTCTACATACAGGACTGGTGACATTTCTGGAGCTAAATGTGCCTGCATTCTCCTAGGAGCATCTACACACAGCGCTTATACCTCCACAGTACAGCCCAACATGCAACTGGGCCTAGAATTCACCCACAGAAGTTGATTCTACAGAGGTCTATCATTTAGACCGTCTGACTTCATTTTCCTGGGGTGGTAACCCCATCCTCATTCTCTCTCTCTCTCTCTCTCTCTCTCTCTCTCTCTCTCTCTCTCTCTCTCTCTCTCTCTCTCTCTCTCTCTCTGGGATTTATTGAGACTATTGACATATTCCAGGTTTTTTTAATCTTTTCACAACAATATAAGAGCCATATTTTAATATGTTTAATATTTCAATATGTTTTCTTATTAATTTCATGTTGTGTGTGTGTGTGTGTGTGTGTGCATTCATGACTTACCAGGGACTGCACCCCTGAAGAAAATTATATCCCCACCCCTCTCCTACCAGCCGTTAACTGCCCACAGTGCCTCAACTAGGGGTGGGGTCCTATCCATGCTGAAATCATGGTTTTTTTTTTTTGTTTTTTGTTTTTGTTTGTTTGTTTTTTAAGCTGAATTCTTGTATTCAGTAAGTGATCCGTTGGTTCTTCTGGGAGCTCAACACCCTGCAGTGAGGTTAGCCAAGACACAAAAGCAAAGCAGAGAGGAAAAAAATCATAAGACCAATATTTCGGTTGAATGCAACCATTCCTGGGTTGTGGCTATTAAGGTTAGCAGATTTAAAGCTCTGACTAGGTAACAATTGGCCCAAGGTCATGTTGTGTAGGATCTATTAGTTCCTTGAGTTACACTGTGCAGAGTCACACCGAAGAGGAGTGTGGGATTAAGGATCTGTCATGATATCTGGATAGTCTTCACAAAGCAATTATTTAAGTATCAAGATTTATCATTTGTAGCTTAACTAAGACAACAGATTGAGGGAATTTCTAGATTATTGTCTACAAAACTCTAGTTGTGTTCAAATTTAGAACCCAAATCATACACAATTTAGTTTTATCTTGAGGAAGAAGAATACTCTTTGCAATTTCATGTAAGCTTTACTCCATTGAAGGTTGGATAAGAAGCAAAACTTTTTAAGTATAGGTGACAGTGGACTGGAGTAGGGTAGGTGGTTGAGAATTATTTAAAATGTCTCCATCATTCAATAGAATTCTGAATTCTGAGGTACTGTGTCCTTGGAAATTGGTTTCGAGTGGCTAAATAAAATCTGTGATCGCATGGTCTGTGTGTGGCAAAAGTCTGTGGTTTAGTTGGTATTGACACACACAAAGTAAACACAGCATCCCCTAAAGTTGTGTGGCCAAAAACCTCAGTTACAGCAACAGCTAGATTTAATAGCACAGCGCATTCCAAAGCAATTATGTTGTCAGATACCTGGAGGGCTGGATTTTATTGGTCTGTTTTGCTCATTAAAACCAATAGTTAAGAACTGAATTGTCTGAGTTCTCACACTCCTGCCCTCGGTGTGTTAGGTGGTAAAGCTTGGTATAGAATTCAGTTTAATGGCTTAAGTTTAGTCTGGCATCCCGAGAGTCAGTAGGGTTGGTGTTCACAGAAGCAGTGCGGGAACCTTAGCAATTCCCACATCTTTACTGAAAAAGCGTCTTTGGGAATTGCTGCTCTGAGAAGGAACGAACTGTAGCCTTGGGTTTCACAACATTACTTTCACGAGTTGATCTTTGCATGGCACATATTTGGTACTAAGGCTTCGAATGGGCTGTGGTGAAGATGGCACTTTGGACGTCAGACAGCTTTGACGGCAAGTATCGAAGCTTTGTTCTGCAGTGTCTTTTAACAAAGAATAGCATTTGGTGTCTGATAATGGTACAGAATTCCATATTTCTTGTCTGTTTGTTTGTTTTGTTTTTCGTGACAAAGTTTCTCTGTAGATTTGGAGCCTGTCCTCAAACTAGCTCTGGTAGACCAGGCTGGCCTAGAACTCACAGAGATCGGACTGCCTCTGCCTCCCGAGTGCTGGGGTTAAGGTGTATGCCACCACTGCCTGGCTTAGAATTCCATCTTTTAAGGAAGCACGTGTCCTTCCTAGCATTATCTGAAAAGGAATAGATGTGGGTGCTCGGGGATTAAATGTTTGAGCCATGTTCAGCGTGGATAAAAGTGCTTGTCCGTGTACGTGCACAAATTTTTGCCAGCTGCGTATGTTCGTGGAGGCCAAGGAGCAAGGGTTTCCGCTAACATGGAAACATTCCAGAGTGTAAAGGCCAGGTTACATTTTTTAGGGCTTACTAATGGAGCCATGGGAGATTAGGAGGTTAAAAAAATTAAGCAAACAAACATGGATCTGTACATTTGTAGAGAAACGTGGAGTGGGTTAGATTTGCTATCCTGTGAGATCTAGTTTATTAACATTGTATAATTTAATTGTTTTTTTTTTCCAAAGGCTGGCTTTTGAGAATAGTGTTTCAAGCAACCTTTTAGTGAAGCCATGTATGGAATCCTAGTTTTTAATCTTATCATAAAGTGTGAAATAATCCAAACAAAATTAATCGTCACACATAAATCGAAAAGTCTTGTTTGGGGTGTGGGTGAACATTTTCTCCTCCCTTTTCTTCTAGCACAATCTTAGGAGGCGAGAGTTCCCGATGTGTGTTCATGGCGTTGTTAACTACCGTCTGTTTGACTTCTATTGTGACTTTTAACACTCCTGAGTTTTCTATGAAGGAGGAAACAGGTTTTAGATTGTATCCCCCCCCCCAAGTTTTTTTTTATTATATTGTCTTCATAAGAACTTTGACACAAATTTCTACCTTATTCTTTATTCATTTAAAAATTACCTTAGGAAGGATGTATCTGGTTTGATCACGAAAACTCCTGTTTGCTTCCTCTGGCTTTTGTGAGGACATGTGTTTCCTCACATGCCAGCATTTACCATGCTATAGGAAATACCATGCTATATGGAATGTCCCTTGATTCAGCAGCTGTTGAGTGGTTGATGTCTCAGGACAGTTGCCAGCTGTCCAGAGCCCTTGAAGTTTTAGGTTCCAGAAGTCAGTATGTATGTGTCCTTTTATTAAACCCAAGTGCTATGTTTAGAAATTTGCTTGCTGAAAAAAAAATCCCTGTAAAAGTTTTCTCTTTACAAGACATTTCTTTGCAGAAAGCGCTTTCCCATTGACCAGTATAATTCTGCAAAAGCCTAGCAGTTGTTTCTCAGTTAGATATATAAACATTTACAATTGTCTTTCCAAACCACAACCTAGCCAGTTGTAACATTTGTTTGTGCACCGAGTCTATCTATTTTTTTTTAAAACCGGGCCTTGGAGCTCCGAACTTCTGACTTTCATGCTTGTGTAGCAAGCCCTTTTCTATGTTGAGTCATTTCCCTGGCTCCCAAGGGCAGCTTTTCATTAGATTAGAGTTCTGGTGCTTGAAGGCAAGAATGTTAGCAGCAACAATGAACGTGGTTGGTATGGGGCCACCCAGTTTTCTAAACCTGATCATCTGAAATGAGCTGACCATATTTATGGGCGGTACCAGTCGAAAGAATGTATTAAAAAAACTGAAATGAAAAAGAAAAGTTGAGGAGAAGGAAGAGGGAGGAAGAAAGTAGGGGACAAAAAGGCAGTGTACCAGGTAATATATAATCCTACCTAATTTCACCCAGTCCAGCCCACCCCTGCATAGGCTTCCCGGGCAGGTTGGCCTCAAGTTTCTATTGCTGAGAATAACCTTGAATTTCTAATTCCCTATCCCCAGTTTAGGGCTAGGATTACAGGCATACACTACCATGTCCCATAGGTTCAAACCCAGGACCTCATGTATGATAGGTCAACTGAGGCACACATACCCAGCCCTCGCTCAGATCTGAGAACACAGCACCCAATAACTTGAAAAAGCGTTTTTTTAAATTATCTAGATAGGTGGATAGAACTTATGCTCAGACATCATTTTAACAGTGTCATAGGTATTTCTTTTTATTTTCCTGTAAGAGATAATTAGCACTCTTAACTGTAGGTCTGCCTTTGAGCCGTTCAGTTCAGTTGCTGCCAGCTAGACTATTCTGCCCTGTTTATATATAAACCGGGTAGTAGTTTAAAGATGACGTCACTGTTTTCCTCTTCGCCGAGCACAGCATGTTTTGATCTAGACAGGGAATATTTTTAAAAACTGGATGTCTAAGAATGTAAACAAGTGCAAGGGAGATGCAGCTGTTTATAGTTTGCTTTTTAATCTTATGTTCTTTTGTGGCCTCTAATGACGAAGGACTTTTGTTTACCTATTATAGTGTATGGCTCATGACTATATAAGTATAGTTTTTCTGCTTTTTATTTTGGCTTTCTAAATAAAGGAGAGAGGAGCTGAAGGGAAACTACTGGACAAAAATATCCCCATGGCCACTGGGACTTAACCAGAAGCAGTGGGGAAGCATAGTCAGGTCCCTTACGGGGAAAGAAAGGATTCTATCTTACAGGGTCCATAACTAGCAGGCCCCAGTCTTTGCCCTTGGCTTTCTTTTTGTTTGTTTGTTGGGATCTGTTAGTCACACTCCATTCTTGTGTCTGCCACTGTCTAGACTAGCAGAAGCGAGGGGGTTGCATTTTCAGCGCTTCCCCCAGCCCCGCAGAGAACACGTCAGAAGGGATAAAAGCATGCTTTGGCTGATGGCAATCTTGCTTGCAGCCGCTTTCCAGCAGGGAAGGCATTTCTGATATGTAGGTGCCTCTGCGGTGGACTGTTGTTCTAGCCGCTGTTTATCAGCATGGCCTTTCAGCATGTAATTTCTCATTACCCTCTGTAAACACGAAGCGTACCCTCGGTTTCCTTTTATAAAAATAACTTTGTATATTGCAGTGGACTCTATTTAGATGAAAGGTTTAGCGATGCTTCCACCCATGCTATTTATAGCTGTGCCTATGAGTCTGCGGCTGAAAGCATGGATTTGCATCGCAGCCGCCCTGCATCCTAGCTGTGAGAGCTTGCGGATTCTCACTCACCCTTCCTAGCGCTTCTTTTACTTGTTTCAGTGAAGAACAAGAAGTATAAAGGACAAGAGCGATGTTATAATCTCAGTGCTGTTGTAAGACTGAATGAAGTGATGGTCATGGAGCCCTTCTGTGTATCTTGGTGTGTAACTTGTACAGTTTGTAATGTTGATGGAGACTCTAAATTAATTTGTATGTGTTTATGGGCACGACTGGATTATACTTGATCCCCCCACCCCTTCCAGAATGGGAGGAATGAGGATACAAACATAAACTGAAAACAATTATCATCAGTATTAAAATTACTTGACTAAATAATCGGGATTCATGTCCTGTAGCATTAAAAAGCAGATCGAGACTTTAAGAATATTGTTAAATTAAAACGATACCAGTGGGGGCGGGGGCACTGTTGAGAATCAAGCGCTCTCATAGGCTAGTCAAATAGTTAGCCCTTAGCCATACATACCCCAAACTAATCCCTGTCTTCAGTTATTGCCAGCTGTGGGGAATGAGTCTCTTTCCCAAAATTTGAAGCCTGTTCTCTGTGCTTTAGCTGAAATAACCTTAACCAAGCAGCATGGACTTTAGAATAAATGTACCTAAAGTTTTGCCTATATGTTCTTGTTTAGACAGCAATCACAGTTAAAAGGTTAGATATATAAAAAAAAAAAACATAAAGAACAGACCAACAAGGGCACTCATAAGCTGCGAGCTTATGTCCGGCTTTAGAGAGCTACACTTCATGACGTAGTTGGAATGTAGTTTGAATCTACAGTGCCTGGATTTGCTTTTGTCTTCTGCATGAATGAAGTAGAAAAATATTAGTTCTGCAAACACAGGTGCTTTTGAATGTCTCTTTTAGTTTACGGGTAGTGTAATTCAAATAATGGTCCATCGATAACACGTGATTGGCTAAAGGCGAGACAGGACCTTCTTACCAAGTGATAAAGACGGTCTATTCAGATAACATCTGTTATCATATGGCATGTGTAATTGTTTTAGAGGTTCTCCACTCTGCAAACAGGTGAAACTGCGAAGAAATGTCCCTTCCACTCTCCCTTCCCTTCCCTTGATGATGGTGTCTAGCCTCATGCCAAGAAATTACTTGTGCTGTAATGGCTAAACTGTCAAACTTCCTGCTACCTGGTCACTGTTTCCCCCACTCCACACTTTTATCCCCGTTTTACTAGGAAATCATAGTTTATTGAGACTAATCAGCTGCCTGAAGTTCCACTAGTAAGTGGAGCCGGGGTCTTCCAGTGGAGCTGTCAGGGGCTGTGGCTCACGGCTGACATTTCTGTTGTATCCGCTGTCCTGGGTAAAAAGCATTCTCACTGCCCCAACTTGTTAGGAAAATAGTGCGTGTGAATTGCTCGGCATGCCAGTAGCATGGGTTGGTTTGGGAGTCGCTCCTGTGGAGTGTCTCCAGCCACACTGTCATTTCCTTACCGTGTCCTAAAACCTTTCAGTGTGTAAGTTTGCCTTGACGATACTTTTCTTCCAGACCAACAAAGTTGCATTTCAAATGAGAACACAGACACAGCCTTGTGGGGGAAATTGCCATGAAACCATGATCCCCTGCCCACTGCTTAAAACGTCCCTGTCTGGAAGATAGACTCTTACGGCTGACATCTTAATAGCTAGGACTGGAGGGCAGGCCTTCCTGCTTTCCTATAGAAGCTGGGACCAGTTTGCTACGCTCTGTTGATCGGTATGGAGTTGTTATCAAATCTTGCCCGTTTGCTTTAGTGTTTAGTCTTTGGCGCCTTTGCTTCATCATGGTGTCATTGCTTTCCACAGTTTAAAAAAAAAATATGTTGCTTCTAGATTTCTCTATAGTCCAGCCATGGTTCTGGGTCCTAGGCACCTACATGTTAAATTGTCTTTGCCCTTAAGAAAGACGGTGACTGATGTTTATGGAAGATGGCAGCCTGTTTTGATATCCACACCTTTAAGGTTTGAGAGTTGAAGATTGTAGACCTTTGATTGTTATCTCGTAGGCTGAGGGTAGGTTGCGGTTGGTAGATCTTATTTAGAATGTGAAGCCTCAGGTTAAAGTCCTAGGAACACAGAAACCAATCAAGCAAACAAAATAATAATAAAAAAAAACAAAACAAAAACTAAAGGAACTGCTCATTTGTTATTTCAGTTCTGCTTACATTTTGAATAAACCCCTACTCCTGTCTTTTACGACCTGCTAGTCTCCTTGAATTATCAAAGTGTGCCACGTCCTTTGGTTTATTTGGTTATAGATGACTACAGTGCAGATTGAGTGTGCCTCACTGAGTTGCTAGCAATATCTGTTTAGTTTTGCTTCTTTTACCCAGCAGCTCATGCATAAGATGGTCCTCAGCGTCTCTCGGATGAGACTGTCTGAGTCTAAAGCAATCCTCATTCATTCTGTGAAGACAGAAATGTGTTGAATTACCGTCTTAGTTGGGGTTTCTATTTCTTTGAAGAGAAACCACGACCACGGCAACTCTTATCAAGGAAAGCCTTTAGTGGAGGCTGGTTGACAGTTGAGAGATTTAGTGGATCGCCATCATAGCAGGAAGCATGGTGCACACAGGCAGACAAGGTGCTGGAGCGGTAGCTGGGAGTCCTACATCCACACGGGCGGACAGCAGGAAGAGAGCCTAGTTTGGGCATCTGAGATCTCAAAGCCCATCTCCAGTGACATACTTCCTTCATCAAAGCCACAGCTACTCCAACAAGGCCACACCTCCTGGTAGTGCCACTCTCTATGGCGGCCGTTTTTATTCGAACTACTACCACAGTTACTATGTCATTGCTTTTCCCTCTTCCAGTTTCTTTAACCTTATGCTTTATGTATTAGTCTGAACACTACACAGATTTATTTATTTATTTTAAAAAGTCTATGTGAAGTCCTTTTATTTATCTAAATTTATGGCCATAGAAGAAAGGAGAGATGGGGCAGGACTGACTGATGGAATGCTTATGACATGCGCATAAGAAAGAGATTCTTCCTGGGCGTCAGGTGAAGAGTGATCGTATGTATTCAAACAGGAAATCAGGGTCACAGCCACAGAGAAAACTAAGATGTGAGAGCTGAATCATTTTTAACCTATCATGTCTGTGAGTATCCGAGTCAGAAAACCAACTAGAAGGTTCATTATATGATTCTTAATGGAGATAAAATTTAAGACATTGAAGAAGTCTAAGACACTAAGCCATAGAGATAGGCTTAGGCATGGGAAGAAGGGAATGGGAGAAATAGAGAAAAGAGTAGAGTAGACAGGGAGGGCTGGGAGGAATCGAGCTAGTCTGTCCTGAAGATTTCTGACGTCATCTAAGTCTGGGTTGTTCAGGAGTTCCCAGGAACAAGGATTTTCTCATTCTTTTCTAGTCAACACTTGTAGAACCTTCTTGGATATTTTTATTGTTATTTATATCTCAGCTGAACACTCTCTTCCACTGAGGCCCATTTTCCCATTGGAGGAAGGGAACGTGGAGGTGATTTAACCCTCTTACCAGCCCTTCAGCTGGGCCTTCTTGTTCTTTCATACTTTCAGAGGGGGCTTCTTCCTCCTTGTAGGCCCTTCCCTCCTTTGCCACTGGTCCTTAGACCAGTGCCCCTGGCTCCTGCTGGATGTCGGTTAGGCACTGCCTCAGACCTGGTCAGCAGAATCTCTGTATTAACAAATTCCTGGGTTGTAGGTGGGAGTAGGGGTGGGGTTGGGGTACTCTAATGAACTTTATATTACGTTAAAGTACGAGAAGCATATTTATCTCTATCTTCATGACTTATTTTCTCCATTTCTGCTTGGAAACGAAGACTCAAGCTAATCGTGATGTCCTAACACTAGCTTAGAAAGCTCCAAGTATAGTGGAAATATTTAGACAAAGTATTTATGTGTCCTAAATCTCTGCTCCTTTAGTGCCACTAGTATTAAAGCATTGTGCACAGTGCCTGTGAACAGTCTTCCTCTGTAGAGTTCTTCATCCTCTTTCTGCTTTAAATTCACCTTCATAGTAATCCCCATTTTGGAGTTGGTTGATTTAGCTGCTTGGAATCTCCTCAGCACTTCCTGTGACAATCGCACTGCCTTGCTTCCTCTATGAAGGCTGCTTTACTTTTCTGTGTACCAGCCAGACGGAAAGATTTCGGTTCCTGATAGTATGGCCAGAAAATGCAACTGGACTCCTACCTAGTCTTACCCAGTATGAGCTGCCAACCAGTTCTGTGAACTTGAGCAGCTCACGCAATGATTCTAACTCTGCACAATGGTTTCTAATGGGACTGATCTGGTTGTTCCTTTCATATCAGCCCATGAGCTCTTAATATGATAAAGTGGTCATTTATAGAAATAAGAGGGAGACATTTAAAATGAAAGTTGGAGGCAGAGTCATCTAGATTATTTTAGTCATTGTATACACACACACACACACACACACACACACGCATGCACACACCTTTTAAAAACCATTTTTACAGCATTTTCAAATGGAAAAAACACAAAGTTGAATTCTATTGAGTTTTCCATTTATTTCTTGGCTCTCCCTCCCCCTGTAGGAAGTGCTAGTACACCACTAGGTGATCACCACTAGGCGATCAAAAGCTGAGTGGAGAAGCCATGAGCAAGTGTCTCAGCTTGTTCACTAGGGTCACATGACCCTCAAGTTGGTACTGACTGCATCTGAGGCTCTGAGGCAGGCGCCTCTTGGAAGGGGATCCTATATGTTGGGAAATCTCTGGAGATCCCAGGAGCTGTGCTGAGGGCTCCTGTTTGTAGGGGAGGGGGCGAGAGGAGCTGTGAGGATGAGGATCATCTGGAAAGAACCAGCTGGTCATGGAGATTGACCAGTCACAACTGTCTTCTCTTTATGGGAGGAAAACACCAAGAGATCACATGACCAGGAAGGACAGTTCCACTAATGGCAGGGGCTTAGGGCAAAAGCCTCAGGTGATTTTTTTTAAAGCAAAATGAGGGAGAGCCTACTTTTGGGTTCTTCATAAATTATTCATTACAATCCATTAGTGCTTGATAATAAGGCACAATTATGTGACATTTTGTCAGCATTCTGGGCTACAGTCTGGAAAGAATAGAAGCTGTCATTTCCTTGTTGTGTGCTGGGACCATGTCGGCTCCTGAGGCTGTCTTTAAGCAGGATCTGTCATTACTGTTATTACCTTAGGGATCGGCCTGAATATCTTACTGTTTAATCATCTACAAATCAATTTATTTTTTGTGTTTATTGTTTTTGTGTTTGTGTGGCTAGAGTTCTCAGGCCTTCCTCGTCTCATCAGTGATGCTGCCTGAAATCTCAGCCACTTACTCCTTTTTCTTATTTCTCTTTAAGATAAACTGAAAGAAAACAGACCTGGAAGTGCCTTCCCAGGCAGACGTGTAATAGAGCAACAGGAATTCAGGCCTCAGTCTTACCTCATAACTCTTGTTTGTTTGCCTGTTTGCCTTTCTGTTTTGTTTTGTCTTTAGTTGTAGATCATCTTTCAAGGAAGATACTTGTTTCATGAAGTGTGAAAAAAACATCTAGGAAGCTACACTCTGATTTAGATGTACTCTCTCTAAGATTCAGAATGGCCATTGATTCTAAAAAGTCAACTGATTCTGGAACAGTGAAAATCCAATTCATAATTTTGTTTTCACTCCTAGACACTTGAGGACAAAACCTAGTCCTAAGAGCCACAGGTGACTGAAATAAACCGTCTCTTTGTTCCCAGTATCCTTCTCTTGTTGTATCTCCCTGCTTTTGCAACTGATTGTAGGGATAGATACTTTCTCTACTTTATTGTGAAAGTAAACAGAGGCCCTGTTCAAGATTGGTGGTTCAATACAGGTTAAACTGGATGAACTAAGACCTGGGAGGACCAAGTGGATCTCTTAGTGGGGGTCTTCCTGTATTTTCTTGGTCAGGACTGGTAGACCAGTAATTCATCTTGCTCTTCTTCCCGAGACTGTGTGGCTGTCTCCTCTGGAGTTAGTGATTTGTTATGATACTGCTTCCTGAAGTTTCTCTGGAGGAAAAGAAAGGAACCATGGATCTGGACTGATTGGATTACCTAGCTGTCTTCTAGCAAAAAGGTTATTGAGGAAACAGGACACAGTACATGTTAAGCTGTAAACAAGCACCTTCATTTTGAAAAGGGTCTGGATATAGGAGGGGCATATTGGGACTCTAAAGTAGCCTGTCAGTGGGGGACTCTAAATGTAGGAAGTCCTCAGATCAGAAATTGTCATGACGAAGACCTCACACTCTTACTGAGGCCTTCTCAAATCCTAGAAGCAGTGAACAAGCCACATTTGGAAGGCCCCTACCTCTACCCCATCCCTGACTTTTTCATCTGGAGGCAGCAGCCCCAAAGGAGGATTTCTCAGGTAGTGTTGACATTTTGAAGCCAGATAACTCTTTGCTGCAGCTGACCTGACTATGGTTGGGGCATTTAGCAGTAACTGTGTCCTCTACCCATGAGAAACTAATAGCACTCACTCCCCCTACTATACCCGATTTCAGTTGAGACAACCAGAAATGTCTGCGGACATTATCAAGGTCCCCCATGAGATACATTTTTTCCCCACCAACCCTATCTGAGAACATTAGTCTAGAAACTGAGCAAAAGGCTGTGAGAGAAGAAGATAACCACGTAGAGATGACGTCAGCCTCAAGTGCACGTTTCGGGTCGTGGTGTGGATGTCAGTGGTCCACACTTCTCTTCCTCGTTCCTGCCAGCTCCTCGGAGTTGCTGTCTTTGTTCTTGCTGAGGTCACAAAATAGAGTGGGTGGCTGTAGAATCGGTACTTATCCCATCACTATGACAGGACACCCGAAGAAGTAAGGGAAGACGAATTTAATCTGGTTCATGGCTCCGTAGCCAGTCATGGCGAAGAAGGCGTGGTGGCAGAAGTTGCTCATGATCGTGGCAGTGGGCAGTGATGGGTGGCTGGTGGCTTTGCATCAGTGGTCAGAATGGGTTGGTAGTCCAGAAATAGAAAGACTCAGGCAAGAGTAGGTTCAGACTAACACTCCGAAGGCTCTCCTCCCATTGACTGGCATCTTCTGGATAGCCCTTACCTCCTAATTTTCCAAAACATGCCCAAAATAGTGTCATCACCTTGAGACCAAGTGTTCAAACACATGAACCCCCGAGAACATTTCCTATTCAAACCATGATGGTAGCTATACGAGACATACCTAGCTCTCACAATTGGAGACCAGGGAAGCCAAAATCCAAGATAATGCTGATCTCTTGTCTTGCGAGGCCTTCTTACTGGTTTGTTGGTGGCTTCATAGGCCACAATGGACAGTCAACTCTCATGTCTTATATAGGTACCATTCTTCCTTTGCCTTCATGATTTAGTGAAAATCCTAAGGCCCCATTTCCTAATACCAGCGCATGAAGAATACAAAGGAAGCCAGAATTTGTCTGTAACATTGATATAGCTCTATACCAATGCCTTAAGGGTTGTCACTGTCTACTTATTAAGAATCAGCCCTCAGGTATCTTTTGGCTCAGCCAGACCTATCAGCTCATCACTACAACATGGTACAGCTTCAGATGTAGCCAAAGTAACTTCCAAGCCAAGGCCTTTGCCAAGTTAGAGGGAACAGGGGCCCCCCGGGGAAACAGCTAGGTTAGTAAGGTGCCTTTAAAAGCATCAGAACCTCTTCAGTCCCCAGAGTCAATGTGAAAATGCTGGGCCTGGGTCACACACACCTACCATCCCCTGCTGGGAAGGCAGAGATAGGTGGATCCCTGGCATTCACTGACCGGCTAGCCTAGCCTGTTGGGCGAACCTCAGGCCACTGAGATACCCTCTCTCAAGCAAACAAGTTGCGCGGCCTACCCAAGGAATGACACAAAAGTTGATCTCTGGCCTACATATGCATGCAAGCACACACACACACACACACACACACACACACACACACACACACACAGACACACACACTCGTGGGGGCGGGTGCTTCTCTAGAGCCAAACGGAAGTGAGACTTGAAAGATGAAAGCAAAGGCACATGACCTTTGGGGTCAGCAGGTGAAAGGTCACCCCACTTTGCCTGCAGAGAGAATTTTGCTGCTTTGTGTGAGACAATAAGGAACTGTTCGCAGTTTGTCAGGAATCTACACCAGCGTCTCCTTCCAAGACCTGGGAGCTGCAGACAGCCATGTGCACATTATCAACTCTTCGGATTATCTTTCAGCCTCCCTTTCTGTCCCCTCCCCCACTCTTCCAGCTGCCTATGGTTAGACTTCATTGCATCTGGCATCGACTTCAGCTTTTCAAGTTGCTCAGGCAGCCCTGACTGGTCAGGGCACTGTCTTGTTTGGTTCCTTCAGATGAGAGATTGGGAGGAAGGAATTTAGAAACCTTAGCCACCCAGTTCTTCTCCCACAGTGGTAAACACACTTTAGAAACTAGAGACAGCGCCTTCAAACCCCTCAGTGTTTAAACACCTCTCTCAGCTCATTCGTGTAGTTTCTTTGTAAAAGTTTTTATTATCAGGTGTAGAAAGGGCAAGGGGCTCCCAGCTTCTAATTTCTTCAAGCATCAGAAGTGACCTTTTGAAGATGGCTTTAAGACTTCAAATGAGTGCCACTGTCTTGCTATTGTAACTACTGCTGTGCGCTGTCCATAAATAATAATCAGACCACAAGGCATAGTGCGAGCTTCTATACTGACGTCTCCCTTTCTTTTCCACTCTGTCATTTCCCAAGCCATCTCCCCTTCTTAGTAACTGTATCTGCCTTCCGAAACTGTGTCCCATACTGCCTTCAACTCTAGCCTGTGGCTATGGTCTATGGAGCCATTTGTGCGTGCTAGTTCCATAAACTATTTTCAGCTGGTAAGCTTTCTTCAGTCGTCACAAGTATATCTGAATGCCAAGGATTTCTTGTTCTTAATCAGAGCAGTCACAAAAGAACCACAGATTAAGGGCTTCTGTGTCCTGCATAATAAGAGAATTCCATGTATCACCTCAATAGATCTCCATGACAACCCTATGCAATCGCTATTGTTATTCCATGTTGTAAATGAAAAATTAAACAACAGGAGAGCGAGTAACTTTCCTAAAAGCCCAGAAAATAGAAAAACAAGAGAGGTGCTAGAAGTCATCTTAGCTTCCATTCACATTTCACTTTGTGAATAACTTTGGAGTTAGAAAAATTGATCAATTTTTCACGGGCATCAAAGCTCTATTTTCATTCTCAAAGTAGCCTTTTAGAAGTTGTCTTTCCCAAATGAATTGTAAAATTCATTTCTATATAGGTTACTCATTTAGCACTGGAGTGGCAATCCGGGGTGGACTCGTTAATGTTAACTGTGTACTTGAACAGCCTAGAGTCACATGGGTAGAGAGTCTTGATAAATTCTCTAGATCCAATTTGCCTGTGGTCATATCTCTGAGTATTGACTTGATTGTTAATTGATGTCAAGAAGACCCAGCCCATTGTGGTCAGGTCAGTACCATTCCCTAGGCAAGGGGTCCAGAGCAGTATGAGAAAGGGAAAAGCTAGCTGAGAACAAGCAAGCAGGCAAGCAAGGATGTGTGCTTTTGTTTCTCTTCTTTTCCCTCCCTCCCTCCCTCCCTCCCTCCCTCCCTCCCTTCCTTTTTTCTTCCTTCCCTCCCTCCTTCCCTCCCTCCCTCCTCCCTCCCTCCTTTCCTCCTTCCTTCCTTCCTCCCTTCCTCCCTCCTTCCCTCCCTCCCTCCTCCCTCCCTCCCTCCCTCCTTCCTTCCTTCCTTCCTTCCTTCCTTCCTTCCTTCCTTCTTCCTTCCTTCCTTCCTTCCTTCCTTCCTTCCTTCCTTCCTTCCTTCCTTCCTTCCTTCCTTCCTTCCTTCCTTTTTTTCTTTTTAGTCCAGATGTAGGATGACTTGTTTCAAGTCTGCCTTCACTTCCCCTCAGTGATGGACTGTTATCTGGAATTGTCAGCCAAATAAGGCCCTTTCTCCTCTAACTTGCTTCTTGGTGTTTTATTGCAGCAATAGAAATGAAAAAAGAACACCGGACAAAGTACATGTCATTGATTTATTCTGAAAAATACCTGTCACTCATCTTTAACACCACCCATTCCATACGAGTCTTAGCTTTGGTCTTGTGTTTTTGAACATGGGTGGCATGGTTTTCTAACTTTCCTTATTTCCTTTACACTTGATTTTAGCTAAAAGGCCTAGGAGTGATAAGATTATGTTTAAAATTTAGCCTCATACTCCACACGCTTTTGCTAAATTGTGTTTCCTTCAGATTCTTAAGTTGGAGGAGTGGGAGGAGAGGAGGGAGGGGGAACTGGGATTGGTACATAATAAATAAATAAGCACAATTATTTTGAAAGAGATTCTTAAGTTGAGATCAGGGAGAACCACGGTTTAATGCCATAGTCTTATGTATTTTCAGATTAGTTTCAGAGAGAAAGTGTTCTATTATTAGTTAGATTCTACTCTCTCGTCTCCCCTTTTTGGGAACAGTTCACTTAATTTCAAACAAAGATCAAATTCATTATAACATGCCCTTTCCTGCCCCGGCAGTCTCTCCTCAAAGAAGGGAGACAGGGCCAAATAGACAAAATTTTCCTTGCGATTTAACATCCGGGTTTCCTGGAGGCGTTTGGTATAGATGTGTGTAGTTTGGGTAAAGAATGTCTCTTCCTGACCCTGAACTCCCAGGAGCTGTTGGGAGTGGTGTTTTCCTCTGGTAGACTTGTTTAAACCACCTACAGTGAGGGGAATCAGGCCACACTGCGGAGGTATCCTGTGGTTCCTTTAAAAGTCTCTTGTTTGGCCCCATAGACTTTTCTTGCATTACCAAAAATCTTCCATAAAGTCAACCACAACCGTAATACTGGGGACTCCGGCTCACATTTGTGGCAATCAGGAAATAGATTAAACACAGGTTTTTCCAGCTGCCAAAAGTGATGTCAATTGTGGTAATGATTGTTACCTCAGTTCCCTGCAGATCCAGGGCTGTCTGAGTGAGCGTCTGTTCCTGGGCCCTGTTCGCACGCTGTTATGGAAAAACTGATGATGGCTGGGAACAACTGGGTATCCGGACACTTACTCACATGCAGTCAGGGGTTTGCTTTCTTGGAGCAATCAGACTCGAGGGACAGAGGGCGCGTGAGAATCCTATTTAGTGTTGAGAGCCAAAGAAAGGTTGTGGTGGTAGATCTGCCTCCCTCCCTTTTTGTCTGACTAAAGACACTGTGTTGCAAACCCTCTTAACCCTCTCTTCACAGAATTGTAAAGGAAGCCGGGATGTAATTTAAGCCCACTGGTTTGTATTCAAGCCAGACTTCTAAATTCTGTGTCCTGTTTTCTGACCATTATAAACAAAATAAAACCCCAAACCCGAAAGTGACGTGATGTTAACAGTATAAACCCCAGAACTAACTAGAATGTAATTCCAGTAAGAGAAAAGATGCTGTCGAAACAGTCCCCCGTGAGAGGAAAAGACTTCCTGCCCCGTGGCACTTATGGTCGGCCGCGTATTGTAGAAAAATTTCTCTAAGTCTTTCTGCTCTGATTCTGTTATATATGTGGATGTACATATTACTTCTTTCATTGCTGTGACAAAGCAGTCTAGGACGGAAGGACCTGTTTAAGGTTATGATTCAGGGATGCAGTCTATCAGGGCTGGGGAGTTACCACCACAGGAGCACGAGGCAGCTGGTCACGTGACCGCCCCAATCAGTGGACAGAGAGGGGTGGCTACTGTTGCTCAGCCCCTTCTATCTTTTCATTCACTCCTGGGTCCACGCCCACATTTAGGGCGGGTCTTCCTGCCTCCGTTAACCCAAGTCTAGAAACCCCTTCAGCCACGTGCACGTGCGAGGTTTGTCCCCTGGGTGATTTTATATCTGTCAAGTTGACAAAAATTATTAATCCTAGTGGCATGTTACTGATGGAAACATTGAAGGCATTTCGATTTACCCGTTTCCAGGGACTCCGTTATGCCGCTGATACCATTTGCTTTATTATTGAGCTCCTCTTTAATTAGTTAAAGGAATGCAAAATTAATTTGGTTAAAAGGATTTTTTAAAAATTAATTTTACGAGTGTGAGCGTTCTGCCTGTATGTGTGCTTGTACACTACATGTGTTCCTGGTACCTACAGAGGCCCAGAGAGGGTGCTGGGTGCCCTGGAACTGGAGTTACAGATGGTTGTGAACTGCCATGTGGGTGCCAGGACTCGAAATGGCTCCCTCCGGAAGAACACCTAGTGCTCTTAACCCTGAGCCGTCTCTCTGGCCTCAGTTTCAAATATTTTAGAATTTTATTTGAATGTATTATCGACAGCACACCTTTACTTATTGAGAACTGAACATCTTTGCTTACATTTCTTTTCCCATCCCTAATCATTTTGAGAAGTTTCCAGAGCACAGTGGAAGCCTGGAAAAGAAGAACCCACGGGGGTGGGGGTGGGGGACAGCACAGCATTCACCCCAGTAGGCCACAGAGGAACCAAACGGCTCCATTGCCTCCTTGGTAGATAATGATTTCTCTTTCTGTAATAAAGCTTGCCTTTCTTCATTGGTGGTCTCCTGAAGTCACCAGCCCTGCTAGAAGGTCTTTTGCGGGGACAAAGGAGGAACTGGAGCGAGATGGCCTCTCACATGTTGGCACATCATCCTGGATTTTCTCCCTGGCAACCCTGTGCTCCTGAAGGTCTGGCCAGCACCGTTGTTATTTTCCCCAGCTCTCCCCATGTGACTGGCACCGGGCACGAGTGCTATTTAAGCAGCTCCATTAAAGCATTGGTTTGGTCTGCTTGGTTACCCTTTGCCATTTCAGACCACGAAACCCAGTCTTGCCAACGCAATCTTGGCTAGTTTGAAAAGAAAATTTCTTTCTTTAGCTTAAATGCCTTTCTATGTTTCAACGCCAGGCAGCGGCTATCAAAGTCCTTACCTCTAACTTGTGACTAATTATTTCGAAGTGATTGCTGGAAGGCATTAGACTAGAGACAGTACATTCTCACTCCCTAGTGTCGCCTTCTTCCAAAGCTTCAGCCTGCCATCCTACTTCTTAGCTCCACCTTCTAGAGACTAGACAGATTCTCCTGTGCCCAACCTTTCCACAACCTCCTTTTGCCTTAAGTGGACGGTTGGTGAGCTTGGCAGAGATGCCTCTCTAGAGCACTGTCTGCTTCTTGGGTGCTACCATCTGACTTGGATGTTGGAGGATCCTGCTAGTGTTTTACAGTCTACCAAGGAGATTGGTGCTCCCATTTCTTCAGCTATGATTGTGCGGTAACAAATGTTATCATTAAGGCATCTCTGCTTACTGCCATGTGACAGCATTTGCAACTGGAGTATTTGATTTTGGGTTTTGCCATTCTCTCATTTTCTAGGCTCAGCTACTAGACTGAGGAATGCTTTTCAAAAGTCTTCCTGGAGTGTGTTCTTAATATATTGACATCCTAGAAGATGTGATTTCTGAGTTAGTATTACTAGGAGTTGTTGCAGTAGCAGCCCCAGGGAGAAAGCTGGAGGAATGAATGACAGTGGCATGACCTTGAATGTATATGTGAAATAAGAAAACAGCCCGTGGTGGTGGCACACCCCTTTAATCCCAGCACTCAAGAGGCAGAGGCACGGGGATCGCTGACTCTGAGGCCAGCCTGGTTTGCAGAGTGAGTTCAAAAGAGCTAGGGCTATTCAGAGAAACCCTGTCTTGGAAAAACAAAAAATAACAAAAAAAAGCAGGAGAGGGAGAAGGGGAAAGGGAAAAGAAAGAAGAAGAAGGAGAAGAAGGAGAAGAAGAGATAGAGAAGAGGAGAAAGGAGAATGAGAAGGAGAGAAAAAAAGACGCAGTAAGGAGCAAAGCATCCGCCTCAGAAGCGAAGCAACCTCCTCCGCCTCATCCGCCGCCTCCTCCTCCTCCTCACTCCGCCCCTCCTCCTTCCTCCTCCTCCTCCTCCTCCTCTCCATCATCTCCGCTCGAAGAAGAAGAAGAAGAAGAAGAAGAAGGGGGGGGAACAGTAGACTTGCCAACCCCTGGAGATGTCTCCACTGATAAAGGGCTTGCTGTGCAGTCATGAGGATCTTAGTTTAATCCCCAGAACATCCCGTTTAAAAATCTGGGCATGGTGGTTTGTACAAGTAAATCTACTCCTGAGAGGCATAGACAAGAGGATCCCTGAAGTTTGCCGGGCAACGAGTCTGACTGAATTTGTGAGCTTCATATTTAGTGAAAGACCCAGCCTTAAAAATATTAAGTGGAAAAGTCATTGAAGGGGATTCCAGAGGCTAGCGCTAGCATCACAGCTGCCATCTTGGAGGACAGACCAGTGCCCAACAGGAATGTTTGAGCTCCCAAACTTCCATTTCTTCCCTCTCCATTTCCCAGGGTGGGAGAGCAAAGCCAGAATACACAGCAGCTCACCCTACTTCCAATTCCAGACAGTGAATTAGGAAGATGAGACAAAGGATAGGCTACTACGGTGACGTCAACAACGGGCCAACAATTTCACATGACTCCTTTCACATGTTTATAAGAATGAGTAAGTATGGGAGGATGATTTGAATGTTAGTTTTCCCTTTTTAAAAAACACATTTAAGAATGAACGCAGGATTACAAAACCTTAAAACTTTCCATATAAATTGTGAAATTGGAATAACTGAATTAACAGTCAGTTACCCATGGGTGCCAGGCATTATAAACGTACTATGGAAATTTCCTTCTTTAGATCTTCTAGTATTTTATAAGTGTTCTGTGTTATAACTTTCCCGAATACACATTTATGTTAAATGAAAATGTGATGTGGCTGTTTTGACACTATATTCACCCTGCAGTGGATTGAACCCAGGGCCTTGTACGTGTCAAAAGAAGCAAGTATTGTTCTTAGCAACATTCCCAGACCTTGACACACTTCTTTAAGTATAGGATTTAATGAATAGGAAATTGTCTTGCTAAATCCACAGTGAGATTTCAAACAGTAATCTCCACGGAAGGAAACTGAGCCTTGCAGACCTTTTAAAAATACCATAGATGAGGGAGGGCTATTTTGTGGCCATATTTTAGAACTATTTTTTTACTCCTATTTTCCAAGAATCAAGAATAATAACCCTGGTCAAACACTCACTACTATGTTGCACTTGACTCCACAGAATGGCAACAAGTTTCAAAACCAAGCTGCTCAAGATGGTCTCTGACCAATGGCTCTGACTAAATGTGGCTTTTCGGAAGGGTACAGACCTCCCCTCCCCGTACCTCTGTTTCAGCCGCCTACTGTTTTTCAACTTTCACAGCCCAAACTGATCCTTCCGCCAAAACAATGTGAAGGGAGGCAAAAGCTGTGTTTGTTTTTCAGCTCAAGTAGGCACAGTTTAAGTGGGTACAGTTCCGGAAGATGTAATTCTTTCTGGATGCCATAATGCAATAACTTGTCGGACTCAAGTGGCATCGCTCAAGTGTTGACTTATTTGATAATGCTTTAAAAAGGACATTTGTCACTTTCTGGCAGCAGGATTAGGTGGGTTTTATCGGACAAGAAGATACACAAAGAGGGGTACAGTAGATACTGGTGTGGTGATGAAATTTTGTCCAAGTGTAACTTCCTGCTGCTAACTCTCATGACAGGAGCATCACGTTTCTGGATTCAGAAGTAATTCCCCGGGGGCGGGGGGGGGGGGATGTAACTAGAGAGAACGCATGACAGAACATCCCCGCTTGAGGTTTGCGCCGAGTCTTCTGCTGAGGAAATGGGTTGCATTTGGTTTCCATTTTATGCACAGGACCAGTGAGCTCTTAAATTTGGAAAGTAGCATGGCCACGTTTGGTATGGGCACCTGGGGTCTGCTGATGGAGGCTGTGGAAGCTAAGGACATTGTATGTACATACGGCCGTGTCATCTCTGTTGCTGATTAGGGTATCTGCCATTGCATTTGTGTTTGTAAAAGACATGTATTGAATTTCACAACTGTGAGAACGTAGTGTGGCTATCCTTTTTTGAAACATATTCCTAAATTGCAAAAACCTATGCACCTAGAGCATAGCCCTTTCTTCCGCCGCATTGGGTGTTCCAGGCTCAGCCTGTCTAGAGTGCAAGAGTGTAGTGCTAAGGATATAGGAAGATGAGCGTAAGTCCACTAAAGCCTCGGAGAGGTCTGTCTGTGAAGTCTATCGTCTTTTTCCCTGGTGCACAAAAAGACAAAAGCCTTTGCAGCTTCAGTCCTGAAGCTCTCTGGCTTTAGGTAATAGGTCCCTGGGAACTATCAACCCCTTTATTCGCTGTATTTGGCTAGGAAAGCTTTTTGACGATCTCCAAAGATAAAATGTGCCCTCCAAGAGCTAAGACTGGCTGCTCTAGAGACCACAGGCAAGACTGCCTGAGATCGAGAAGGCAGTTGCTAAAAGAAGTGGGAACTTGAGAAGGCGTTCCACAAACAGGGCTATAAACCATGGCTGCGTGATCTGAACAAGTACCCTGCCTCCCAAAGGGCCCCGCTGAAGGACAGTTCTCACTGGGGTGGTCTGAGTCATCACCTGGCAGATTCTTGCCTTTTGTGTGCAGTCATGGGTTCACACCATTGTACAAAGCCAGGCAGGTGTGCTCTTCAGACTGCCTCTGTGGCCTTGTGTTCCATTCTCCCCACATCAACTCCAGTTTTTGCTTTTTCTTAAGTTCCTAAATTGGTGACACCAATGGGTGATATTTGTGCCTGAATTGTGTCTTGGTTGGTTTTACGTGAAAGCCTTTTTTAAAGCAGAGGGCCATGACTTTGGGAGGGAGCTATTTGATGAAGGGATATGTTCTTTATTTTTTTTTTCTACTTTTGAACAGGCTTATGTAAAATTACGAAAGTGGTACCTGGTAGTGCGAAGCCGTGTATTTAAGCAGACAGCGAGGCTGTCTTTCTGTTTCCCCTTCCAGGGTCCCCTAGTCCCTGCCCTGTACACCCGTGCAGTTTGGCACGTGTGATGGTAAACCTGGGTACAGTTTGTTCCCAACCTAAGCTGTTCGTCCGGCCCTCCTGGAGGAGAGCCAGATATGAAATGAAAAACATGCTGTGTGCCCTTCATTCCCCACCCCCTCTCCCCTGTATAGGTGGCAGCTTCTTTGTCACAGGTCGTTGAATAGAGTGTGGCCTACCTAATTTTAGGCCCAGAGCTGTGAATCTCTGATTAGCTGTCTCTTGATATTCTGATAGGAATTCAGGAGAAACTTAAAAGTAAATGAGAACCCCAAAACTTGTCTGCGAGTATCATAGCCGAGCTGAGGCTGTTAGAAGAATGGCCTAGCCCATTCTCCCCATGGAGTAAATTCTGTCTCACTGCAGTTAAAGGGAGAAACCCAGGACACTTTTATTTGTTTGCTTTTGCTTTGGCATCTCTATACTGAGTCTTTATTAGTAAGTAAAAGGTAGTCTGTCTTTTAGAGGCAGAGTTAATATTTTACAATAAATAGAAATCTCATAAAATGAGTCTTCTTTGGTAAACTTTGACTTTATCTGAAAGCCAGTGTGTAAATAGGAAATGCTGGTGGCTCAGTGTCACAATCAACCCCTTCAAAGGGAGACAGAGGGTAGGCTTGGGAGTACACACCTATAATCCCAGCACTGGAAAGGCTGAGGCGTGAGGATCATGAGTTCAAGGACATCCTGGGCTACACAGCAAGACCCAGGCTCAAAAACAACACTAGGGAGAGCAGAACGAGAGAGGACAAACAAGTTGTGTCAGTCCGCATTTATGGTCGTGAGTTTTAGAAACCACTGTCCTTTTGTGTCTCCTGTGGGCCTTGTCCATATCTGAAAGCATTGTCTTGTTATCCCAGTAGTTAGATAAAGGCCTCCTGAACTGTCCACAGGGGTTTCCACCACATACCTGCCCTAGATCTCTATATTTAACTCCATGTGTCCCTTGCGGTCTTTGGCAGTCTTACGAAGCGGCATCCTTCTTATGGCCTACCCAGGGCTGGTCTCTTCCTGTCCCAAGCCTTGTTCTATCATGTCTTCAACGGCAAGTCTGTGGCATGCCTGCCCTTTGTTCAGATCATATTTATTAAATGCCTGTGATGTGGCAAGCCTTGTACAAATACTGGGGTGACAATCCCTGTTTCCACATCCCCGGATTATCCCTTTTCTTCCAAAGGCAGCCAAATGTGTCAGTGAGGCATTTAACTAATGTTCTTAGCTAGAAGCCCGCTTCCCCACCTTTGTGAATCTAGAAATTTCCCTGGGTGCACCTGTTGTGAAATTCACCTGTTGGCTTCACGTTCTATTTATAATGAAACTTGCCTTTCTTTCGGAAACTGCTAGGAGGCCAACTTCAGCAGAAGTGAACTTCGGCGACTCCATGTCACTTAAAGTAGTCATTTTCTCATTCACCGAGTTATTTATGATAATCTGCCTTAATGCAGACTGTTCTGGGCACTCTATACATATTCATATAGATAGACTCAATTCTGAGTACACGAAAAATAGGTACCTCGGAAGCACTGTCTGATGTAAAACTGGAGAGCAAGAGATGTTTTCAGGGGTTCATAAAGAGTCTCCTTTCTGAAGGGGAGTTACAGATAATTTCCCACTATGATGAGTTTTCTTGAATTGGAGGAAAGAAATGTGTTTTTTTTCCTAAATACATTTCTGTTACACCTAAATTGGAAGTTCGAGTGTAGGCTCGAACTGTGCGTTGTGTTTTACAATATTTAAATGAGAGCTAGAATGAACATTTTTGCTTCAAACATAAGCCTAAAGAATTTTGTGTTTATTTGTTGCCAAAACTCTGAAATATATGGATCACATTGATCTGTTTGCTGTAGTGTTCACTACTTTAGCTTGGGACTGCTATAAACACTTGTATTTTGAAAGAAAACTTAAATATAGTGTGTTGGCCTTATGTAGGTACATAGTAGGTACTACTACTTATGCCTATAACTTCAGTTGATCTCAGACAAATCCTTCTGTAAGGAGGGAGCTTCCCATAGTTTGCTTGAGTACACATTTCCAGATGCCTATGGTAACATGTTTCCATTTTCTTTCCAGAATGAAGACCTAAATGACCTCAGAAAATCCTCCTTTAACTCATGGGTACCCAGACTCAAACTATTTCACAACTCACAAGCAGGACCTCACGTCTTCCTCTTCCGTAGATGGTACGATGCATCCATTACAGTTTGTTTACTCTGTACAATCCTCAGGAGTTCATTGACTGAACTGCACGTTCAATATTGTGCCAAGCAAAAAGAAAGCACTGTGACCCCGGGACAATGAGTCTGCGTAAACTTCATCTTGATCCTTAAGGACTTCGCTGGCCACAGTGAGCTGGTGTGCCCACCACCATGCCGCAAGAGAATGGGTTTATTCTCGTCGCATCTACAGCGTCCGTTTCATCTACTCTGAAACCGTGTTCCATGAAGCGCCGCTGTAAATTCTTTCATACGGAACTGTTCACGTTGGGTGGAGAGAGTATTAAATATTTAACATAGGTTTTGATTTATATGTGTAATTTTTTAATGAAAATGTAACTTTCCTTACAGCACATCTTTTTTTTGGATGTGGAACTGAGGTATTTGATGTTCTGTTGTAAAGAGTGGAGCAAATGCTTAAAATGAGGCAAAGAAGAGTAGTCTAGGGTATGATCCTTGTTTTGAGATTCTAATTCAGAAAAATAATATAATAAGAATCATAGTGCCATAGAAAGTTCTGTACTGTACAGTTATACTCGCTGATACTGTCTCTTGTAATATAAACTTGATGTTGAGCTGAGTTCCTTTTAAAAATTCATTTTAGTTTTGATTTTTGTTTTGGGTTTTGTTTTTTTTTTCCCAAACAGAAGGAGGATGTATTCTACTGGGGTGCTTTCAGGTGTCAGTTTAGATTTGGTAACTGAATGGAAGCAAAACTGCAAGAAAAGAAAGCCACAGACTTTCATTGTATATACTGTAGAGAGAAGGAGGCATGAGCGATCCCTTCAAGTCAAAAGCTCTCTTTGGAATGAAGAATGTGGGTGTTTATAAATTCTGGAAATGTCTTTCTGTTCATAATAAACTAGACACTGTTGATCTCCCCCTCCCCACTTCTATAAGCTTCTAGCTCCCACTCCCTCTCTTCTTTCTGTGTACACATCATGTTTCGTTTCATACATTGTCTTGAAAAGGCTGTTAGGAGAAGTGTGTTCTTGCTAACTGGAAATTAAAATTCCAGATTCTTCCTTCTGCCCTCCCTCCTCCCCACCCCCCTTCTTTCCTTCTTCCTTCCTTCCGGGGCTCCATGTTATGTCCCCTAAGACACCTATCTCTTGTGTTCTGAGAGCTTTCAAGTGTTGTGTGTGTTTTTTAGATGAATGCGGTTGGCCCATTTGCCCTGGTGTTTGCTGGCCTTTTAGCGGTTATCTAATAAACGCGGTTTACGGAGAGCACAGAAAAACATAGTGACCCACCACTGAGGCTTCTAGCCAGCAGTGAAAATGTTAATCCTTTCCTTGTTTGGAAAGTCCACATGTCTTGGAATTTTTCATGTATTAAATAGCAATGGCAATGAATATACCTGAAGATGTTGTCTTTAGAATTGTAAATTATTGCCATGAAACTTCCGAAAAGTATAGCGAATTGATGCAGTTATGGGCTCCCTTTGAGTCCCTAGGAAGGCAACCCTGCTGGGGGGAGGAGCAACTCTTTGCCTCTGGGAGGGGTTGAGCTGCCCTGGGTGGGGCTGCAAGGAAGGAGCTAGGGCTGAAAGGCACTGCCGTGACCATTGCCCTGATCAACCGATTAGGGACCCCTTGCTCTATTCAGAGGGATGAATTGACCCCCGACTGCTGAGGCCAGTGTTAGCACTCAGTCAGCCAGAAGACACGTACCTCACAGACTGTTGTACAATGTTCATTGTTGCAGATCTTAATCATTTGCATGCTCATCAGTTTCTAAGGTAAATAGGTCTCTAGTCATAAGAATACATTGTTTTCAAGGAACTCTGCCCGAGTGACATCATTTGCTGTCAGTAGAAAACCCCACTGGCTTGGAAAAATCTGATGTGAAAGTTGTTTTTTGGTTTTTTGTTTGTTTGTTTGTTTGTTTTGTTTTTACAAATGTGTAAGCAAAAGCTCTCATTGTCAAAGTAACTTTTCATTCTTTAAGCCTTCTGACTCAAATGCTTGCTGATGTAAGAAGAAAGCAAGCGGCTTGCTCCCCACCCCGCCCCCCAGGATCTGAGTAATTGAAGAGAGAGCAGTGAACAAAGTCAGCCCCAACTGTTTGCCTAGAAAGCCGGCTGTGATAGCTCATGGAGCCCAGGCTTCAGATATCTATGACTATCATGCCTCTGGATGTGGGGCTATTGACATTTGGTGTGAGAGTGGAAAAGAAGATCCTGGGTAGGCATCTCCTAGCTTCTTGCTTTTTATGGAGTCAATAGTGCAGAGGTAGACATTCTTCCTTCAGCTTCATCTAGAGTCACCTGAGCTGGGTGGGATGAAAGCTTCCAATCAAACATAGCTGACCTGGAACTGGAAGTCGCTGGTACCCAGGCTGGATTCCCATGCTCTGCCTCTGCGAAGGGTTTACTTTAAAACACATCAGCTGCTAAGTTCTTGTGTTCAATTCCTGTTGAAGGAATTTGGCTTTTTATCTATTTCCAAGTATTTGCAGGCCAACCCGGGGCTTACATTCATGAATGGGGCTTCTAGTAGCTCCTGGCTACTGTGGAAGTTAGTGGCTTTCTCTACGAGACCAGCCTTTCACTGCGTTCTTTCTTAGATACGTGTTAAGACGGAGTTTTAAAATTCTCCTTCATGAAAAGAACAAGTCTATTCCCTGGCTCTGATGTTACCTGTGTTTTGGGGCAAAAGCTTAGCTCTAGAACCAGCTGGAAATGAGGGGATTCCATTAATGATCAACCACCTGGGTCAATAATGACAAATCAGTACTGCTGCTATGTGTATGGCTATTTCTTGCTAACTTTCAAAGGTCAGGGCCACTCTCGACTAATCTAGCGACTACAAAAGTGGATCTACTCAAGAACCATCTAGCCAGAAGTAGAGAATTTTAACCTGTCTTCCCTTGGCTTTTGTCTTCTGTCTTTTATATATGAAACAAAGTGTTAAGAAACAATTTTTTGCTGTACTGTAGGAAACAGTATTTTTAATTCAATGGTACATCCTGAATGCAATATACCATGTAGTTGGAAACACCTTTGAAACAGGCGACTCAAAGATAGGGAAAGGCTACTCACCACCACACGATGACAGCAAGGGCCATGAGGGATAGTACAGCCGTGAGGTGCTGTGGCTATTGGTGATACCGATCCCAAATTTACCTCATGATGCCTTGGCTGGGATCTGTACTTGAGGTGGTCCTACAATGAGGTCTAAGAAGATGCCAGGCATTCACACCAACCCTGGAGAGAAAGGGCTTCTTGGGAAGGTCCGTGGAAGACAATTGGGGAAAGCAAATAAGAAATGGTTTCTTTGCAGTGGCAAGACAGGAGGGTTAGTGCTGCCAAGACAGTGTGCCTGTTAGCGGGAGGTGATGCAACACTCATATGTACGGGCTGCTTCTGAGAAACTTGAAGGAAACAGGCTGTGAGCAGGCCCAACGTTGGCAGTAGTAACGGAAGGACTTCCAGGCTAGACCATGGGCTTTACTATGGAAAGCAGAGACAACCTTCCTTGTAGTTGGTAGAACCGAGTGTTAAACACTGGGCCTGCTCATCCCTGAGCCAAGCCTGAGAAGGTTCCAATGGAGCTCTGTTCATCAGTTCCCCTCACAAACCTGCAGAAAGTTTGGCTCAGATGACGTGCTTGGTATCTGTCACTCACTACTCACAATTAGGGCACCAACTAGATGTTGGAAGGAGACTGAGAGGTGCTGGAGGTGTTTGGCCCTACTCTTAATTAGGAGCCTATAATTAGTAAATATGATTTTTAAATGTATGACTTGGGTAAGGTGTTATCTTCCTTCCCTAGCTTATCAATGACTTGGCATTTGCGATGTCTACACCAAGAGATGGGTGTGTTATCCCTTTGCCATTCACCCGCTATTTAAACCTCTCTTTGTTCATGCTGTCTCTTTCTCCAGTGTTAGCCATTATGCCATATCATAGAACAAATTCACTACCCAGGAAAATGTGTCTGTTTGCATATCCATTTGTAGTGCTAGCGTTTTTTGTGTTTTTTTTTTTTTTTAATTCATTTTAGATCTTTGCCACTGGCCTAAGAATAGAGTTTCCAGGAGAATCTTTCTTGTGTAGTTACTTTCCTTATACCTCTTGGCTACAGGGTGGGCCAAACAAATGCCATCTAGCTTTCCATTTACTGTGTGTGGTTTGGTTTATCATCCGAAGGTGGTGGTGCTACTGATGGTGCTACTTCATCTGTACAAAAGACCGACACATGGTCTCTGTTGCTACCAAAACATTTACTGTATATATGTGGATACCGTATTATGTATATATGTAATGGGTACCAGGCCAGGTTTATATTTTTTTCTTTAGCTGTGTTTCACTTTACCAAGCTTTCTTTATAGTGTTATGCTTGTGTTCAATTCTTTTTACCCCCAATTCTGTCTGGTACTTAGAATTGTAGTGTCTTCATCGTTGATTAAAGAAAACTGTCTAAATGAACCCACAGATGTGCATAGTAGTCTTTCTTGTTGTCTTTCCATGGGGGATCTGGGACAGGTGTGGGTCATTGGTTGGGTATGGGCAGTTTCCACTGTGAACATACTTCTAAAAGTGCTCGCTGGGATGGGTAGTTTTCTATTCCCTTCTTGGGCTACATTCAGTGAATGAGTGTATTAAGAAAAAAAAATACTCTATAAAGATTTTTAGCTGCTTGATGGCCAGTGGTACCAAAGGAGAAACATGTGGAGAGGAAAAGGAAGATTCTTCTCAGTGGAAATAACTGTGTTTCATTTCTGGTCACTGAGACACTCGTCAGCCTGGAGCCTGTGCACGCTCAGGTCCCTCTGTCCAAATGTAGGTCATGGTCCTGGGATCTGAGTTGCCATTTCCAGTAGACAGACAACACTGAGAAGTGGGGCAAGGATGCCTCTCAGTCCTGACTCCATATTGTTTGGGCAGATTCCAAAAAGTAGCGGTGGCTGGAACAATGGTCCAGCTGGCCTTCAAATGGAGCCTAGGCATCATATGTTGCTTTCAATGTTCCCTGGGAGAGTCTAGCCAGAGGTCAGAGGTCAGAGTGAGAACCTCTGCTGAAGCATGTTGCCCAAACCTGTCTGCTCATTAGAACCGCTTATCAAAAACATCTCCTGGAGTGCTGGACTGCTTCAGAAATGTCTACTTTTTATTTTTTTCCCCTAGTATGTGGCTTTTCTGGTAGGCAAGTTTGAGAAATCCTAATTTCTGTACAGATGGAAATTTTGGATTGGTTTTGCCACCAGCACTGTATTAGTTACTTTTCTATTGCTGGGCTAAAATGTCTTGACCAAGGCAAGTAACAGAAGAAAGAGTTCTTCACTTGGGCTTAGAGTTCCCAAGGGAAAAGTATCCATCACCATCATGATGGAGAAGCATGGCAGCTGGCAGATTAAGTGGCTGGAGAAGTGAGCTGAGGGGTCACATGTTAAACTGAAAGTAAGAACAGAGAGAGCACACTGGGGATGGCTTGAGGCTTTTAAACCTCAAAGCCAGCCCCCAGTGACATAGTTTCTCCAACAAGACAAAAACGCCCAAGCTTCTCCAAATAACACCACCAATTCAGGACCAAGCATTCAAATGTCTGAGCCTACAGAGACATTCTCATTCAAACCAGCACAAACACAGATCTAGAACCTTGGGAGATAATTGTCTGGGTTGTCGGCATCAGAGCAGCCAAGTCCTTTCCCCTGCTTTTTTGAGTTTTCTTGCTTGAAAACTTAAGAGGGAAGATGACTGTTATAGCTTGTTTGTCAGGGCTAATTCAAGCTGCTGACTGACATTTTGGAAACAGATTCAAGGTTAAGTTTTAAAATGTATTGTTTTTTATGACCATGAGACTCCAAAGACTGACTTATTTGGTACAAAGGCTAGAGAGCGCTGCCTGACAGGATAATTGATATTTTCATTGTTTAAAAGCAGCACACAAAATTGACTTAATACACGCTTTAAGTTGTGGTTGATCTTTATTTTTGTATTGCTTTCTTCCATTTATAGTAAGCAAAAAAAGGCAAAACAGTTCCCTTGTAGTGGAACTGCAGAGTAAATAGCGCTTTATCTCCTATTGAAATCACATCGGAAGATCACTAATTAGCATTAATTAGAGAAAAGTCTAGTTGGAATGCATCAATGGTGTAATTTATAGCCGAATTGTCGTCTTACCTTTACACACATAAAGAGACAGAGTTTAGCAAGTCAAGTGTTGCTGACGAAGGGCTTTGAGAAGTAACAGCCAAGGAGAATTTGTAATGAGCTCAGTGGTATTATTAAAATCAGTATCGGTGTTTATTATACACCAGGGTTTGCATCCATTATCTGGTTTCCGACAACCGAGAGGGAGACAAGCTATGTGTCTGGTTGCAGGTCCTCGAGAGGCTGAACTACTGGCTTTTCACTGAGCACTGTTTGAAGGCAAGTTTTATGTTCTCATTGAGAGCCTAGTAAGCTTCCCCTTTACAGGTGCTTCAAAACTATGTTTCAGATATTGAAAACACTAATGAAATGGGCTGCAGTTCAGTGATAGAGTACTTACCTAGTATGCAAGAGGTTCTGGGTTTGATCCATAGCAAAATGCACATGCATGCACACACACACACACACACACACACACACACACACACCTACACATTCCTCCAGCTGCTTTGTGTTAATGACTTTGTAGAACAAATGTGATTACACATGAGGTTGAAAATGTGGCTCTGTCCAGCTTGTGGCCTGCAAGATACAAGCTAATAAGGTCTTGTTCTTTATGCCTAGTTTAGTCCATTGATGTCTATTGCAGTTGCTTGCTTCTCTTACTTCTCTCACAAGGTATACCTTCTTTTAGCAGCAAACTACAAACATCTGGCTTTATTTTAGGAAGCCATAATGACAGTGAGTTAAATGTGAAAGCCACATGCAGTTCAAGCTATGTTTTGTGGGTATTAGCTTTTTACACACCACCTCCACTGAACAGTCCTGAATTAGAACTTTTGATATTGTCTGATAAGAAAACTGATAAATAGAGAAATAACCAAAGCTGACAACAAGAAAAGTGGGACGGCAGATGCCAGAGTCATCTGCGTTGGAGGATGAGCCCTCATCACTTGGGAACAGATGGTTGATGCTCATCACAGTTCAGAAATCTATCCTCTCTGATAGATGCCCAGTGCAGCTCAAGGACTGGACTGAAGACAGCTATGATGGGCTTCTCAGAGTTATTATACAGATTTAACAAGGCCACAGGAAAGTCTGTGAATACCAAAGTCATTTCCTAGCACCCACATATACTAGAGTTCATTAGACAATATCCTTTCTGTTCACGCTGCATGTAAGCTGCCCCAGATCTCAAAGACCAGTGTCTCTCAATTGTAAAGTGAGAGAAGAAATGAAAATGGAGTTCTTCACTGCTCTGGTAAGAAAGCAGACTCTTAAGACAGAAATCAATAAAATTGGCCTAAATTTATGGAGAGAGTCATTAAAAATAAAGGTATCTGGAAAATCTCCATGTATTTCATTACACAGCACCACAGCACTTTAAAACATGCAGATGCACACACAAACATACATGTAGTAGGAGGGCCTGCTTGTTTTGTTCCTGGCTGCTCAGCAGCTCAGACCCAAAATAATCACGCAGAAACTGTATTAATTAAATCACTGCTTGGCCCATTAGCTTTAGCTTCTTATTGGCTGTCTCTTACATATTAATTTAACCCATTTCTATTAAGCTGTGTATTGCCAGGTGGCTGTGGCTAACTGGGTAAAGTTCAGTCTGGCTCTGATGGACTACATGGCTTCTCTCTGACACTGCCCTTCTTTCTTCCAGCATTCAATCCAGTCCTCCCTGCCTAGCTCTGCTTTGCCCCTCCCTGATCTGTTATAGGCTCAAAGCAGTTCTTCATTCATTAATGGTAATCACAGCATACAGAGGGAAATCCCACATCACCTCCCCTTTTCTGTTTAAATAAAAAAGAAAGATTTTTTATTTTAAAATAGTAAAATTACATACAACAAAACAGATATCAAGCAAGAATTATAATTACAATATTTATATCTACTTTATTTTTATTATAACTAAGGAAAACTATAATTATAACTATCTATTCTTCAACTCCATTAAAGACTCCAGAAGGATATAATATTACCTAAGTAAACAATAATTTCACTGTAATCTACTTTGAAATCTTTAGAATTGACAGAGACTTCTCGCTGCCTGGACAGTCACCCAAAATTCTTCTGTACCGTTAGGGCATCCATCTTCAGCCTACAGGCCCATAGTATCTTTTCCATGAAGCATGAAATTTGAAAGATTGTTTTGCCTCTATTGGCAGATTGTCAGTAACTTTTTTCTGTGTCCTGCAGAATGTCTGGCAGACTCTTTCATGAAGCAGGAACCCAGAAAAATTGTCTCACCGTTAGGCAAGTTCAATAGTCATTTCTCTGCAGGTACTGCATGTCCAGTTCATTAAGCAGTCCAGGCAAGAGCAGTTTCTTGCCCAAATGGTTAACCAACTCCATAAGGAGCCTCTTCAATTCCCATCTTCCTCTTGAAGTAATTGGTGCTGCCAGAGCAGATGTGTCTCTGTCATGAAAAGCTATAACTTCTTAAAACATTTTAAATGCCATATTTTGTAGTCTTGGAAAGGTTTGAAGAATACCTATCTATCTGAAATACATCTCTGTACATCTAGAAAATCTAACTAACGTGACTACAAGCTTGACTACTGTAGATGATTATCTATTAACCTGTATTTCTTAATTATACATTACATTTAAATGAACTATACAATCACAATACCTTAATCAAGAGCAGAAATATACATATAACAATATTGACATTAAATTTGTATTGATAAACCAAGATCTATGTCAATGCAAATCTCTATATCATATCCCCCTTTAAATATAAACAAACATTTATAAACAATATTTGGGAAGATGGGGGTAGATCTATCCAAACTTCTTCCTGCTGTTTACTAGGTGAAATAATTTTTGAGGGGTGTTCAAAACTACTTTTAAGGGGCTCTTGGTCCATTAAACAACATTAGTCTGTAAGCAATCCACAGGCTCTCATCTTCTGTGGAAACAAAAGAAGAATCTATTTTTCAAAGCAACATATCCTTAGACCTAAATTCTGAAGTCAAGATACCTTTATAATATACATGCTGGCTTAGCTTAGCAGCCCATACAATAAAATGTCTCTCTGTATTTAGCTCCTTCACAGTCAAAAAAATTCAATGAAAACACAATAATATACATATTCTAGACTCTCTGTGAATTTTCCATCTTTATGTTGCTTATATTCTTTGCTCCTTTTAATTTATGACTGTCTATACTCTGTCTCTTTAAAGACTTTGTTTCATTTTTTGTAAACCATTTACTTCATTTTATAACTCTCTATACTCATTTTCTTCTCTCTCCCAAGCCTATGTACATATATACAACACTGTGACTCATTTAGAGATCTTTTTCATCTGAATCTGTCCTATTAATTCTTTTCTGACCAGGACTGCTTCTTAAAATGCCAAGTGCTTCTTAAAAACTAAAGCAACACCATTGCTAGGGGAAATACGGTACTTCCTGCTTGCCTCACCCAGTCCAGCTGCCTCTGAGAGCCATGCACAGTGCCCCATCTATAGGCACACAGCTGGTCCATGTTGCTACCAAGCAAGCTTTAGCACGTTGCTCACAAACCCCATTCAAATGCTTGGTCTCCTAAAAAAGCCAGAGGTCAACCTGGCAGCTCAGCCCAGAAAGCCGGCATTTTAAAGTAGCCAAGGCTTTTTTTCTGCTACCACTGAATCAGGAAAACCTCTCTTAAGGGAGCCATGCCTCTGCTTGATTCTAGCAAACAGAGCCCACCCAAGAAAATGTTGCTACCAAACCATGCTTAACTCCGTTCCTTTGTGTCTAAGATCCCTCTTTAAGCTTTCTCAGGTTTTAAGTAGATTTTAGTTGGCCACGTGGTACCAATTTGTTGCAGGGGGGCTGTTTGTCCTGGCCACACAGAACCAAAATAACCACACAGGAACTTCTTGGCCCATTAGCTCTAGCTTCTTATTGGCTAACTCTCACAACTTAATTTAACCTATCTCCATTAATCTGTGCATCACCACGAGGTCATAGCCTACCAGCAAAGCTTCAGCATGTCTGTCTCCAACAGTGGCTCCATGGCTTCTCCTTGACTCTGCCCCCTTTCTCCCAGCATTCCGTTTAGTTTTCCCAGCCTAGCTCTGTTCCCCTATAGCTCTGCTATAGGTCCATAGCAGTTCCTTTATTAAGCAACAATATTCACAGCATACAGAGGGGATTCCCACCTCACATACACACAGACATGCTTACCCATGTGCCCACTTCCCACATGTGGAGGACTGTTTTCCAAAATACTAAGGATGAATATGTCTCATAGTATTTTGTATGTTTTTGTTTGTATGTTTGTTTGTTGTTTTTTGGTTGTTTTTTTAGTGGATGGTTTCAAGACAGGATTTCTCTGTGTAGCTTTGGAGCCTGTCCTGGAATTTGGAACTTGTTATCTAGACCAGGCTGGCCTCAAACTCTCAGAGATCCTCCTGCCTCTGCCTCCCAAGTGCTGGAATTAAAGGCACACACCACCACTACCTGGCTTATATGGGTTTCTATAAAGTTTTGCAAAGATTAGATCTCACTTTTGTAATGAGAAAGAGACCAACAGAATATAAAGGATGTTGGATGAGAATCTTATTAGTGAATTCCCATAGTCATAGCACCCCATGGTTTACAAACCAAAGGTTGGTCACCTATGACTGAAAGTTTCAAATCCAGTGGGCTTCATGTTTTATTGCCAAAGTTTCATTGGGATGTAATTGTGCTACTCCAATCACACAATGCCTGTGCTATTCAGCAACACAGTTGAGTGGCTATCAGAGTCTCAATGGCCTATGAAGTACAGTGCTTACTACTTGCCCAGTGTTTCTCAAGTGGGAGTACTGAGCTGTGAGGCAGTACCCCTGCCCTGGGCTTCTGAGACTCTCCAGGATCTGCTACACAGAGTAGATAGGGAATCTCTGGTGCCAGAGTTACCACAGTGACTACGCTGTTGGTTGGGGTTCACAGTCCTTGATGCATCTCCATGTTATTGACAATTAAATATTCTTTCAAGCCACTTTAGGTATAAACTAAAATGCTACTTTATAGTTTGGCAAATAGCTCTGAAGGAAGTAGGGCTACGAAGGTGCTTTTGGTTGCTGCCTCAATATTTATAGAATAATTATTGTAATGGTAGAAATCAGTTAAGGGTTTTCCTTTTCAAGCAAAGGTTGGGTTTCCTTTAAGACCAGGGAAATTTCAGGGTGACCATGGCATCCAGAATTGAGAGACCTCAATAAAGATTGGGGATAAGCAGCAGGAATTTCTTTTCTATTATTGTTTACTAACTACAGAACAGAGGACAGGTGTATCCATCTGGCCAGGGAGATATCTGTCTTCCTAGAGGACAAAGATAAAATATGTGAGGATTATTAAATAACACAAACAAACAAACCATTGTTCTATTCTGGCCTTAGATGAAACAGAAAGGGAAACTCCTTGGTGTTTTATCCCCAAACTTCGATATTCACTCAGTGTTGCAGAGGAGCTGCCGTGGGCGAGGTGTGAGATTTGTACCATGGAGAAAATGCTCTGTGACTTTATTTTAAAGTCATATTGATATCGGGTTGGTTAAAATATATCTCAAAAAAATGCCTTAATGCCCTCGTCTCAGTCAGTTTGGGGATCCTGCCTGGGCCCAATATAAAATCAACACAGAGATTTAAGAAGTTGGCTTCTAGGAAGTTGTCAGAGTCAGTTAGATAGCCAGCCAGATATGGAGAAGACAGACTGCACTAAAGGAGCCAAGGGCTCAAATGCAGTAGAGCAGGGAGGACGGGGATGTTCTGCAGGGGCTGTTTCCAGGGTTCACAGCATTGAAGGCACCCACGCACCTTCTGTTGGAAGGATTCTTCCGTTTGTCAGCAGGTGTAAGTTTTCATTCTCATGTAACAAGAGGCGAAGGTCACCAGTCTTGTTCGTGTGTTTAGAAAACCTTTCTAGATCAGATATTGTGAGAACCCAGGTAGCCCTTACAACTCATGTTCCCCCCTCCCCAAATCTTTGTCATGCTTCTGTTGCTGACAATAACCAGTTCAAAGGTTTTTTCAAATAACCCTTTATCTCAATGTATGTAGAAGCTATGACACCACTTTAAGGATCCATAGTTGTCAAATGGGATTCTAACTCAGATCTGTGAATAATCGAAAGACATGGGAACTGAAATGAAAAGCCATATCTTTGAAATCCTGATGAACACTAATAACATCTGGACAATTCCATATTTCAGATCTAGCCTGTTGTATCTTACCAGCTTCCAGCTTCCTTCTCTAGTCCTTTTGTGGTTACATTAGGATGTGAGTCTCTCTGCCTCTGAAACTCAAATCTTTGGGGGTTTCCCCATAGAGGTAAATGCAGCTTTCCCTGTCAAATACATGCAGATGTACACATACCCCAACTCTTCCCATACATGTACACTCAAATCCCTCATCTGATCACCCACTCCCATCCTCCCTTGCCCAACAGCCACCCCTCCTACACATATACATGATTCAAGGAGGAAACAGTGGCACGTTTTAAAAACCCAACCTTAGCATGTTCTGCTTTAAATTTAAATTCTTCACTTAATTTTAAATCCTTCTATTATCTCCATGACAGGGTATTTCTTCCGATCTGCAGGATTCCATGCCCCAGATGTTAAAAAAATCTAAGTCTGGTTTACTTCATCTGTTGAAAAACAGAATCGGTTTGGCCGAGCTAGACAAACTTTTTTTCCAAGTCTAGCAATCTTCCTATTTTTCTTTGCAGGAATGTCTGACAGCTGTGAGCCTGATTTCTTTTCCTGACCACGGGAATACTTCTGTTCTCATCTTGGCCCAGTAAGAAACTGTGTGACTTTAGGCAAAGTTCTCTCTGGCCCTCCAACTATTTGTTGACAGGAGGGGAGCATAACTCTTTTCAACTGTGACTCTGATATTCATCAACACTCCCAAATCAAAGGCACTCTGTTTGTATCATGGTGGTATAGCTGTGTGTGTTTTCTATTCCCGGGTAAAAGGTTTATAATTTATTATGGAATCCACTAAAGATCCTGTGATGGCCAAGAAATGGTCCCTTAAAATAATCCCTAGAGCCGGAGGATTGCTCAGCGTGGGTGAAGTGTTCACCATGCAAGCATGATGACCTGAGCTGGGAGTCCCCAGTGCACACCGGGTGTGGTGGCACTAGCCTGTCATCTCAGGCAGAGACAGGAGGATACCCGGGGATCTCTGACCAGCTGGTCAGGGCTTCAAGTTCACTGAGAGACCATGACTGAAAACCTAAAGTGAAGAGAAGGAGAGAAAGGCACCCAGTGTTGGCCCCTGGCCGGCACACAAATGAGCACATTTACAAACTGTCTAGTCACATGATTTCGCCTCTCTCGCTTGTTTTATAGACTCAGACACGGGCCTAGGACAAAACAGGACAGGGAGTTGAACCTATTTCTCCACTCGTGACTAGGAGTTGGTCAAGGGTTGCCATTCTATCTGATGCTTCTGTAGTGTGAAGTGGCAGGGCTGCGTCCCGCCACCCGGCCACCGGCTAGCTTTACACCCGAAATAATTACACGGAAACTGTATTCTTTTAAAACACTGCCTGGCCCATAGTTTCAGCCTCTTATTGGTTAATTCTCACATCTTCCTTTAACCCATATTTAGTAATCTGGGTAGCACCACGAGGTGTGGCTTACCAGGAGAGATCTTAACTTGCGTCCATCTCGGAGAGGAGCAGCATGGAGACTCCCTATGGAGACTGAAGCGTCTCCCCACTCCTGCTACCCAGCATTCTGTTCTGTCTACTCTGCCTACCTAATTTTCTGTTCTCTTAAAGGGCCAAGGCAGTTTTTTATTAATAATGAAAGTAACACATAGACACTCCTCCATCATGCTTCCATAAACTTGGGTCTTCCTAGGAAGGAGGAAGCATGATGATTTGCTTTTTGGAAAGGTCTGTGAAGTTAAAGTCCTAGTTTGTGAGGCATTCTCCCCAACAAAGAAAAGTCTCCCTAAGGAAGGAATGATATTTTGGCCAAGAGAACTGTTGCTATTAGTGGCACCTTGGAGATCATTGCTTTAGTGACAGAATCTGACCATATCTAAAACCAGATCTAGGAACAAGCTCCAAAAAATCATGAAGAGGTCATCCTTTTCCCATGTGTGTAATATGAGAGGAAAAAAAACTTTACTTTTTGATGGAGGATTCTCATTGGCTAATAAACAAACTGCCTTGGCTTTTTGATAGGGCAAGATTTAGATAGGTGGAGTAGACAGAACAGGAAAAAGGAAGTGAGGTAGATGGCTCAGGCAATTGCCATGCCTCTCCTCAGTGAGACAGACGCGATGGAGCCAGCCACCAGGTCAGACATGCTGAATCTTTCTTGGTAAGGCACCACTTTGTGGTGCTACATATATTATTAGATATGGGTTAGTCAATATGTGAGTAAGAGGCTGGAACTAATGGGCCAGGCAGTGTTTAAATGAATACAGTTTCCATGTAATTATTTTGGGGCATAAGCTAGCCAGGCGGCTGGGAGCTGGGTGGGACGAAAAGCAGGCCTGCCCACAGCTCCGCACTACAACTTCTTAAATGGCATCCAATTTGTGTATTTACTAAATGAAACAGTTCTTCTAGGTATTTTTTTCTGAATACTTTTAATTCTGGATAAACATATCTGAATTTTTTTCCCCTCAAAATCTGGGGCACGAAATTGTGAAGGTGACTAATGGCCTGGTGGTACCCTACACACCCTGACTCACCCCTCTCCCACCTCCAGGGTCATCTTCCATGGATTACTGCTTCCCACTGGCACACAGCCTTAGCTCTGACCTACTGAAGTAGCCTCTCATACTTCCAGTGGCCTGAAAAGAACTAAATCAGGAAAAAAATTTACTCTGCCACCCAGCAGGTCCTGTTTTCTGCTACCAATAGGAAGTCTGTGTTTTTGTCTTCCCTGCTCTTGGTCTGGTGCTGATTTTCAGGAACTTACAAGATGCGCTCAGTCAAAAATATGGAAATGTATACAACTCTTCATAGACGTTCTCTCAGAAACTACAGGACTGTGTTTCTGGTAGGAGCTCTGATCTCTGTGTGCTTGTTCCCTGTGTGAACATGTTAGGAACATGTAAATGCAACCAACAACTGAAGATTTTCTCCAAAGATGACCATGAGTTAAAGATCTGCTGCTTAAGTTTTGTGTGTGCATGTGCACACAGTTGTGTATGTGTGTGCACATCTATTTTATATATGAGTGGAGACCAAAGGACAGCCTCATGTGTCATTTCTCAGACACATCTACCTCTTATACCTTTTATTTATTTGCCTTTTTCAGACAGGGTCTCTCACTGGTCTGTAATTTGCCAAACAGGCTAGGATGGATGAACAAGGAACTCCAGGAATTCACCTGCCTCTACTTCTTCTGTGGTGAGATTACAAAAATGTAGGTCCTCATGTTTGCAAGATGAACATTTTGCCAACTGGGGTGTCATCCCAAAGCCTCCCTAAAGCTTTTTTGATAGGCCACAAGAAGATGAATTTCTTTATTTGAGAAAATGACTCTGGCATTGAAATCAAATAGCCCTGGGCTAACCTAGAGATTCCTAATAAGCCGAGAGCATGAGAAAACAACTTAAGTTCTGAGAGCCACAGTCTTCCTCTCCGTAGTTGAGGATGCTGTTGATCACTGTGCAGTTGGATGCTCCTTAGGCGTAGGCAGGACTTCCTCCTAGGGTTACACCTTATATGTCTAACCTTGGAACTCAATTCTAAAGATCTTTATGAAGATGCCTACAGTCTCCTGTCCCATGACAAATGGTGAAGTTAGAAGGCATTATAGGAGGAACAATTCCCCACCTAAGGTCCTCTCCTGCCCCTCCTACCTCTGCTTTCTGGTAAAATAAAGTTGTGCGCTGAAGACTTTAGAATTAAGCCAAAGGTGGGATCTTGTCATGACTGTGTTGCTTTCTAGAATGCATTCCTGGGACTTCTTGATCTGCTGGCCCCCCACCCCCACCCGAGTCTATGAAGAAAGTGAATGTGAGCAGGAGTAGTGATAAAGCCAGCTCTCCTTCTCATTCCAGTTGCTGCTTTTCTTTTTCAGGAACAGCTGGTAGCAGAAACTCCAGTGGAATCCCATTCCGTTACCCTCATGTAGGATGCAGTTATGGTCCCCAAGTCTAGCGCCTTCATACTTCATCCAAAGGCTTCTGTTTTGTTCAGAAGCACAAGCAATTGTTTGAAGATGCTGTTCCAGGAGTGGATGTCCTTTAACCCCAAGTTACTGTGGCTGCCTGGGTTTGAGTTTTGTGCATTAAAAATTTAAAAGAAAAATATTTAAGGACAGGCTGTTTTTCTTCTTCATATAGTCTAAGTTCCATCAACTATCCTCCCTCCCTCCCTCCCTCCCTCCCTCCCTCCCTCCCTCCCTTCCTTCCTTCCTTCCTTCCTTCCTTCCTTCCTTCCTTGTTCTCTCTCTCTCTCTCTCTCTCTCTCTCTCTCTCTCTCTCTCTCTCTCTCTCTCTCTCTCTCTCTCTTTCTCTCTCTTTCATTTAAAGAGGGTGTCTGGAGGGACCTTGCCAAACCAGGCTCCATTGTCCCGCCTGGGTAAATGTAATACTTCCCACACCACAGGGAGTTGGAGGCCTGGAAAAATGCTGTGCAGAGCAGTTCTTAGTCTTTGTCCTGAGTGTTACCTGCTCCTATTGCTTCTCAACCCTCTTTCTATCCATTCTTGGACTGAACCAACCTTTTCAGCAATGTTTTTTTTTCTTCTTTTAACTTCTCACATGGTAACAGTCACTTTTTTTCTCTCCTCATTGTTTTTTTGTTTTTTCCTTTCCAAAGGTGTGTGATGCCTCTCTTGCTTGTGTGATCAAGGGCACCAGGGATGTTGTGGGCTTCACTTTAACGCCTTACATTTACCCGAGGTGCTCTGTTCATTCAATTACACATGAACTCTTAAGTCTTTCCAGGCCCGTGTGTTTTGTCCAGACGTCAGCCTCTCTGGGGCTTGGCTTGCCTCCTTGTTTAGAGGAGAGCATATTGCTTCACACTAAGACCATCTGACAGTTGTTATCTGCGACCCGAGACACCGAACTGCCAGTGACAAGTGCCAGAGACACTGATGAGCAAGACCTCCTGGTTTCCCAGGCCTCACCACCATCTGGGTCCACCCCAGGAAAGAGATCAGTATGGCAGCTAATGCTCACAAGGTGGGGGGATACCCTCATCCATTGCCAGTTTCTTTGTGAACTCCCGTCCCTGAAAACCATGAAATCCATCTGTCTGGATGTCTCTTCTGATATTTCCTCTTCCCATTTCCTTTCCTTTCCCCCTTTTGCCTTCTACCCTCTGCTTTACACAGAATCCCCGAGTGCCAGATGCCCGGCGACCTCTCTGTGGGAGGCAGACACCATGGCAGACTCAAGGTTTAGCACACCAAGGAGCCATGCTTTCCACAGAGATCCCCAGGTCCCGTGGGAATAAAACCCGATTCTGCTGTTCATCCAACAACGAATTGGGTTCTGTGGGGTGGAGCACCCAATTGGCTTCAGAGTCCCACACAAGCATTTCCCTTCTTAGCCTGTTCTCAGCCCAAATACTCCAGTCAGGAGTGGATGTTCCTCATCTTCGTCCCTCCTCTCGCTCTCCCCTGCTAGTCTTGTTTTCAGTTTCTCTACAGCATCATCTTCATCTGCGGTTATCTGTCTCGCTTGTTTGCTTATCCCCTTGCCCTCTCTATACCCGAAGCTCTCTGTGCTTGTTTCCGTGTGGTCCTTACTGCCTGGTCTATAACTTTCAATCAAGACGCATCTGCCAAACAAGTGGATAAATAATTAGAGGATATAACAAATAACTAAAATAACATCACCAGCAATAATCCAAATAATGATACTGGCTGCTTTCTTTTTACTATCTACCCAGCACTGCTTTATACATATTCTTGGGAATTCTGAAACCAATTCTGAGAGAGAGAGGACAAAACAAAAAATGGAGGCTCCCAGAAGTTGGTGCTTTCTCAAGACCACCCACTAAGTGAAGGATGGACGTTTCCATTCCCAGATGTGTCTGCCTCTACAGCCAACAGGCTTTCTTTCTCCTCCTGTTCTCCCTGGACAATAACATGAGCAACTGTAACATGGGAAGAAACAGATAAGCTCCCTGAGAGACAGAGATGGAACGTTGCAGTAGCTGGAAGGAGGAAGACATGGGGTGACAGGAAAGTGTTTGTGACGAGTTGACTGGTTTTCTGGATTTTATTGGAAGGTCACTGGGACAGCAAAAAGGGGAACCAGAAATCCCAGGACACTGGGCTCAGGGAGGTCACTCAGTGGCCGTAAAGCCCAAACTTTGGGTTCCCAGAACCCACAGAAATCCAGATGCTGTGTTTCCAAGATTTCCACAGCTAAGTGAGAGTCAAAGCCAGAAAAATCCTGGGAGATTCATGGCCTAGTAGCTTAGTATACAATGGCGAGTGAAAGAACCTTCCACAAAGAAGATGGAAGGTTAGAGCCCATAGCTAAAGTAGCCTCTGACCTCCATACATTCACTTACACAGTGTGTGTTCATGCAGAGAGAGAGAGAGAGAGAGAGAGAGAGAGAGAGAGAGAGAGAGAGAGAGACAGACAGAGAGAGAGACAGAGACAGAGAGAGAGAGAGAGAGAGAGAGAGAGAGAGAGAGAGAGAGAGAGAGAGAGAGAGAGAGAAATATGCTAAGACACACACTGTGGGGAAAATGCCAGAATGCTATCCTGGAGGGTGAGTGAGTTTGTGTGCATGTGTGCATGTATGTAGTGTGTGGCATATTGGCATGTGCACACCTTAGAATAGGGCAGAAAGACAAAGACTATAAGATGGGGTTAAATTCAAGTCCAATGAATTAGTGTTTGGATAAACAGTTTCTTCTTTGTTCAGTTCTGACCAGTTACTAAAGGCAGACATGCACATCTGCATGTACTCCAGATGTGCACAAGGATTCCCGCTCCAAAGAAATCTCACTGTTCAAAGAAACCTCACTGTTTATGTATATCTCACTTTTTGCCGTCAAGTCACATTTAATTTTAGATGTTGTCTAAATGTTCCAAAACCTGTCTATCCTGGGGGGTCACCGTGACCTCATTCCTACTGAAGCCAAAGTTTAGTGATTCAGTCCCTTCATGGAATCAAGGAAGACTTCAGCCCCCCTGAAAGGCTCTTTTGCATCTTCAGGGCACATTGAACATGTTCATTGCCAAGTGCATTTTGCTCTGCTCGGTTGTTCTCATGCTAGGCGCCCTCTTTTTTGCCTGTGGACAATGTTGTCCCCACAAGTTTTGGGGGCTTTCAGGCCAGTCCCATCTGGTTGCTCCAAAGCTAAAGTCCCAAGGTTCCAAACTGGCTACATTCCTTTCCGTTCTCACAGTCCTGGGCTCTATCTGGTGTTCTCGCAGGATGACAAAGGTGTCCTCGTTTCTAAGCAACAAAACCCTTGAAAGGAGGCTGGAGCGGCCTTGAAAGGACAGCTAGAGGGTAGAGGATGGAGTCTGTTTAGATGAATAACAGTGTCACAGAACTGAGTGGTACCTCTTTGATCTCTTTGGTTAAAAGGTGAATTGTATTATTCATAGCTGATAACTCAGTCCATGGAATTAAAAGTATATTTAAAGTGTAATAACAGATATTACAAACTAAAATTGAATTGCAAGGAAACAGAGTTATAATAGGTCCTATCAAGTGGGGATCTTAATAACTCTATGAATCCTTTAATATTAGGAAGAATGTGATTCAGACTCATCTTCAGGGTGTACAAGCAAGTATGTCTTGAAGATTTCCCCGTGAATGAAGCGTAGATGAGGCAGGAAAAGAGTTTGGAAACTCCCTTAGCCCCAGAGAGCACCGTCACGCTTCAGCAGCAGCGAGTGCGTGGGAACTTTCCTTCTAGTTGTTCCCTTTCCCTTTCGCTTTAGTTTTGCTGAGGCCAAAACAGCCGTTGGTGAAGTTGGAAGAGAATAGGTAGGACTAAGGAGAGGAATCTGAGCCCCCATTTTGTAAGGTTCCAGCACAGGTTTAGGGAAATAAGTGGCTTATTTGTGGTTTCCTGCTGGATGCTGTGGATAGTTTCAGGCAGACCTCTGCTGCAGGCTCTTGAGTCCTGCAATTCCAGGCAAAATTAGGGTAAGACATGATGCTCTGCAGGAAGGAAGGTAAGATGTTCAGCAATCAGAAAGGAAACCTCATGCAAAGGCACAGACCCTCTAGGGTTTCCAAGCTTCTGGACCAGAACTCTTTGTACACAGTTTTATGATTGCTGGCGGGTCCCAAGCAGCTGGCGGTGGGTCCCGGTGCCCGGTCTCGAGCTGCGGGGGCCGGGCAGCGGGTCCTGAGAGCCGCCAGCCCCAGGATGGTCCCAGTGAGAGGGGGAGGGGTGGGGGGGTGAAGGGTGGGGGGGTGGGAGGTGGGGGGTGGGGGGTTGAGCAGGCAGCGGGTAGAAGGCACATGGACAGTCACATCATACAGAATAGAATTGGATATTTATTACTTAGATGAGCGAGGAAGAAAGAGAAGAAGAGGAGAGAGACAGAGAAAGGCCCAAGAGAGAGCGCCAAGAGGGGACAGTGAGAATCTAAAATGGCGAGAGGAGGGTAGGCGTTACCTGGAATGGACGTGGCTTGTCTCTTAAAGAGATAAAAACAATAACACACAGAGGGTCTAACCCTCCACTCTAGCGTTCTGAAGTCAAACACGTTCCTCCTCAAAGATAAAGGAGAAAGAGGAAGGAAGCCCTTGCGGTGCAAATCACACAAAGTTAACAGCTTGATGGGCTGGGAACACATTCTTTTTCTATGCATTAGGAAGGCATTGAATATTCGCTATAAGTTCTTTCTCACCTGTGGCACCTGTGGACGGAATTCATTAATTCTGTTCACAGGCAGCAATCAGCACTTTCTGCAGAGTGTCTCGGTCTTTAAAGATGTTGCCAGTTTATTCAGGGAGCTCCTTACACACAAAAGTATATCTCAATCAATAGTTTCTAAAAAATCTTTATATGATTCATTAAGACTCGGTGAAAGAGTCAGCAAAGCAGGCATGTATTTCTACTTAGGACTTAATGAGGGACTTTAAAAGAAGGGCGATCCCCATTTAAACATTTGGTGAAATAGAAGACATTAACTATTATAAATGTGACAGGTACCATAGCAGCTGGCATTTTTCTGGTTGCTTTTTAAAAAAAATACTCCCTTTAAAAATAGTGTCTCCAATTTAGAATTTAAATGGTAAAGTCTATACATTTTGTTCACAAAACTTTTTTTTATCACATATATGGTTCAAAACAACAGCACCATTTCTAAGGTATACATTAAGCATTAATATCTGAGTATTTTGACAGAGCAGACAAGGCAATCAGTAAATAGGTTCGGCTTACATACATTGTTCTAATCAACAAGGACAGTATGAAGCATCAAAATGGGTTCATCTATTCCTAAAACCAACATATTATCTACCAATCAGCAATCCAACAAGAGACCAATCATGCCTGGGATGTGGCCAAGCAGTGTTTGTTAAATATCTTGGACAATTTTCTCAAAGTCTAACTCAAAGCAAGCTAGATCCCCACAATAGGAATGGAGTCCCTGTGGTTAATCTTGCCCCTGATTTGGCTGTTCTGCCCTCTTACTGACAAATGAATGGGCAGAGTTTTACACACGGTGCTTGATATGGTCCGCAATCTCATTTTGTCCTCTCTGCATTTACCTGAGGATGCAAGGCAGGCAAGAGGTGATTTAAGGATGTGCAATCCAGTACAATGACGGGTGATGCTGTAATGTTTCAACTCATTACTGCTTCTGAGCAAAAAGAAGATCTTCTAAGTGTTGAGATTTATGGGTTCTATTGACACTGCCTTGCATTGATGCCTACTTCCAAGCCAATGCATTGACAGTGGCATTTGACTGGCCAATTGTGGCCACTTTGTTTTAAAAGGTACTAAACAATTATGGAATAAACTGTTGTTATTGATAAAAATAGACATGAATAGACACAGATCTTGCTTTCCTGTAGTTGATGAAATAAACTTCAAAACTTAATGCAACGTATGTTTAATTTTTAACAGTTCCAAAGGTCACTAGCCAAAATCAGAGTGTCAAAACAGGTCACGTTCCTTTCAGTTTTCTAGGGAAGAATCTGTTTTCTGACTCTTGAAATATTCTTTATTTCGGACACTCCCTCATCTTCAAAAAAGGCACATTCTACCACCTCAGCCTGGTCTTCATGTCATACCTCTACAATCAACATCCCTTGCCCACTTACAGGATATTTATGATTACACTTAGGTCCCACCTAGACAATCCAGGACAATCTGCTCATCTCAACATTCTTAATTACATTATACTTATGAAGTCTCTGATGTTGTATAAAGTAACATTCACAGGTTTGAGGAATTGTTAGCCAACCCTCTTCTGCATGGCCAGTAAAATTCCTCCTGAGATCTGGTCTCAAAAAGTAGGTAAAACAAAAATCATGTTTTAAATTTTTTAAAATGACATTGCCAAATCATCACATTATCATAAATTTAAGAAACAAGTGAGGTAACCCAGACACAGAAGGACAATTATCACATGTACTCACTCATAGGTGGCTTTTAAACATAAAGCAAAGAAAGCCAGCCTACAAACCACAATCCCAGAGAACTTAGACAACAATGAGGACACTAAGAGAGACTTACATAGATCTAATCTACATTGGAAGTAAAAAGTATAAAAAGACAAGATCTCTTGAGTAAATTGGGAGCATGGGGACCTTGGGGGAGGACTGAAGGGGGAGGAGAGAGGCAGGGAGGGGCGCAGAGAAAAAATGTAGAGCTCAATAAATATCAATAAAAAAGAAGCAAGTCTGAAAGCCGGGCGGTGGTGGCGCACGCCTTTAATCCCAGCACTCGGGAGGCAGAGGCAGGCGGATCTCTGTGAGTTCGAGGCCAGCCTGGTCTACAAGAGCTAGTTCCAGGACAGGCTCTAAAAAAGCTGCAGAGAAACCCTGTCTCGAAAAAACCAAAAAATAAAAAAAAAAAAGAAGCAAGTCTGAAAAAAGCCTTCATAATGATCTCAAAAAAAAAGAGTTATGTATCATGAAAAGATCTCACTGCATAGACACACACCGGAAATTAAAGATTAGTACACATGATATTTGAGGCAACAATCATTTTTAACTCTCTGTCTGTTTTTTACAATAAATCTATTTTAGTAGGTACTGATGTTGTGTTAAGAAACACAACAAAGCAATTTATATTGTTCCACAGAAAAAAATGCCAATTTGTTACTACAATAAATGGTCACCACTCTCTGTGGAAACAACCCCACTGCTAAGTCTTTCCCTCTGTCCGGTGCTCTTTGCATGGCGCAGGTCAAGCTATTCAGGGAATGGAGCCTGTCAATCTGGGAGGGCAGTCTCCTTCCCACCAGCTGTCTCCTCGATTCAGACCCTCTGACTCCACAATGCTCTCAGCCTGACTTGTTTGCACGTCTGCAAACTTGTAGGGCCTTGAGGTTAAACAAGGTTGCTTTCCTTTTAGTGTTCGATTTAGAACAAACTTGGAACAGTGGTTCCTATTCCCTTCCTGTCTGTCCAGAATGACCTCTCTCTGTGAGGCCCCTCGTTGAGAGGGCAGCAGTAACTTGTAACAGCATATTGGACATTTGTGTGAGCTGTGATCCAGACCGTAGTAAGCAATGACACACCAACTTTTTCTTTCCTGTAGGCACAGACCCTGCCCTGAAAGTCAATGCTTCTGTTAGACAATGTTGAACATAGTCTGCTTTGCATATTAATAAAGCACCTGAGATTAATTTTTCTCTCCAACATATTGATTAATCCATCCTAAATACTTCAGAAAGAAAAGACAACACCCAATTTTCTCTCTACCCTGTATCCTACCTCTCTCAAGCCTAGTAACAAAGGTGATGCTATGTTTCCTATATACACCATCGCTACTGCTCATTCTGATCACTGTTATTTTTTTTTAATCGAGACAGGGTTTCTCTGTAGCTTTGGAGCTTGTCCTGGAACTAGTTATTGTATCCCAGGCTGGCCTTGAACTCACAGAGATCTGCCTGCCTCTGTCTCCAGAGTTCTGAGACTAAAGGCATATTCCACTACCACCCGGCTTTGGGTTAGTTTTTATATACATGTTTAAAATACATACACATGTAGGCAAACAACAACAGAGTAATTAGATGCGACCATTCATTTTGTAATCCATTTCAGGTTTTAAAAGTAAGGCTTTCTATTGAGATTACTTCATGAATACTTATATATCAACACACACACACACAAACGTACTTGATTTTCAAACAAGCATCAGAATACATGGCATGATATTTTTCTCCCTAGAATTTAAGTATAGATTTGCATAAAAAATAAATAATAGAATATTTAGTTTAAGCATTGCCAGTATTGCCAGTAAAAATGTTCTAGAAAATGTTCAATGTATTGTACAATTATCCTGTGTGCGCGCGCACACACACATTGTATTTACAAATGCTCAAACTATTTTGTATACAAGTAGCATTATATACAAAATTTCATGGATATTAAAATATGTAATATCTCAACACACAGTTTACACTTCCCATCAGCTCATTAACCTATCATCCTGAGCATACTTGACAATGAGCAGCAGCCGGATTTGCTTGCTCTTCTTGGCTGCTGGATAAGCAAGGCTGAAAGGGGCTCCAGACACTGAAAAGCCCCAACTTTCACAGGAGCACAGACTGTGCATAGTCGGAACAGTCAAGTGTTCTTGCAGCTCCGGTGTGGGCAACACTTGCTGTCTGTCCTGTTTATTCTGCTGCTTGTTTTTCTGAGTGTACACATTGTTTATTGGGGCCTGTGAGGTGGTTCAGCAGGTAAGAGTGCTTCTTCCCATGGAGCCTGACAACCTGCGTTCATCCCAGGGATCCTCACAGTGAAAAGAGAAAACCCATTACAATCCTGGAAGTGGTCCTCTAATCTCCATATGTTGTAGCATATACCCATACACACTTTTTTAAAAAACCATTTATTAAACATAATTAAAATTATAGTGATATGGAGAAATACAAGCAAAAAAGGAGAGAGAGACTCAATTTCAACACCCAGATTTCTACTAGATTTTGACTTTCAGTAATTTTTCTGTAGCCACATGAAGTAGGTTATATAATTGTATTCCTTAGAATTCTTCTATGTTCTTATTAAATAACTGAAAAATGTCAAGAGAATATGTTTTTAATTGTATAAACTCTTATATGGCAGAGACACCTTCTGTTTTTGCTGCCTGCTGTGTATGCAGCTTAGACAGCACAGGCAACACCTGTTCTGTTGTACAGTAAAAATATGTCTTTCTTTAAGAATGTGTTTTAATTGACTTAATCACTCCTTAGTAATGGGCAATTTTTAATAGGTTATATTTCCATGTGCATATCCAGCACATTTATTAATCATTTGCTCTAAATTTTGATTTCCTAACAATATAGATGCCCAGTCAAATAATGCCAATGTTTTATAGTCATTGATGAAATTGTTTTTCAGCTCCAAGAACACTAGGTAGAGATTACAAAAGAGAATAAGCTCTACATTTGGGTCATTGATAATCATCAATTAATAAAACAAGCAAACCATGGCTTTGCTGAAATAACTTAACCAAAACAGTTTTGTAATCGGAATTTCTAGGGAACAGTTAAATCAGTGGCTTTGAATGCTGGCAACCTGCAGTCAAACCTAAGAGGGATTATTCATTTAGCCAATAAATACATTCTATAATTTTTGGGGGGAATAAGTTCTCTGTGCTAGTTAATTTTTCTGCGTTTTTAATTAATTAATTAATATTTATTTTATACACCAATCACAGATTCCCTCCCCCCACCTACCTCCTACCCCCACTACCCCCCATTCCACTTCTCTTCCATCTCCATTCAGAAAAGGTAAGGCCTCCCATGGTAGTCAACACAGCATGGCATATCAAGTTGAGGCAGAACTAAGCTCCTCCCCTTTGTATCAAAGGTGAGGAAGGCATCCCACCATAGTGAATAGGTTTCAAAGAGCCAGCTCATGCAATAGGAACAGGTTCTGGTCCCACTGCTAGGGGCCCTACAAAAGACCAAGCTATACAACTGTCACCCACATGTGGAGGGCCTAGGTCGGTCCCTTGCCGACTCCCTAGCTGTCATCCAGAGTCCTTGAGTTCTCACAGGCTCAGATTAGCTATCTCTGTGGGTTTCCCTGTGATGATCTTGACACCCCCCCCCCCATTGCTCATATAATCCCTCTCTTCAACTGAACTCCTGGAGCTTGGCCCAGTGCTTGGCTGTGGGTCTCTGCATCTGCTTCCATCAGTTACTGGCTGAAGGTTCTGTGATGACAATTAGGGTAGTCACTAATTAGATTAGATTACAGGGGAAGACCAGCTCAGGCAGCCTCTCCACTATTGCTAGGAGTCCTAGCTGGGGTCATCCTTGTGGAGTTTCCCTGGCACCAGATTTCTCCCAGACTCCATAATGGTCCCCTTAATCAAGATATATCTCTTTTATTATTCTCCCCCTTTGTCCAGTCACCAACGCAACCATCCTGATCGCTCATGTTCCCTTCCTCCATCCCCTTCCGCCTACCCGTCCCTGTGCTGGTTAATTTTAAATGTCTACTTGCCACAACCTAGAGTCATCTGAGAAAAGAGGGATTGCCTAGATCAGGTTGGCCAGTAGCCACGCCTGTGGGGGATTACCTTGACTGTCTCTGTAGACTCGACCCATTGTGGGTGGCACCACTGCCTACCCATTGAACTGTCTAAGAAAAATGTCAGCTGGAAAGCAGCGTTCTTCATGGTTCTTGATCTGATTCCTTTGACTGTGAAGTGAAGCTGTGTGTGGAAAAACAAGTAGTCTTGCCTTCAAGTTCCTGCTTTAAGTTCCCTCAAAGGACCGTGATCTAAAATTGTAAGGCAAACGATCCCTTTATCTCTTAAAGTTGTTTTTGGTTGGCATGTTTTGGCATATCAATAGAAATAAAATTAGAATACATAGTTCTTCCAAGTAGATATAGTTCCCTTTTTAGCTTTTGATCCCCCTGCCCATATCTCCTTACTGATTCAACAAAGTCATGTCTACTCTACAGGATGGAACAAGATGTGCAGAATGGATCAGCAATGGGAGGAAGAAAGAACAGGGTGGATGAGTATACCAGCTCTTTATAGGCATTTTATTCTTCTGGCGATTGACAAGGATTACCATTAAGAACACAGCTGTTAAATGCCATCATAGCACTATTAATAGCAAGCTGGTCTTCCCTTCCCTTAGAGCTCCTGGTCATGGAGCATGTGGAATGGACCCCAAACTACTCTCGCCCCTCCTAAGCTCTTAGAAAAACTGTGAAAAAAAAACCACAGTTAGGTTTTGAATAAGTCTATATGAGTGGTCTTGGCACGCTGCACAGAATGTAATTATAATAGATATCATGGATTAGAAGAAATTACCCTATGATCCTTGGCTGCCAGGAGTCTCAACAACAGGGGAACTGGTGTCATTTTAGGATCTCCTGTGGTCAGTTGCCTTTTCTCTAGCCATACTGGATAACAGCTGGCATCTTTAACTCAGGTCTCTAATAGTCAACAGGGAGAGAAGTGAGGATAAGAGAAAAAGAAGCTTCTCTACTATGATTGGTGTTGGAAGAAACCGACATTCTCCACATTCCTGCCTATAACTTAAAACAGGCACGGAAGTTTCACCTCTACACCACAGTTACTCAAGGAGATGGTGGAGTGATCTCATTCATCTATGGGCATGTGGGTGACTCGAATTCTACCCTTTCTCCATGTTAATAACTCTAGAGCCAAATTAGCACGGTGTGTGCTAGCTGAAATCTTTTATCCAGGAATGTGTGCCATCTCTGCTAGCACTGGCTGTTCCTCCCTTATGGGAAACTGCTACCCAGTTTCAAATCCATATTTGGTGAGTTCTCCATGACCCAGACAGAAGTGCCAAAAAGAGGCAATGGGGGTCTGCTGCTGGAAGTTTTAATAAGGCATTTAATTGTTTACTTCAGAGGAAATTTGCCAAGTGTTTATATTTTAAGAATTAAGTATAGCTACACACACATCATTTGACTCGAATTAGTATAAGCTATTTTCTGAATTTAGATGAGATAACTTATTTAGCTGAATGAAGATGAATTCAATATTCAGCAAACATTTATTGACTTCTTACTCCTGGGCAAGAACTTTGGTGAATGCTCTAAGGTATATATTGATAAAAGAGGTAATTCCTGTTTCAAATAATTCACACTGTCTCGAGGAAGACAGATAGAACAAACAGAAGCATTACACTGAGATTCATACTTAGGCATACGTAAGTGCAGGGGGCTATGGAACTTCAGGTCTTATTCCATTGAGCCTTTCAATTCTCCCTCTTGTTTTTCATGGTTTGATAGACTTTTTTTTTCCCCTTAAACCTTTCCTTCCTTCTTGGCATCCTCCCCATTCATCCTGTTGTAAGCTGTACCCTCTGCCCAGGCCCATCCCCCATCCTCTTCCATGCTATATCATTTGCACAAGACTAAGAACGTATCTATGACTTGTGCACGTTAGCAATCAAGGACTTTCTCCACAATGGAAATGTAAATACTCACAGGACCAGAACTGGAAGTTCAAGATCACAGTGTCAGCATGGCTGAGACTGACGAAGGCCCTCTTTGGGGTTTCACATTAATGGCTTCTTGTCTCACGTTGTGAAAAGAGAAGTCAAGAGAGTCCTCCCGTGTCTCTTTTACGAGGACATTAGTCACTTTCATACAGGTCCTACCTAATCTGATCACATAGTGGGTTAAGGTTTTAGAATGTTTCCAGGAAATTCACAAACATTACTCTGACTCACTAAGCAACTTTGGCAAAGAATTGAATGAAGTTCAGCTGCTTGATCAGGAAAGATTGTCTCCAAAATGTAGGATTTGATTTTGGATTCAAGAGGAAGATAGAAAAGAAAAAAAAAAGCCTGTGGGGCGGGGTGATTGTGGAAGTTAGACTGGGGGCTATTACTGATGTGTAAAGCTGTGGCACTAGGAGAGATACTGGCTATAGAGTGAAATAGACTTTGGGAATTAGCAAGAAAGGTCTTTTGAAAAGCTATGCACCAACTCCTACCATACTGTCCGCCATCCAGTCATTTTGAGATGGCCATTTGGAACTTATATTCAGAGGCTGAGACTTCTTTGTATTTGTCATTTCTTGTCATGGGAAAATATACACGGTATGATGCGAAAAGCCAATGACAGTTTGAGGTTGAGCTGAGCTAAAACAGTAACGAATCATGTTAGCCACCATGTGGATTCAACTGTAGTGTGCTATTTAAATAAATGGGCTAAATTTTTCAGTATGTTTCATGCAATAAGATGACAACATCTCCAAATTGGAGGTTTAAAGGGAGTTAAAAGCATTTCAGTCCTATGTATAAATGAGAAAACTGATAATCAGATTTAACATTGCAATTCCAGGAAATTTATTTTCATAATAGACCTTGGTTTCTTCCTTCCTTCCTTCCTTCCTTCCTTCCTTCCTTCCTTCCTTTCTTTCTCTTCTCTTTCCTTCCTTCTTTCTTTCCTTCCTTCCTTCCTTCCTTCCTTCCTTCTTTCCTTCTTTCTTTCCTTCCTTCCTTCCTTCCTTTCTTTTTTCTTTCTTTCTCCTTTTTTTTTGACTTTTCGAGACATGGTTTCTCTGTGTAACAGCTGTGACTGTCTTGGAACTAGTTCTGTAGACTAGTCTAGTCTTGAACTCACAGTGATCCACCTGCCTTTGCCTCCAAGTGCTAGGATTAAACGTGTGTGTCACCACCACCCAGATAGACCTTGGTTTTGCTAGACACTGAATATTTTATGAGCTTTGTTGGTATGGTCAAAGGAGGCATTTACTTTTGACTTTAACCTTAGTCATAGTGAAGTGGGTAGTGAGTGTTATGAAAATAGGAAATCTAGAAACATTCAGTGGCCACTCTTCCTTTGCCAGTGGGATCTACCATACCCAACGGCTCTCAGGTAGACTTTGGCTTGAGTTCTCAGTATGCAGGTGATTGGTTACATCTGCAGACCTCTAAACTTCGCCCCTCCTTCCTTGGCTTCATGCTGTTTCCAAGTCCCTTGCCCTTTCCTTTTAGCTTATTTTTGAGTGGGAGAAAGATTCGAATTCCTAAGGGTTTTCTATTTTACTTATGGTCACGGTGAGATCTGGTTGACATCCACCTCCATCCACCTCCAAGTCTGTAACCCAGTGTGGAGTGTGAGAGATTGGTGATATCAACTGGGGCAGCATTTCATTAGGGGCTGACGAATATGTCTCAAGTCCAAGGGATCACCAGGCAAGAATGAGCCTTGTTCAAAGTCAAGGTCAAGTTTCAGGAATGGCAGTTCATTCGCTGTCTTAGCACTTACCCTCCACCTCTCTGACAGCCCATAAGGCATTATGGAGCTGCCTATTTAGTCCGCCTTAAAGTTAACTCCCACAGCACTAGAGTAGCTGATGGACCAGGGAGCATTCCCTTCTCCAACTTTACAATGAATCTAATGCTATTGCCGTGTCACATGGTATAGACCTGTCTAGGTCACACGAAATGTAAAAACAAAGTGTTCGTGCTGGAGTAAGCACATATCGAGACAATTTTAACTACTCCACGTAAATGTCTGCTGGATTGCTACAGGCGCTTGCCGTCTGTGATGGGCTAACATTGGATTTCACAATGTTGGCGGAAATGTGGTGAAGGAGGAAACGAAGGAGACAGGAGAAGAAAGCAGACACTGCCACAGGCACAGGGACAAGAGGCAAATTATGCTACAGCAGACTTTTTGGCCCACCGTAGCTCCCGTAGCGCTGCAAGTGGTTTAGGTTGGTGGCTTGGGCTCTTTGTCTGTGACTGCTGTCTGATCTATAATTTTAAATGCCGCGTACAAACCAGTATTTAAGCAGGAAAACTGAGGCTGCGGTATTTGCAAGGAAATGCAGACGAACAGGAAAACACGAGTAGTTGGTGCTTTGTACATCATTATAACCCTTGCTTAATAAAGTAATAGATACTTCAAAATCGCTTTGAAGTCCTTGCCAGCTTCTTCTCAGTACTCTGAAATCTGATCCTCCTGCCTTTTAACAGTGTGTGAAAGTGCAAACAGCAGTGCTTGTGAATTCATTCATCCACTTCCAAACTGTAGTGTGGGCAGCCAAGGAGAACACGAGGACTGAGAAAGAAGCGGACGATGGCCTCTGCGGCGTCCAGCGGTGGCACATCAGATTTGGCTGCCTTTTAGTGAAGTACACTTGAGCTTCCAGAGGTAAACAGCGGTTTTCCAAAAGGTTATAAAAACAATTAAAGGAAGACACTTTGATTTTCTTAACATTAAAATTTAGTTTTCTTGAGAAGCATAGGGCCAAGTTAGACGGAAGGCAGCTCACCACACGTTTAGTTAAACACTTGCTAGAATATTAATTTAACAGTTGTATTTAAGAAGGTAGAAATTGGCATTCAAATAATCGTGAGGGGGGTGTGAAGAAGTCAGGAGAAATATTTCTTGCTCTTGGACTGAGGTCCTTTGGGTGGAAGATTTGCCCTATCTTCAAAAGACATAGTTTTATTATCTGCTTCCTCTTCCTGAGCAGGTGGTCCATGAGCTGAAGTTCTTGGCAATGTCAAGAGACATTTTTGCAAGTGCCATAAATGTCACACAGGAAACTGGGGAAGCTTTATCCCCTCCCCCCCATGACATGGTCTTGGCTGTACACTCGTAATCACCACTGCACTTAGGGAGAATGTGAGAACTAGTTTGTGGGTCTTGCCCAACATGCCCTGCTACCATGTGCGTTAGAACAAAGGTTGACTCCTTCATTGTTCTTTGCTTGCTGAATTGTGTAAGAGAGAAGTTTGAACCTGTGCCTTTTCATCTTTCTGAGGCAACAAGGCACCAAATCAGAGGAGCCGGGCTCTGACTTTCATGAGCTTACATTGGGACGCTAAAGAGCCATGTGGCGAAATGAAGATGTCTTTGTTGGAACACTGGTTTCAGTGAACTCTGGTCAGTGGACTTTCAAAGTCTAGGTGGTTCCATTTATCGCTCATGAGGCAGCAATGCCAATTGTGAAATCAGGCTTGTTCTTGAAAAACAGGGTCCTTGTATAAAACAAGAAAAACATAAAAGAATGAAAAGGAAAAAAAAAAAAGGAAAACAAATGAAGGCTGGAAATGTTCCTGGAGAAAGAGTGATGATCATTGTCTACCCAAATATTTTTTTCTGTTGAAAAATGGCACTGTCTTGACAAGGTAGCCACCCTTACATTATAAATGATTTCTGGGTGCTGGGTTCTTTTACGGGTGCCAGTGTTGGAGAGCTATTTTCTAAGCTGTATCTTGAGGAGGGGTGTGAATAGAAAAGAGACCTCCAGGTCTGTATCCACTCCCTGTAGGTGAAAACAGAAGCCTGTAGATTCACATAAACTGTCTACCTTGCAAAGCACCCACACCCCTGGACTGTAATACTATGTATGCTAAGTTGAGAAGCTGGTAAAGACCAAGAGACGCGTGTCAGGACTCTTTGCATCCTTTTGAGAAGAGTGAGAAGAGGTGCTGAAGAGGTGTTGGATAGGTTACCAGTACTCCAGGAAGAGAGGTTTGGAAACGAGTTTCTTAGTGAGGAGTGAGATAGGATTGGTCTCAGGGCATCAGGCTGGCAGCAAGTACCGGGGTTTCGCAGGTTGGGAGTTCCAAGCACACAAAAACACTTCCTGGTTTCTGTGTTAGTAAAAGAGGAAGCACTTGAGATAACATGCAAAGGCCAACCTGGCAGCATGGCTGCGAGTGTGCTAGGCAGTTTGTGGGGTTGCATCTCTCACCTCCCCCAGGTGTTCGTTTCAGTGAACTCTCTCGCTCTCCAAGTGTAATTATATGACATGATAGTCGTTTGACTTGGGGTATCTGCTGTCTTTTGCCATTCCTTCTGCTTTGTATGAATATTTAAGGAGCTTTGGATATGTCCTGTACATTTCTTAGTGCTACAAAGTGTGATATTAGTTCCCCATACCGGGCAAAGCCTTCCAAAGGTCCAATTCATGAGTCTTCTTATTGTAATGCAAGCTCCTTTATCCCTCACCGTGCCCCCCCCTTTTTTGCTATAGTTCTGCGTGGTGTTACAATACTATTGAAAATCCTTGTAGTATATTTATAACTTCCTCTAGATTTAGAACTTCATGATAGTGGTATAGAAAACTAAATATAACCTGTGCTGTTTGTGTGTTTCCTCAGAGGCCCTTTGGGCCTTAAAAAAGAAGGGAGAAGAATGTGAGCTTTGTGGAAAAAGGCTTCCGTGTGAATGAGCAGCTGTATGCACCCCTGAGAGACAGTTTGTTACTAAAAATAGAGGCTGTCTGAAGAGAGCAACTTGAAGCATTTAATACGCGGATTCTGCATGGGCAGAAATAAATTCCCGAGGAGTGTGTGATTGAGGAATGGGATTGTAGAAGTCATCAGAACTGTGGCTTCCCATCCAGGTTTGCAGCATCCCACAGCAGCTTCAAGCAAAAGTGTTTACCGCCCGCACCCCAGCCTCTCCTGGTCTCACCTCAAAGATTGGGGCTCACTGTAGCAGGGAAATTAAAAAGAAGAAAGCAACCAACAGTGCATGAAGGGCATTTTTAGCACCCTAAGTCAAATTGTTATTCAAATCAAGAAACCTGAGCCGGGAGAAGAGTAGGAAGGCCTGGAAACAGAAAAGCTCAGACAACAGAAGGTAGACCCTTTGATGTGTAATAAGAGTCGACTAAAGCAACAAGGTAGTTCAGAACAACTTTCACCAGATTTCACTTATAACGTTTACACTGGGGCTCACATTTAAAAATAAAGCAGGACGTTGGAGTTGAGTACCTGTAGTGCCCTTGCTGAGACAGGCAGATCCCCAAGGTTCACAGGCCAGCTGAATACATACTAGCTTACTTTGTCAGTTCCAGGCTAATGAGAGACCCTGTCTAGAAGAAACAAGGCAGACAGAGACTAGAAAATGATACCTGAGGTGGTCTTCCTCTGTCATGCACACACACACACACACACACACACACACACACACACACGCACACGCACACGCACGCGCACACGGGCGCGCACACGCGCGCGCGCACACACACGTACACTCAGATTAACACATATAACAAAGAAAGGAATATGATGTCATTTACTATATCTTTAAGAGAGTTTATGTCCTTTTATTTTGTGTGTATGAATGCTTGCCTGCATATGTGCACTACTTGTGTTGCTGGGGCCCTTGGAGCCAGGAGAGGGCATGGGACTCCCCTGTAACTAGAGTTATAGATAGCTGTGAGCTTCCGTATCAGTGCTGGGAACTGAACTTGTGTCGTTTGCATGAGCAGTCAGTGCTTCTAACTGCTAAGCCATCTCTCTATCTCTCCAGCTCCCTTTTCTGCTACATTTTGCCATTTGTTACTTAAGATAGCTGAGCCAGGCAGTGGTGCTGCATTCCGTTAATCCCAGCACTTCGGAGGCAGAGGCAGAAAGATCTCTGTGAGTTCAAGGCCAGCCTGATTGACAAAGCGAGTTCCAGCACAGCAAGGGCTGTTACATAGAGAAACCCTGTCTCACAAAACAGAATAATGTCCCACTGCTCTAATTTATCATCTGTTTGATTAAGATATCCAGGGCTAGTGCGTGCCAATGGCAGAATGGCTGCTTATGTTGATGGTTAGCTGAAACGGTCAACTTGACCTGGCCTGGAATCTCCTGGGGAGTCTCACTGAAGGATTATCTTCATTGGGTTGGCCTCTGAGCACGTCGGTGGGGGATTGTCTTCATTTGGTTGCTCTGAGCGTGTCTGTGGGAGATTGTCTTTACTGCCTTAACTGATGTGGGAAGGCCCTACCTTGATCGTAGGGGATATCTTCTGGCAGCAGTTCAGCTAGAAGGACACGGGAGAAGGAAGATGACACCATCTTGCTTAGCTGACCTTTCCACTTGTTGATGAGTTCATCTACTCTGTCCCTGCTGTCCCTGCTGCTTCCTTTGCTGACATTAGAGCTAGCTTCTCTAGACTTCAAACATGGACTGACGACCAACAGCTCTTTGGGATCTTCACCCTTTGGCACCAGATTGAGACAGCTAAGAGACAGCCTCGTAGACTGAGCATTAGCAGGTTCTGAGTCTCTGTGGTGTAAGACGCCATTGCCAATTTTGGCAAGTAAGTCAATCTAATAATCCTCTTGTAGAATCTCTTCAGTTTATCAGTTCTATTTTTTTTCTGAAGAACCTTGACTAACATACCTACCCATGGAAGGTCTCTGAGTTCTTCTCTATCTGTCCCCTCTCCCCAACCCGTGTCACCGAAAACAAAACAATCTGGAGATCTACTTTCTGTGGTGGGTTCTGATATCTGTGATCTTTATTTTATTGTTTAGCTGCCCTTTCGGATTGAATTGCATTCACTCTCCAAAATTGTTTTTAGACCCTAGCTACAGCATGTGATGTTTGCAGAAGGTTGCCTTGGAAACCAGGAGGTTCCCATGAGGTTGGGAGGTTTAGATTTTCATGCTGGGAATTAATGGGCCTTACAAATCTGTTTATTTCTATTTCTCTCTGGTCTGCCTTTCCCTCTTTTTTTCTTTCTCTCTTCCCTCCTCCCCTTTCTTCCTCCGTGAACGGATACAGTGAGAAGGCAAGTATTCCAACGCCTTTATATCTTACTCCCAGTCTCCCAAACTTTGGGAGAATGAATGTGAGTTGTTTAAACGACTCGGTGTGCTGTGTTTCGTTATAGCAGCTTGGGCAGATGGATATAATCTCCATTGCCACCACTGTGTGGAAAATAACCACAGCATAGTAATGCTATAGTAACCCAAGTCCATCCGAGGGAGCTTGTTTATTCCTCTCCCTATTTGTTTCCTTCTGTAAAAGAAAAAAAGAGACTTATTTTATTTTTAATTATTTGCACGTGTGAGTGGATGAGCACATGATTGCAGGCGCCCACCAAAGCCAGGTATTAGAGGTATTAGAGCCCTAGAAGTGTAGTTAGAGGAGGTTGCGAGCGTCCTGATGTTGCAAGCTCAACTCAGGTCCTCTATAAGGGCAGCGCATGCTCCCAGCCAGCTGAGCAATTTCTGAAGCCCCTGTCCTCTTCCTCCTGTATTAAAGACAACGGTACTGTGAAGATGTCAACAGGTGATGGGTGACATCACCCTGTTTCTAATTGGCCTGAAACAAGGGTTAAGGCATTTACCCGAAGCATCCATTTAAGACTTAGTCAAAAGGCAAGATCAGAGGCACCAAAGCATTTTTGCTGCATTACAGTTCAGAAATAAAGAAGGAAAGAAAGAAAGGAAGAAAGAAAGAAAGAAAGAAAGTTGAGAACTGCTGATATTTAAATGACTCGTCGTCACACCATGGTTTTGAAATAGTAGATTGTTCTGATCTTGGCAATGGAGGAGGATCTATGCCCATATGTACAGGCAGATATATAAAGGAAATACAACTTCCCAAATTGACGTATTTATCATGGGAAGCTTATCAAGTATTCAGTTCATACCTTCCTTGTGATGAAAATAATTGAGATCATGTGTAAATTAAAATTATCTTTTCACATGAGTGCTGGGGATTCAAACTCAGGCCCTTTTTGTTTTGCAGAAGGCAGTTTTTATCACTGAGCCATGTCCTCCACCCCTAAACCCACCCACCGTTCTAAGCTCTGTGAATGAACCTTTCTGTGGTGATGAAGGACCCAGGGTGGAGGTTAAAATTTGTTCTGAGGTGCATGGTTAGACATACAGGTGGGAACAAAGGTGCATTTATCACACTGGATGCCATTGGGTTCTTCTTCATTAAAAGGAGAAAGAAAGAAAATAAAACCACAGGGGCTACTGACATCTCTTGCAGGCAGACGCATCCAGTAGCTGGATTGATTTTTGTCAGTTGATTCCCCAGGGGTTTTTAATGCAAGGCACATTATATTAAGTTACAGCGAACGAAATTGCTGTGTTTTGTGGGTCAGAAACAGTCAAATGTTGGCAATTTCTTATGGTTATATTTATAGATCTAAGTTGCCTGGGGTGATTGAAAAAAGTGATCAATAATGATTCAGGCACTTATGCTTTCTCCATCCCTTTTATTACTATGATTCATCGATATTCGCAGTTATAGAAAAGATTCTCTCCCTCACCAGACTCTAGCCAGCTGGTATAAGGCCTTGCCTCAGTGAGGTTTCGACCTTAGCCTATGAAGATTAGAATAAAAGCTAACATAATCTGTAAGAGCTCAAGGCCAAATCCTTAGGATGCTCTAGACTCCCTGAAAGTACCGGCCTGGAAACACTGAAGCTACCGAAGGAATATATGGTTCACCCCTCAAACAGCACCTGACTGTAGACTTCATGCCTCCCAGCCTCGCAGCCCTAAAGAGCTAACCAGTTAGCTAACAAAAGGAGCCGGTTAGGAAGCCCAGATTGAGTGCACACCTGCCTGCCTGCTTTGGGGCACGCTTTTACTTTCCTGACTCCAGGTCTAACATTAAAGTGCTGAGTTACCTCTGCACAAACCGAGGTGGAATTCAGTCCATTACAAGTTAGAAATCTGCCTGAAGCACTGGGATAGTATCTATCTTTGTTTTTCTTTGATCCCACTTATACTTCCAGGTCATGCTCAGATTTATCGAAACAACGGACATGGGAGGAGCCAATGGCAATAACAATTCTTATCATTATTAGGAACTCACAGAACAGATGTGCACAGATGTGCACAGCTCTCTCTTCCACAGAAGGATGAGTGCAGGTGACAGTGATATGAAAGTCACCTGGGATTGGCTCAAATGTATCCAAGGAGCCCATCGTTTTCTAATTTAAGTTACGAATTACTTCCCAAACACCTGACTAAGACACACGGTGCTACAAAACCGTAGCTGGAGACTCTCTTGTGTTTCCTACAAAGTCATAAGGATACAGCAACTCAAATTTAAGACTGTGAGCATGACCTGCAGGAAGCATGTTTAAAAGGATGCCCCAGAGAGTAGTACAGTGTTACTAAGGGTTGGGGCATAGCGATGTCACAGGTCACCTGTCTTCATTACTGTGAGTCATTGATACTTGCAATTATGAAAAGAGGAAGAAAGAAAGAAAGAAAGAAAGAAAGAAAGAAAGAAAGAAAGAGAGAGAGAAAGGGAGGGAGGAAGGGAGGGAAAGGAGAGAGGGAGGGAGGGAGGGAGGGAGGGAGGGAGGGAGGGAGGGAGGGAAAGGAGAGAGGGAGGGAGGGAGGGAGGGAGGGAGAGAGGGAGGGAGGGAGGGAGGGAGGAAGCTGTTCATGAGCGCACCCTCCAGGAAAACGCTTTCTGTTAGATACAATCATAGATTTAAAGCTATTTGTGTGAAAACTTCCTCAAACACTGCAACCCGTCCAAGAAGGCTGATAAACAAGGTAAAACTGTCGTGCTTTGCCACACGGCCACCATGACTCTGTCAGCGAGTGTCTAGCAACCCAGAAAGCACTGAACGAAAGCAGCAGTGGTAGCAATGGGGTGGGTGAAACTGAGGGCTTCAAGTTGTCAGTCAGAGTCTCACTGCGGTTAATATTAAACATGAGGCCACAGAGAAGCAGGCCACTAGTGCAGATAACTGGCGTTTACCTAAATTATTTTATTAGTAGTAAAATCTCAAGAGTCAGATGTTGGGGTACAAACCTGATAATTCAAGAAAGCAGAGGAGGAGCTGACCCTCTCTCCACATGCTTCCCAGACCGATGGGACCCTTGGATCTCTCTAAGCCCCTGCCTACTCTTTCCTGTGCCTCTCTGTCATATCATATCCTGTGTTCTCCAAAATCTCTGTGGTCAGTTCTGGTGATCTAGTGGTTGACTCCATCCCTGATTCAAGGTTAACTGTATTAACAGTCTTGGAGGGTCACAGTGTGATCAATTTCCCCTCAACATAGTACTCCAAGATAGAGGATTTCATGAAACTTCCAGAAAGTGGCAGAACTAGTGTCTGAGAGCACGAGTCCACTTGGCTAAGAGTTTCCCCCAGATCTTCTGTAAGAAAGGTCTGTTAGGAAGTAAATACTGCATCTTCATTGTGCTGGATTTGTGGTTTGTTTGCTGGGTATGGTAGCAGTACATTGTGTGTGTGTGCGTGTGTGTGTGTGTGTGTGTATGTGTGTGTGTGTGTGTATGTGTGTATGTGCAAGCATGATTATATTAGTTACATATCTTGTTATTTCATATTTTGTCATTCTCAGTGGATTCCTTATAAAATCTTGGGTTAATCAACCTGTTCAAGTATATGTCTGTCTGTAGCAATTTGGATCCACTGGTAAGTTCGTGAGATTCCAATGCTTCAAGGAGGATGAGCGAATAAACAGTTTCCCTCCCTGAGTGGATTCTAGATAAGGATGCTTTAGTCTGGGTGGATCCATGTGACCCCAACTCAACCCTTTATGTTTTCTAGTGGTCATGTGCTCGTAGCTGCTGGTTGTCAGAAAAGGGAGGAAGAACACTCTTGTACATATGCTTTCCTCTTTGCCCTCAAATCATATCGGGGGGAGGAAATAATCAAATTTAGGTTCTCAAGATAGCTGCATAAATAGCAAAGTAAATTTCATGTCGTGTTGATTGAAAGAGGATAAAGATGTGAATCTTAGTAACAAATACTTGGGCCTCCTCAAGCTTAAAAGGCAAGGGATGTATAGAGACCCCTTCCCCTAGGTCTAGTAGACTAATATTGTCTATGTCAATATTTAACCCTGGGTCATCATCAAATCTTCAAGTCTTTCTTTCTCTCTCAATTCCTCTTTTTCATTTTCACACATGTATACAGTGCTTCTTGATTGTCTTCCCTTCCTGTATATCCTCCTTCTGACCCCTTCCCACAACACATCTCCTTCCCCATCTCATGTCTTCTCTTTATAAGCCCATGGGCCCAGCCAGAGCTGTCTGCGTTCTGGTGAATATGAAGCCATCTACCAATGGCCATCTCCCCGCCGCCTCCAAAAGTGACTCTCTCACTCTCAGCAGCCATCAATGGTCCCCTTGAGATACTGAAAAATTAACCTAACAGGAAGAAACCACAAATGCTGCTCTGCCGTTTATACTTGGGGAAAAGTTTTATTTGAGCCCTACCAAGACTTCCACAAGGCGGCTGTCCGTCCACAAGGTCAGACACAAAATCCGAATTTAGTTGGAGAGAATTTTTTTTTTTTTGTTTAATCATGAGAGTGGTGTCTAAAGCAAGCATGGCAATCCGTTTTTCATCTCAGAGGTGAAGCATCCCGGACACTGTTGGTAGACATGGTTTCTTTGCTGTCTTTCTGGGAGACACCCCTTGCCTTGCACTGGTTTTGAAGGTGGGGCTTGATTGAGAAGGTGGGATAAGGACATGAGCAGTTATAAATGGGTGAATAGTTAATCCCTCAAAGTGATGCTAGTGCAGTTTGAGGATCCCCAAGACATCATTTTAATAACCCCCAAGTGGTTTTTGGGTTTTTTTTTTTTTTTCGAGACAGGGTTTCTCTGCAGCTTTAGAGCCTGTCCTGGATCTAGCTCTTGTAGACCAGGCTGGTCTCGAACTCACAGAGATCCGCCTGCCTCTGCCTCCCGAGTGTTGGGATTAAAGGCGTGCGCCACCACCGCCCGGCCCAAAGTGTTTTTGGAACAATACAAAGTACAAATATATAACATACATTTCATGCTTTTTCATAGTTCAAGCATTTCACAATTAAAGGCAGTCATGGTAGAAACACATGCACAAGCCCAAACTTACAGGTCTAACAAAGTATTTCCACTGAGCAGCCTGTATTGTCAAGACATCTGATGGAGAGATACACCTAGACTAGCGGACAGGAGGGAGACACCCAACTAAAGAAAGTGGCTAATGTAGTGACATGGGAAACATTTTAGGGCAGGGCAATGGGAGGGAGGATTCCATTCCCACTGGTCCAGTCTACACAGGCACTTACGCTTTTAGAGTTTCTTTCAAATACTGGAGACATTTACAAACTTCTCTGAATCATGATTTTAAATGTTTGCAATACATAAGATTGCTGAGAAAATTAATTTTATTGAGAAGCCATTGGCAAGACCCTTAAAAATGTAAGTTTGCAATGACGTGTATTACTGTTGCCCTGAAAAATAGCATGCATTTGTACTTCCCCATTTTCAAATATCAAAGCATACTTGTGAGATTCCAGACATTTTCATAGTTCTAAGGAGGCACAATAATTTCTGAGACTTCTGTTGTCAACAGTCACAACCCTTCCAGGCTTATTGCCTGCTTTCATAACTGGATGTAAATCTCACCTAGAGGTGAGCAGGTCAGATCGAGGTTAGTGGCAATAAAGAAGCATTTTTTTTTTTCCACTGTTCAATTTCACAGCCCCTGAGTTCTCTCGGGGGCCTTCTTGCAAACAAAGTCTAGTCTTAGTTTCTTTACTTCTCCCTAGGCTCTGACCAGTGATGTTGGAGAGAGGCTAAGCTCGGCTGAGCCTCTTGAGGACTCTTCTTTCTGTGAAGCCTACCTACGCAGGCATTGCTCCAGTCTGCGTTCATCTTTCAAGGACAGCTGGTGTCCACAGGGACATTTGCCGTGGTCTGGCGGTGCTGGGGATAAAATGGAACATCCACCCTCTCCGGAGGTGTTTACAGTCCTTCAGGATGGAACTGAGCCATGTGTTCCAAATGGCTGCCATGAGGATCTCCAAACGTCTCGTGCAGCTTGCCTCTTGTGTTGATCTGCCAGCACATCCCTAAGAGTTTAAAGCTGATGCTGGGATAATGACGGTCCTTATGACACCTGGGTTATGGCGAGGGATAGACTGACAGCTGGCTATACTGTTTCTAGGTGGGTGTGTGGCAGTATCTCAGGAAGAGAGCAACCTTTGTGCCTATTGGCTGAGCAAGGTTCACCCTCCCCACGTGGGTGAGTCCCAGCCAATCTTATCGAACAGATCGAAAAAGTGGACAGAGGGCAAATTTCTGTGTGTTTGGGATTCCATCTTCTTCTGCCCTTGGACATTGACTCTACTCTTAGACTGCAGGCTCCTAACAAACAGGATCCTACTGCTTCTTACTGGTGTGGGAGACTTCCAGTTTGAACCAGAATGACACCATTAGCTTTTCTGGTCTCCAAACTGTAAACAAGTGATCGTGGAACTTCTCAGCCTCTGTCATCATCTGAATCACTGTTTCATGGTAAGTATCCTTTGGTCTTTCTAGATGTAGCCTATTGGCCCAGTGTCTTTGGAGAACCCTGGCTCATAGGTGCACATGCTGTAAAGACAGACCGTTTGAGTGTAAGACCAGTGCTGGCTACCACATGCCTGTGGCTTTGGAAGAGGATGAGTTTCTTTTTTCCAGGCTTCTTCATTGATAAAATGAGTAGATGTCAGCCAAAGCTATAGGAAGCTATATGAGACTCTAAGTTCTTTAAAAAATATTGGTAGAGTAGAGCATGCTTGACCGCTATTATCAGTTTTGAAGAAGCTACAGGGAAAGGCGTTCTATTGGTTAAGTACCGATCCTAACAACTTCTACTAATGATTTTAAGTATCTGGTCTTCTGCATGAGTAGGTAAACCACATCCCTGAGAGGTAATATCTATTTAAACAGCCTACAAGTAGCTAGAGAGCTAAACCATGCCCCTTTGTGGGGAGAAACTATATTTATATTTCTCATATGTATACACTGCTATGGCCAGCAGGGTACTGAAACTATTAGCTACCAAGTAACACTGTAGAAAGTGACTTTTAAAAGCTCTAAATGGTTAAATATTAGTGGTTTCCTGTAATGTAACCTAATACTTGCATCATGGCTGTTAAATTGCTTTTGCCTTCTACTACCCATCTCCCTAGATTCCCTAGAAATTCCATATCAGTAAGACCTTAGGGATCTTGCTGTGGGGCCAAAACTGTTTATTTCCTTATTAAGGGAAAGGTTTTGAAAGAGTCTATTGGTTGTTCATTGTCTTGTGTTGATGCTGAGTTTGGACAGAGTCCTCTTACGATTTGGAAGCAGTGTTCTCGATCTGCCATTTTTATTAAAGTAAGCTTCAAAGCCGACTTCGAAACATGGAGTCACTCAGGATACTTCTTAAAACCTCTGTGTTGTGTCCCTAGAAAATTCTAAGTGTCTCTTCTTTGAAATGTATGAATTACTGCCCGGTCCTCTTAGGAGGAGCACAGAATGAGGACTGATTCAGCGGAAGCCCTAAGAGGATTAGCAGCAGGCACCTGGCTCCAAACGCCTCCCAGCTGTGCGTAGCCTCTTTGGATTGTCAAGTTCCAGTGTCCCAGCTAGGGGGAACAGACTGAACAGGGAATCCTGTCATAGTGTTATTTCCTGGCACTGTGGTGGGTCATCTCATACACACGAATGACCTGAACAGTCAATGTGGGGGAGCAGAACACAAAAGAGTAATTATTTTGGTTTTTAAGACGCTCTAGGATTTGGCTCTGCTCCCTGCTCTCTTCCCCAGCAGGTCCTCTCAGCAGCTTTCCGCCTCTTCCTTTTTAGTAGAACTCTTACCCCCGCCTGAAGTTCCTTCTCCTTCCACTCTTTGCCCCTGAGATAAACAACCCAGCCACCATCCCAGTCCTTTTAAAGTCATCTATAGCATAGCCTACAACCTGAGGGTGGCGAGACCACCACGTGGACTTCTTTCATATGGGACGCACGCATCAAAACTTCCTTCTTTGAAAGGTTACCACTGTAGGGGGGAGAGGCTTGATAAAGACTGACATAAATCAAGGCCCTGTGGAGAAATGAGTGCTTCTGGGAAATACTATTTATCATTCATAAAGCCAACATTTGTTTGCCGGTAGTGGTCTAGGTAGTGGAGAAACAGTCCCTGAACTCCAAGAAACAGTCCAAAAGCTAGAACTACCTCTTCATTTAAAAAACATGATGGGGTCTTTCTCTGTGCAGCTCTGACTGGCTTGGACTTGTTATACAGACCAGGCTGGTCTTAAACTCAAGGATCTATCATGTGTCACCATAGAAGGCATGACACATACTTTATAATTTTTTTTCTTGAGGCAGGGTCTCATTATGTAACCTTGGCTAACCTGGAACTCTCTTTGTAGACCAGGCTGGCCCTGAACTTACAGATCTCCTTCTACCTCTGCTTCCCAAGTTCTAGGTTTAAAAAGGTGTGCCGACATAGCCAGCATGAAGCATGACTTTTCTAGTGTTGTTGTTTGCTGTTGTGGAGGAGTGAGGTCCTGTATTCAAAAATAGGTAAGAACTAGATATATTTGTCCTGCTGGAAATTTCCGTCCTCCAGATAACTGTCACCCTTACTGTCTCCCCCACCAGGTATACACCAGTGTGAATAACAAGGATCATAAAAGCAAGCAGCAGACAAGAACCAAGGGAGCATGCCTCTCTTCTCTTCTTGTTACTCAAGACACAGCGAGTCTTCCCATATCTCCAGGGACACTGATGACAGCACCAGGCATTTGTCACTGGGCCACAAAGGCGGTGCATCTGAAAAAAAAGGCCACCCACTTGGAGAAGCCTGCTTAATTTATCAGCCAGCATGCACAGATAGGGAAAGGGCCAGACTGAACTCAGGAGCAAACTCGTGCACAGGGAAGCAGGGGCAGGTGACTCCAGAGGTACAGACAGTTACACCAGAAGCTGCTAGTTGCAACCTTCTAAACAGTGTACAATTTACTTCTTGTTTTCTTTCCAGCTTGGGGCAAGCATTGTTCAGGGGAATTATAACAGTCCTTTGCTGAAGGGAGAAGAAAAGCCTTGGCTTAGTTTTTGGAAGCATAATAATTTTATTAACATAACTGGTTTTGAATATTACAGCCCCCGAAGGCAAGTGGGGTTCTTTGGGTTTTGCCTAACTTTGCACCCATTTTAATGAAGTATATTTTATGAGTAAGTCACTGCTGCATATAAATAAGCAGTTTCTTTCTTAATGAAGGGTGAATAACTGGTGTTTGTTGCTATGTGGATTCTTTACATATGAAGTATTTTTAAAGACTTTGGGTCTAAAGATAATTCAGGTTTGAAATGCTAATACAAAGTTGGCATTTGGGTGAGTATGATAGTTAAAAAGAATTACACATATTAATGTAGTAATTCCTAATTAGCAAAATGACTTTCAAATAAGCCATTGAGGTAGGTGTCTAAGGAGCAATATCTCTAATTGCCCTAAGATAAACTACAAACAGAACCTGCAGCAGGGTAACAGATAGCAATAAAATTTGTCAATAAAACAGATATTGCTTCACCTCTTTGGGCTCTGCTCTCTTGTCAGAGTGCTGCAAGCAGAGTTTTAATGGAGAATTATTTAAAAGACACCAAGGCACGCTGGGACACATCTCTGCTTATGTAAAATGTGGTGGAATATTCTTTTAATCCTTCAAAGCTAATCATAAAGGAATGGAAAATATTTAGGCAAAAGTTGCCTCCTTTGAAGACTTACGTGTCTACAAGAAGCTGGCCAGGATTATCAGCCTTTGCATCAAACACATCTTGTGCTTGTTTTTCATGTGAACACTGTGTACCAGCTAACTGTGATTACTATCTAATTAGGCCAGACTTTGCTGGAAGTAAGTAAACACTTTCATCACAGATGTATTCTTGGTCTCCTCTGTCATGTTTATTCTGAAACAGTTTTTAATAGTAAATCCACCAAACTCTGAAATTGTCTATTAGGTGATTTCTAAATCTTACCCTGATGTGAGTGGATTGGAATTGCCATGGTCATATCTTATAGCACAATTAAGGGTGAGGCCCACTTGTGTTGTTGGGGTTTCTGTCCTGCCTGGTTCCCACAGTCGTTAAGTCCCAAAGAATCACACAGAAGTCTACATTAGTTATAAACTGATTGGTCTAGTATCTCAGGCTTCTTATTAACTCTTACAACTTATATTAGCCCATTATTCTTATTTGTGTTAGCCACATGGCTCAGTACCCTTTTCAGTGAGGCAGTCACAGCTTGCTTCTTCTGTGTCTGGGCCAGGACTGCGGAGGAACTGGCTTTCTTCTTCCCAGAATTCTCCTGTTCTCATTGACCCGCCTCTACTTCCTGTCTGGTTGTCTCACCTATACTTCCTGCTTCGTTACTGACCAATCAGCATTTATTTAAAATATAACTGAAAGAATACAGACAATTGTCCCACACCACACTAGCCTATTTTGGTTACCTTTCCTGAAGCCACAGAGTAAGGACTAAGACACACAAAATGGGTAGGACGGTGGGTGGGAAATTTGGCCTCTCAGTGTCATGCTGACAAATGGGCACATGGGCCAAGCTGACTATATTACCAACTGTCCTAAACTTTTAACTCGGGTTATTTATTTGCTTACTTACTTATTTATGTTGGAAGTGTTACATTGACAGGCCATAGATATCTGTCACCAGAGATCATCTTGAAGTGACATAAAAAAAAAAATGAACTTCACCTAGAACAAAGTTGAGGAAAGACCAAACTGAATTCTGAAGACATTTGTATCCAGTACCTGCTATTCCCAAATCCAGTGATTATTCAAGACATCTCCAAAATAAGAGACTATTGTTTGCTCAAGACCTAGTTTGAGTTATTTTTATCATTTAAAACTCGGAGTCATGGTGAGTACAAAGAATTCCATGCAGTCTTAGTTTGACTAGAGATCCTAAGTGCAGTTTTTATAGATCTCTCCAAAGGAGGAGCTCACTCTGCTAAGGTGGGGGCCTACAGTTCAGAAGCTAGCCTTGCTAATTCATCAGAAATATTTACCAAAAACATGACCAAAGAATTAAAAAATTGTGTATGTGCTTGGTATATGGTTGTATGCCTTCAGTTGTGGGTGAGTGGGTAGGTGGATGAATGCTCATGTGTGTACACATGCATATGGATACTATTGGTTGACACTGGGTGTCTTCCTTGCTTGCACTCCACTTTGGTTTTTGAGACACGGTCTCTTACTAAATCTGAAGATCACAGATTTGTCAAGCCGAACTGATCAGTGAGCTCCAAGGATTCCTTCTGTTTCCACCTCCCCAGTGCCAGGATACAGGGTTGCCACCACACCTGACTTTCTCTGTGGGCGCTGGAAATCCGAACTTAGGTCTGTACACTTGAAGAGAAGATGGTTTACCATCTAAGCCACCTCCCCAGTACCTCCCTCCTCAAGAATTTCAGATTCTATTTACACATGATTTAAACTTCAGATGGGCACTGTATATCTATACGGGCTTCCTTCGAGGCAGAGGTAGTCCATTCTGTTTGTGAGTATACATACTCACAAATTAATTCAGAGAGTGACTTACCCTCACCTTTCTCACTTGGAAGTTATAAATATATCTTAGTTGACCAAGTCATGTCCCAATGGCTCCTCTGAGACTAGGTTGCAACCATCGGGCTCCCTTCAGCTCTTTTCCATCAGCTCCCAGACTCTCTGACCTCTCTGGATGACCTTCAGTTTCTACACTTGATCAACATCAACATTTATCTTGTTTTCACTTTGAATCCTCAGTCTTTGGGCTTCTTCTTTCCAAGCCCTAATCCAAATTCTCATCTCTCCTACTGGGTCTGCTTGATTGGCCTTCTTATGGTCCAGTCCTCCTGTACTGGCCTATACTTCAGGATGCAACCTTCTCTTACGAGAACACTGAAAAGATGTCCTTGACTCCCCAGAGTCACCTCCATTATCTCCAGGATATGACAGTATAGTGTGCTAGTGGTACATTGTATGTGTGTGTATATAATCATATGACTCAGATATCTTATATTATCCACTATATTATGCAATTGTATAATGTTTTTCCCAAAAAGATCTCTGGAACGCAAAATTTCAATGATTCAGTCCTGTCTTGTTTCCTCATTTAAAAAAAAACATAGAACTTGTTGGGAGAAGCAAGTTCTTTCATTAGTAATGCCCATATTTGAGAAGACAAAGGAACAAAGTATCACTGTATTTAACTCCATGAAAACTTTTTCTATATTCCTCTGTGCATGCAGTAAAGGGGGTTGTTGAACCAACCCAGCCTCAGCAAAAAGAGGGGATCCCGATCAGCTTCTGTGGATTGAGGTCATCAGCATCCTGATTGAGAATCTCAGGGGATGTTTAATCACAGGAACTGATGCTGTATGCTGGCCCAGGCCACAGAAGGAAGGCCTTTATCCCATGGTTTGCTACAGAGCAACTTTCCCACCCATCCCTAGGCCTTTTCACCTCATCACATCACTTCTTAAGGCATGAACAAGAGACAGAGGGCCCTCACTGAAGCAGACAACCATCATATAATCTCATGGGAAACAGAAGTTGTGTTTGACAGGCAAGAGGGGAATTGAGCCTGAGTGTTTCTTGACATTTTCCAGTCACCATGCCATCCAACCCTTATCAGGATGCCTAGCTAGGCCAGTCACACACATTCTTTGTTGTTGAAGACCCTTGGATCAAGAAACCTAAGTAACTAAGATGCTGAGTTCCTTTCATTTTTCCTGCAGGGCTGGGGATCAAACCCAGGGCCTCTGCATGCAAAACAAACTCTCATTATTAATCTCATAGAATGTGTTTATTAGTATACTTTTGTATAATCATGTTGTGAGTGGAGGAGAATAAACAAAGCAAGGAAAAGAGGAAAATGAAAATATTTCTCAGATAAAGAATGCAAAGACTCTGAGTCTGAGACCGGTACCTGTTGTATGAGGCCGCTTGTTCCTGGCTGCTCAGCCTTGAAATAACCACACAGAAACTGTATTAATTAAATCACTGCTTGGCCATTAGTTCTAACTTCTTTTAGCCTAACTCTTTTTTTTTTTTTTCGAGACAGGGTTTCTCTGTGGCTTTGGAGCCTGTCCTGGAACTAGCTCTTGTAGACCAGGCTGGTCTCGAACTCACAGAGATCCGCCTGCCTCTGCCTCCCGAGTGCTGGGATTAAAGGCGTGCGCCACCACCGCCCAGCCTTTTAGCCTAACCCTTACATCTTAATTTAACCCATTTCTACTAATCTGTGTACTGCCACGAGGCTGTGGCTTGCTGGGTAAAGTTCTGGCATCTGTCTTCAGAGGGGCTACATGGTTTCTCCTCACTCTGCATTTCTTCTATTCCCAGAATTCAGTTTAGTTTTCCCCACCTAGCTCTGTTCTACCCTATTAGGCCAAGTCAGTTTATCAACCTAGGTATTCACAGCATACAGAGGGGAATTCCACATCAGGTACCCAAAACACCAGAAATAAACTTTTCTTATTTCAAAGCACACTTGAGAGCCAGCTCTCTGAGTGTAAAGGAGCTAGGATCACTCTTTCTTCTTGATCAGGGATAAAAGCCCCTTCACTGAGAATTCCCTTGAAGCCTTTCAGCTGATACTACACAGATGCAGAGATTCTTGCGTCTCTAGGCCAATATCATAAAGCCCGGTTTCAGGTCTAGGAGCAGATAACAGAGAGCTACATTGGAGAGTCAGTTTCTGCTTTGTGACAGCAGCTACTATCTGATGCCATCAGAGGCCTCACAATAATTCTCTGGAGTTACACATTATCGTCATTGTATAGATGAGGCACACATGATTCAGGGAGAGGCAATGGATAGACCAGACCCCTGCAGTTTGTAATATCAAATCTAAGGCTGACTGGGGAGCTCTGACTCCCAGGCCACCCCATCTACCCCTGAGCTGGTCCTCATATCCCCACCTTTTCTGGCCTAGGGGGTGCTTCCTCTAAATTCACAATCACTTTTCCTTATTGACATCTCTCTGGGCAGGCAGTTTCTGGCCCTTCCTTATCAGTCTGTGGGTTTTAGGTTTCTCATTCCCTGAAAAGGGCTTTATTTCTTGGCCTCTAATTGGCTTCCTTGTCCACTCCCATTTCTTCCTTACTCACTAGGCTTCCTGTTGGTTTTGGTGACTCCATCACCCTCTGGAGTCAGTTTCTGCATTTGCTTCAAAGGCAACGTGATTGAATGAATTCTTTGCAGTGGCGAATTTAACGAATCGTTCCATCTTGAGTCATTCCCAAGAAATGAGATGATACAATAGCTCAGGCATGCTTCATCCTAACTGACATGAGCTGAGAGTGAATAAGGACTTTTTTTTTTGGTTTTTCGAGACAGGGTTTCCCTGTAGTTTCTAGAGCCTGTCCTGGAACTAGCTCTTGTAGACCAGGCTGGCCTCGAACTCACAGAGATCCGTCTGCCTCTGCCTCCCGAGTGCTGGGATTAAAGGTGTGCGCCACCACTGCCCGGCATAAGGACATTTTTTATAATTTATTTTTTATACGTGGACTTGCCTAGGGATATTTGTGTATGTGTGTATGGGCATGTGTGTGTGTGTTGGGGGGTCTGTGCATTTGAGTGCAGGTACCTATGGAAGCTAGGAGAGAGCTTTGCCTCTCTTGGAGTTGGTGTTACAAAGGTTGTGAGCCACCCAACATGGGTTCTGGGACCCAAATTCTGATCCTCTGCAAGCACAGTACACACCCTTAACTCCTGAGCCATCTCTCCAGCCCCCTGTCTTGTCTGTTGTAACGAGCTGGTGCTGCTGGTTTTCTTTTTTAAGGTGAAAATAACACTTGGAAGCCAGGAAGATGAAAACAAGTCAACAAACCACATAATGGGGGATGCACCTGCATAATTTCACTAACAGAACTGAGAGCTGATGAGGGGAAAAAACCCTAATAGTTAGATTTGACACAGACCTAATTTGTTAATATGTAGAAGGCATTAGAAGGAGAAGCTTTTAAGCGAGATACAGTGTTGAAGGGTTTCTAAGTGAGGAATGACATCTGCAAAATTTAAGCATAGGGTATTCCATTCTCATGCTGGATGTGTGTGTGTGTGTGTGTGTGTGTGTGTGTGTGTGTGTGAGAGAGAGAGAGAGAGAGAGAGAGAGAGAGAAAATATTGAAGGGACCAGACACCTTCATATGCACATTCTAAGTGCTATTTCGCAGTTTCCTTCCAGGGCGTGTTGGTACCTGGAGCAGGGCCATACACGGTGCAATCATTCTGAATTTGCATCCACGCAGGAAGTGGTTTTGATGTCTTTGTTTGCCTTTCCTTCTCTTGGATTCTGTGGTTTACACCCAATTATGCCGTTGTGCATTTGCATACTGTAGCTCAGCTGGGGAGGCTCCCCAACCCCTCTGTCCGGTCCGAAGTGAAACATGGAGAAAGAGTGGATATTAACAAATCATTATTAGGGCAAAGGGCAGGAGCAAGCTGAGCTGCCACCTCTTGCGATGTACAACGTTTCTTCATCAAGGCTTCTGGTCTCTGTGTGTTTGGCAAGGCTGAGACAGAGGTCAGAGGTCATCCTCAGTTTCTGCTTCAAAGGAAATCATAGGCACAGTAGCCACATACTTACCTTAGTGGGCAGAATATAAACACATTTATAACTACTACCTTGCTTTAATCCTGTCAGTAACCCAGGGTGGAAGGCAATATTATCGTATTTGATGGGGAGAGCGGAATAGATACAGGAAAGGGACAATGAGCTCAAAGCTGCACTGTCTGTGAATGACAGGGTCACAATTAAAGCACAGCTTTGTCCCTCCATAAAGCAAGTGCTTTTGTTAATCTACCCAACATTTTAAAAAAATTCATTCATTTATTTTATGTGTATGATCTGTGTGTTCCTTGGTGTACATATTTGTGTGCAGGAGCAGGAGAAGATCCAGGTCATCTGCAAGAGCCATAAGTGCTCTTAACCTCCAAGCCATCTCTCCAGCTCCGACCCAGCATCTTTGAAACCATGTGATATCGAGAGGGTAAGGATGAGCTTGGGGCCCCGATGACATATTCTCCCCACCCTCTCTTCCTATCTCTAGTGTGTATGGTGTGCGCGTGTATATGGAGGGCAGCAGTTGAGATTAGCTGTCTTGGTTGTTTTCCACCCCAGCATCCTGTTTTGAGGTTGGGTTTTCACTGAACCTGAGGTTCACGAACTGGCTAGACTGGCGTGCCAGTGAGCCCTAGAGATTTTTTTCTCTTTTGTCTCCTCAAAGCTGGGCTTACAGACATGCCAGGATTTTATGTGGGTGCTGGGATCCAAACTCAGATCCTCATGCTTGTGTGGTGGGCATTTTACCAACTGAAGTTTCTCCCTAGCACCTTCCTTTGCTTCTCTGGTAACCATATTAAGCACAAAACAATGGAAACCGCTAAAAGAGACGCTGGTTCTTGTGTGTCAGAAGGATAAGAAACTCCTACCATGCTATCAGAGACTTCAGTTTTCCTCCGCAGTAGATATCAACAGAACCCCTTAGAGAAGAACATCACCCAAAATCGAAATAAATCTTGATTCATAATTTTAGGTACGAATCGCTCATTTTCTTTGATTTGCCTCTCCAAGTTCCCTTGATGGTCCTAACAAAGGGTCCTCCGATTTCGGTGTGAGTTAAACTATTGCAGGTGGGGTGTGTAAGGTGGGGAATCTATTACTCTTGATTGGTCAGAAGCAAGAGGGATTTTCCCTTTCTCCTCTAAACTGAACGATTTGGGCAATTCTCAGAATGCCATGAAAATCTGGAAAACCGGCTCAGAAAAGGATCAGGACCGGGAAGCTATAGGGTTCACTGGAGGAAGAGATTAATTTTCCAGCTACTTTTAATTTGGTAATCTCATCTAAAGGTTTTAGGTAATTTCTAAAGTGTATGAAATTCTAAGATGCAGACAGGACTCCCGGCCCTCTATGTAAGTCCCTGGGAGGGGGGCACATGAACATGATGGGATGTCAACTCTGTTCACTCAACACTTGACCATGACTTAATCAAAAGGGACATTTGATTCGTTTGATGTAATTGGCTCAGTGCTTCAAAGAGGGACTGGGTTTTTGCTAAGGGGGGAGATTCTGTGATAAAGAGATTCTCTGGCTAGCCTTGAGGAAGAAGATAGCCATACTGTAGCACAAACAATGCAGCAGGGGACTGTGGACACCTAGGAGCTGAGAGTAACACTTGCCTGGTGGCCAGCATGAAAATGGGATTTCAGTCTTTTGGTCACTGAGAACCCAGCTCCCAACTGGTGATCTTGGAAGAAGACCAATGACTCTTTGCTGGCCCCCTTCCCTCCCGTCAGTAGTCCCACCAAACGCTTTGATGTTCACATGTGAACATCTGAAGCAGAGAAGCCAGCCATGCGGTGCTGGACTTGTTACACCGTGCGGCAGTCAGCAGCTACTGTTGAAGCTGACCCATCTGTGGGAATCCGTTATTAGTGATAGAAAATTAATATGCCTTCTAACCACCAAAGACTCTAAAGCTTAGCTCTACAGTCCTGCCTAGCTACTGAGTTCTCTGCCTGATCTCTATTTGCAAATGGACCACAAGCTTTATGTTTTAAGTTCAGGTTACTATTTTTTCCAATTAATTTTTAGGGTAGTACCCAAAGTAATGAGTTTCAGTATAACAGGGACCTGGACTTTTTAATCCCATCATCACTTTGTTTTCCCTTCCTCCTCTTTCATTTCTTGCACTTCTGCACATTGGTCTCTTTGCTTATCCTCTATCATCTCGCTAGGTCTACCCCAACAAAGGCCTCTGCAGTCTCTGCCTTTGCTGCTTGTGCTGGTGCCATCTGTCCTCATAGCCTCAAGGCTTCTCTCTTTGCCTACAAGTTTTCTCTCAGATGTCATTTTCTCAGGAAGGGTTCTGTACAATTACAACCTCACTTTTACCCCTCCCTTGTTCTGTTTCTTTACAGTTCTTATTACTTGCCCACGTCTGTCTGTCTCTCTGTCTGCCTGTCTCTGTCTGTCTGTCTGTCTGTCTGTCTGTCTGTCTGTCTGTCTGTCTGTCTGTCTCTGTATGTATGTACATAAAATTAAAAAAAATAACCTGAACTTAAAATAAAAAGGTTGCACTGCTATTGGGGAAGGGAAAGAAAGGGAAAAATTAGATCCCTCTCCCAACCGTGGCAACGTCATTGGGAAGGGTAGGGAAGTTTGTCTGGAGCATTTGCTTCTGAATGCCTAGCTCCTAAAATGGTATGCAGTAATACTTATTGAATAAACACAGCATAGATCAGTTAATTTCCAACGGCTTTCCCAGAATGCCACTTTATCCCTCTCATTTTCTAACACCGAGCCTAAAGCCTGAGATCTCAGGTAAGGTGGGACTTGGCTTGGGTGCCGCTCCTCTCTTTGGCCACAGCAGGATAGCGCAGCTCTCTTCGTAGCACCCCAGGGAAAGTTCTGCAGAGGAATTGGATACATCAGGACCTAGCCAGTGGCCAATAGAGAGCCAAGGTCAGGGCGTCGTCCGTACCTGAACCCAGGCTCATCCCATGCTAGAGTGACCAATTTAGAGTCTCAGGGAAACAAACCCAGAGAATGTGTTTGTGTAGAATGAGAAGAAAACTTGCATCATCATCTGAGCCAATTGGAAGTCTCAGAGCCTGGGGATAGGGCTTCTCACAGAACAAGAAGGCAGTCAGGATTTCCAGGGCAAGAAGCCTTTTTTGGTTACGCATATTGCCACGTCCTATTAAGCCTTTTGTCATCTGTCTGACCTTTTCCCCTACCAGAGTCACTGTGGAAGGCGTCACAGGTCCAGTGGGTCTGTCTTCTGACTTCCTGCCTATCTGGGAAGAGGTGAAAGGGGACTGTCATTGCTTCCAGGCCTGCAGTGTGGGGCACAGGCTGTTCTGCTGTGCAGGGTGAGGGTTGGGATCCCAGGCCGGGTCCCAGCTCAGGTCACTGTGCTCACAGTGAACTTCAGCTTACTGCCTCGAGGCTCAAACGTGAGCCACAGAACTGGGAAAGGGCCCCCTGACCGGCAGATACAAACTGGCTGGCTTGTTTTTAGAGTGCAGACTACAAGTTGGAAAGTAGTAGCCAGGGAAAACAGCATAGCTTTCCAGATAAAGTGTTTAACAGTATTTAACAGTTTCCCTTTCAACCTCTGTCTGTTTGATTTGAACATTGGGAAACTCTAGTTCTGTATAGTTTAAATACTCGTTACCAGCTTGCTCTCACCATAACCTAGCCACCTACTTGTGCAGCTATAAGATTTCCTGTTCATCGATGGTAGATGTACTTCTGATCTAGATCAGTCTGGGAGGCATAGATCAAAGAGGAGAAACTTCACAGTGCTGAGTCTTTCCAAAATAGTCATTGTTTAAGTTACTTATTCTGCTCTTATATAATGAGTTTATTGGCCTGTTAGATTCTTATATTTTCACATTTTGATGTTGGTTTAGGTCATATACTATTATATTTAGAATTTTAATGCCATGGGTGGGTTCTCTCTTTCTCCATGTCTCTCTGTCTCTCTCTCTATGTACTTGTTACTGGAGGTGTGAGCATTTGTGTGTAGACAGAGGCCAAAGTTAATGGTGAGTATCTTCCCCAACTCCCCCAACTCCACTTATTTGTTGAGATAGTGGGTCTCTCACTGAATTTGAAGCTAATTAATTCTGCTAGGTTGCCTGGCTGATGAGTCTCAGGGGTTTCTCATCTCCACTCTCCGTCAATGCCAGGGCTGTAGGAGAATGCAACCACCGTGCTTTTTATGAACTCTAGTCCTCATGCTTGAACCAAGGCACTTTGCAGTTCTAAGCATCTCCCCAGTCACACCAGAGCCAACCAAAATAGTGGATATTAGATGTGAAGAGTTAATCTTTGAATAGTGATGATAATAATAGTAGTAGTAGTAATAATAATAATAACTACCCTAATGCAATCATTGGGGGAAATTTATCATGTGATGTGGATACTGCTAGACACATAATTTAATCTTCCAAATCTTTGTTGTTTTTCATATAAGTCAAGTGTGTGTAACTTTAAAGAGTTCCAACTTTGAGATTAGGTATATGGGTCTGACTTCCACCTTTGGGAGGTGGTGGGTCCATTGTTTTATTTCCATGTAAAGTATGGATGACTATTCCTGTCTATTGGAGGCTTGTAAATCTAAAATGAATACAATGAGGCATGAGCATAAAAGATCAGGTATGGAGTTACAGTCTTCTCTTACTAGATAGTGGAACTCAACAATGACAATAAATCCTTCCTATGTCACAGAGATCGAAACTCTAAGTCTGCATGAATCGATAAACAGGCATGAGAGATGAGGAGAAGCCCCTACTATCAGGGACTCATGGGGGCAATGCCCATGTTTTGATGGACGGATAGCATGGATAGTAATCATCGACAAATGGAAAGATGACAGAGCTTATGAAGATTCTGTCCTTCACTACATGCCCCGATCTCAGAGGTGCTGACCTCCAATTATTCCTCTTGAGCACTCTGTGACTTCTGCCCGGGGTTGAGACTGAGTTGTGTGGGAGCTGGGAGGAGGGGAAGACAAGGAACAAAATGCTTTAGCATCTTAATATAGGGGAATGCAGGCTTGGCGGTGATTTTCCCACAAGATGTGCATCTATTTTGGAAGTCTAAGTACTTCACTACTGTTTCGACCATGGGAGTCAATGTAGTTTTGGTTTACTGACTCCCTGTCCCTAGAGAATTTTCTTCAGAATTTTAAATCAGAGAGGGGTGGGGGTGGGGAAGCAAACAAAGGGAAGAAAAAAAAGTTAAGTGGTCTTTTACAGAGATTTGGAAGTTAAAATAGAATGTTCTATTTTGTACCAATTAAATAAAGTATACATTTAAAATACTGAGGTTATTTAAGTCATCATTTACAAAAGTTCAAACTTAAGATTTTTTTTCTCAGCGAATCCACTATTAAACTAATGGAAAGAGTATTTTTTTTAAAAAAAACCAATTGTTTGTTGCACTTAATAATAAATTGTGATCTGGTTGGAGAGAAAAAAAAGAAGGAGGAGGAGGAAAAAGAAGAAGAAGAAGAAGAAGAAGAAGAAGAAGAAGAAGAAGAAGAAGAAGAAGAAGAAGAAGAGGAAAAAGGGAAAAAGAAGAAGAGAAAGACAAAGACAAAAATGACACAAGGATTTGTGGGCCCTTCAGCCTCTGCTGAGGACACCTGGTGCTTAATGTAGAGATCCTTTCAGCTAACAAATGAAACCAAAGCATAGGAAACCTGGGACAGCAGGGGAGGTTTTCAAGAAAGAGGGAACAGAATCCTGGGAACTATTCATCAAAGCTCTTGCAAATGTCTCAGAATGGTCTGCTCAGAAAGCAGCAAACCTATTTCCCCGTTGACTCCTACAAGGCTGTGGTTCTGAATGGCTCCTGTGTATAAGGGCCTTTCTGATTCCTTCTCTGTGATGGCCAAACAGTTTGATGGCCAAACAGTTTTTGCAGAAAAATTGTCTTATGGTGTCCGAGAAACCCCCAATACAAAAGAGAAGCTTTTGGCACTGGGCCAAGATGAGGCCCTGTCAACTGGCACCTATGCGAGTCTAGTCTCTCAGAAGAGGCCTCTTCAAATAATAGAAAGGCATTGCTCAAGATACTATGCATAAACATTCGTCTATTCAGATCTCTGTGAAAAATCTGTTCTCTTATCAGTCATCCTGTCCCATTACTATTCTGCCCAATGTCCTTTGTAAACACAGGAGTGCTTTTCTTCAACAGCCCTGTACAGGAGTTGGCATGGTATCAGGACTGACTGACCTGATTGCCCAGATTGACTATGCTGTGGCTTTATTCTTCAGCAGGTTCCTTTTCACCAGGAAAGGGAAGAAGGATCTTGAATCTTGGCAACAGCTCTTAATTCACTTGTCCCTCGTTTCCCTTTACTTTTGAACATGCTATCAGATTTCGTGAGAAGCCGCCCTTGCAATCAGGCGCGAGAATATGATGGCGAGGACTCATGTCTAATGGGTGGACACGACACAAGCTATGGTGCATCAAGTGCCTTCCCTCACTGTCCCTTTACCCTGACTATTGCTTGTAGGGAATCCAGTGAAGACTTCATGCCTCTGAGATGGAGAGACCCTAGGTTCCTGGTTCACACAATAGAAGGCACCGGGCAAACACCTATGTTGATGTGTTAGATGAGCAGTAAACACACACACACACACACACACACACACCACACACACACACACACACACACACACCCGAGAGAGAGAGAGAGAGAGCTCTATTATGCTGAGCTAGTATAGTTTTAAGATTGCTTGTTATATAGTAGTTAACTCACTTTTAGACACTTCTCGTGGTTTGTGTATTTTTAACACTACTCAACACAATACAATATTTTTAAGAACGCTATCCTCTTTATCTCACTAGGTCCTTTGACTACCCATCGGACTATCTGGGAATCCAAGGAAGGTGGTGTTGGCAACTCTAGGTTCCTACCTGAAACACACAGAGTGATAAAGAGCTTATTGAAAGTGAAGGGAGGAAACAGGAGGGGAAGAGGAGGGCTGGCAGTTGTGGGCAACCTTCCTGGCGACCTTCTCTCAAAGGCTCCAGCAATCCTAGGGGGAAATAGCTTGTCCTGCTCTTATGATGGATTCTTAGTCCAGAAGGCGGATGGCCAAGGTCAGTGAGTTCTATCATGGGCTTCCATATACAAAAGCGGTGTAGTCAGAATCAAGAATGGAGGGACCCCATCTGTGTGAAGCAGGAAAGATATTCCCCAAAAAATGGTAATACAAGCATTTATGGGGGAAAAAGTGCAGCACAGAAGACTAATAATTACCAGTAGTGGTCACACACTGAGGCACACCAGAGGCATTGACAAGTCCATGTCTGGCACTCTAAGACCATGGCAGGGGGTGCAGAAAAGGATTGTGGCTGGGGAGAGAATTCATATGGACAGACTGAAGTACATATGACATGCTACATGTTTCAGCCTAGATGACCTTGGCCCCGTTTCTATCAAGAGGGACCCGTGGTTGCAGAGAGTACACAGGGCATATTTGTAAAGTGAGTTGCTTTGGTGAGATCTGCTTTGTTTTTTTTTTTTTTTTTATGCCAATCTTATTCTGGGGCAAGTTCATCTTGTAGACTCTGACAGATACTGACTCTCTATCTTCACTGCCTTCCCTATGGATCCAAGATGAACCTTGGCACGTGCGAGGATTTATGGGGTAGAACTCAGATGAAGTTTGACATGGGCACCAAACTGCATCTTGTGCATGAGGTGACATAAGAAAAAGGTCTGGATTTATGATCTATGCTCAACGGAAAATAGCTCTGTTCTGGGGGCAGGGTGAGCAGATGGGAGCTATTGTCACAGTGTTGGTTTGGGAACAGATCCTCTCCAGGTACATCCGAGTTTGTAGGGAGCACTGTCTGAAACAAGCGCCAGCAGAGACTTGGAATTAGTGACAATATATAAGACATGTTTTCCTTCCTTAACTAAGTATCCATTGGGCGCTTGTTACTGTTCCAGGCTTCTCACTTGTCTCTGGGCTACAGTGACTGACACCCATCCTCTTTACCTTTAAGAGTGTAAGACCTCTGACATGTGAAGTAACACAGCCAGTGTCCAACGGTGATAAAGAAATAACTAGGTTAATTGAATGGAGTGGGATTAAGTGCAGATGCGGGTAGGGCTTCTAGGTAAAACCCGATGATAAGGAACCAGCCAGGAAAGGAGTGGAGTATTTTTAGACAGTGGGAATGACAAATGCAGAGGCCCTTGGGAGAGAAGAAATTGGCCTCTTCTGTGATTGGAACAGAAGCCAGAGATGATGAAGCAATAATGAGTGGGGTCAGAGAGCCCGGAAATGAACTAGCCATTTAGAACATGATTTCTTCAATGCAGGGATGCTGATGGCATGTTGGTGGGTGTGGGGGGACATCCTATACAAGAGATGGCATGTTGCTGTGAGTCGTCCTATACAGGAGAGAGTATCTAACACCTCTTGCTTCTGTAAGATGCCAGCTGTTTATACAGAAGGGACACCAAAACATTTGTTGGGAGTTGAGAACTATTGCTTGGGACCACAAGCCCAATGAGGGGAAGGTGGTACACTGAGCGAGGTCTCCAGAATATCAGACAAAGGGGGAGAAGAACATTGTAATAGAAATTCTGTGTGCCTACTTGGCTAGGCCACATTGATACACAACTACTTAGATATTCCACCTAACATTATTCTAGTGGGTCCAGTGAAGCTATTATTGAGATAGGATAGCATTTAAATCAGTTGACTATGAAAACAAAGCAAAAGGAAGTGACAATGGGAACAACAAAACAAAAGAGGATTTGGGGTGAAATAGATTGCCCACCATAGTGTACAAGGTCTCATCCGTCCAACAGAAGATACAATAGATAAAGATATGAAAACAAAAACAGTCAATTGCAAAAATGAAAACATCTCAAGACATACAAGTTAAATTTTACAAAGAAATAGAATTACTAAAGAAATTCCAAACTGAAATCAAACTAGAAATGAAAAACTTAGGATGTTGAACAAAAGCTACCCAGGCAAGCCTCCCCAACATGTTACAAGGCATGGAAGAGAGATTTTCAGGTTGTGAAGAAAAGGAACAAGAAATGGATAGCTCAGTCAAAGAGAATGGGAAAGCTAAAAAATCCCAAGCACAAAGCATCCTGGAAATCTAGGCTACTATAAAAAGGTCAAAGGTCAGGATACAAGATTAACATACAAAACTCTGCAACCTTCTTATACACAAATCACAAATATACTGAGAAGGAAAGAAGAGAAACATTACCTTTTACAATAGCCTTAAAAAGAAAACAAAACAGCAAAAAAAAAAAACTTGTGATGACTCTAGCCAAGCAAGTAAAATAAAAACTTCAAGACATTGAAGAAAGGCATAGAAGAAGATACCAGAATATGGAAAGAACTCCCATGCTTATAGATCAATAGGATATGATTAATACTGAGCAAATGGAAATCCTACCAAAGGTATTCTATATATTCATTGCAATCCTCCATGACTCCAACATAATTCCTCACAGAAATTTAATAAATAATTGACTTCATGAGGGAACCCAGAAACAACAGGATTCTCAATAATGAAAGAGCAGCTGGAGGTCCCACCATTTCAACTGCAAGTTGTATTATCAAGTTATAGAAATAAAAACAGCACGGTATAAATATAAACCAGACCTGTTTATCAATGGGATAGAATTGAAGAGCCAGACATGATTCTGTTTACCTATGCACACCTTATTCTTGACAAAGAAGTCAAAAATACACACAGGAAAACAAAAACAAAACAAAAAACAACATCTTCAACAAATGGGCACTGTTCAAAATGTATGGTTGCATGAAGAAGAGAGAAGATAGATTCTTACCTATCTGTCTTGGACAATACTCAGCTCCAAATGGATCAAGGACGTTTACCATAAGGCCAGATACACTTAATCAAAAGAATAGAAAGTGGGTAATAACTTTGTACTTATTGGCACAGAAAAACACTTTCTGAAGAGAACACTGTTAACACAAGCACTAACATCAACCATTAGTAAATGGGACCCCATAAAGTCAAGAAGTTTCTATATGGTATAGAACACCATCAATCTAGGAAAATAGCAGCCTACAGAATGGGGGAAAAATCTTTGTCAATTGTATATGTGACAGAGGGTTATTATGTAGAATATATAAAGAAAAATATAACTAAACATCAAAATCTCAAATGACTCAATTAAAAATGGGGTACAGATTGAAACAGAGATTCTCAAAAGATAAAGCACAAATGACTGAGAAACAAAGAAATGTTCAACATCCTTAGCCATCAGGAAAAGAAAATTAAAACTACTTTGAAATTTCATGTCATACCAGTCAGAATGGCCAAGATGAATAAAACAGTTGATGGTACATTCTGGCAAAGATGCAGGAAAGGGAGACACTTATTTATTGTTAGTGGGAGTGCCAATTGGTACAGACACTATGTAAATCAATGTTGTGGTCCCCTAGGAGGCTAAGACTAGATCTATCTCAAGACTCAGCTATTCCACTCTTGGGAACATACCCAAAGGATTCGATATCCTATTACAGAGATACTGTTCATCAATATTTGTTACTGCTCTATTCATAGTAGTCAGAAATTAGAAATCACTTAGATATCTATCATTTGATGAATAGATAATGAAAACGTGATACTTTTATACAATGGAATATTATTCAGCTCTCAAGAAAATGAAATTGTGAAATTTCAAAGTAAATGGATGGAACTAGAGAAACATCATCTTTAGTGAGATAACCCCAGAAGACAAACATCCTATTTTCTCACATATATGTGGATATTAGCTTTTAAGCTTTTGACATGTGGCTATAATATGAATGACCACGGATGTTACATATATAGTAAGGGACATGGGTGAAGGAGGAGTAGAGAATTTGTTCAGTAAGAAAAATTACAGTATTGTGCAATGGGGAGACAAATGGGAGACTAGAAAAGGAGATTTACATAAAGGGGTCATGGGAGTGAAGGGTAAAGGAGGGAACATGGGGAGGGACAACTGACACTAAAGGCTGTAAGGGGAGACTGCCCATTCATTTCCTGACCACCAGACCCAAATAATTACACACAACTTTATTAATTACAACACTCTTTGGCCGATGGTTCAGGCATACTTCTAGCTAGCTTCTACATTTAAATTAACCCATTCCTATTAATTTTATATTTTACCATGAAGCTTCTAGTTTACCAGTAAGGTTCTGGCATCTTTTTCCTTTGGCAGCTACACGGTGTCTTTTTGACACTGCCTTCTCTCTCTCTCTCTCTCTCTCTCTCTCTCTCTCTCTCTCTCTCTCTCTCTCTCTCTTTCTCTCTCCCTGTTCACATTTCATGCCTGGATTTACTCTGTAAGCCATTGGCCCAAACAACTTTATTCATTAAGCAATAAAAGCAACACATATATAGAAGGACATCCCACATCAAAAGTTCATTTACAAAAATCCACATAGAAACCCATTACTGTAGAAGCTTCCTAAAATACATACATTTATGAAAGGAGTCTAAGTGGAGTTACCAAATAATAAGGGAGACAATGCTACAACTTGACATCCTAGCCACCAAGCTAAACCTCCAGTGCCAGAAACCGGTTACATTTTGTTCACACATTGGCTGAAGGGTTTCCATGGAATGTTTCAAATGTGACAGGCTGTGGCTGGAACTGTTGGTTCCTCTCTACAACATGATGGGAAGGCCCTGTTGTGGAAGTCAATATTTACTTATGTCGTTGAGTGTTCCCCCCCCCTTCAACTAGGGTTCATGGTACTAGAAGGTACTCTGCACACTACTGGAGGAGAAAGGTATTTGTTAATGTCATCTAGCTACAAGCTTTAAGACCTGCAGTGGTGACATGCCTATAAGATAGAATGGTATCATGGTGGCAAAAACATTATGGGAGTTAGTTTTTTTTTTTTTTTTATTGGATTTAGTGTTCACTCTATGCAATGAAGCCCATACTTGACACTGCTAAATAGGTCAAGAAGAGAATGGAAAGGTCATGGACATAGGGGAAAAACAAATTCTATTACTCTGCTAAGGGCAAATAACACTAACACTGCTCCTAATGACATACCACCACTGCACCCATAGACCAGTGCCTTGCTCAACGCATACCAGAGAAACTTCTTCTGTCTCTAAATGGGAATTGATACAGAAACCAACAATGGTACAACGTGCAGAGTCATTCAATTCTAAATAGAACGTCTTCATCAACATCCCCCTCTTTTCAAGACTTAGAGACCTATGCAGAAGAGAAGGCAGAAAGATTTCAAGAGTCAAAGGTGATGAGTGACTCTAAAGAGGCAGTGTCTTCTAGACACAGCAGAACGGATATGCATATCAACTCACAGAGACTGTGTCAGCACTTCCAAGACTTGAACAGGTTTAAGCCATATTGGGTCCTACCCCTAACCAAGACTATCTGCAAGTGATACCCACCAGCAAAGTTTTTCTTTTCAATGTAGAATCGTTGGGTACATCAACCACACTCCAGGGCAGGTCCCATGTCCAGGACTAGTTGGTGAGCACAGATCAAACTCAATAATATTTATGTGAAATTTTTGCTTCTGACATTTTTATTGTCTTATTCTTCCTTTACCTGTTTACTTTGGTTTTCACTTCTGTAGCTTTGTGGGATTATTTTGTTTCTTGCTATTTTGTTTTTGTTTTTGAGAGAGAGAGAGAGCATAAAGCTTGGGAAGTGAGGATAATCTGAAAGGACTTGGGTAAGGGGAAAACATCATCAAAATATACCGTATGCAAATTTAAAAAATAAAAACCTAAGTACAAATGGTTATTTTGGGCTAATCTCCTACACCTTGGATCACATGAAGAGGTGTTTGCATTGCCAAATGAACATACCTGACAGTTCATGAACAACTCAGAGACCTACCCATCATCCACATGAATTTTCAGAAGTTGAATCTTTCTACAAAGGAACTGAGCATGGGGTAGAGAAAAGGTCTTCCCAACTTCCTGTCAGGAAAGTACACAGGTTTTATGGGGAGAGCAATGGGAGGAAGCTTCTTTTTATAGATGTTGGTTTTAGACAGAGTGCCAGTAATCATTATAGCACCCATCCAGACTTCGTCGTAAAAGCACTGTGACCTGGCCTTCCGAGGAAGTTTGGCGGCTGTGCCTCCCGGGACACGTTGCTGACCCAACCTGAAACCCTACTTTAGGTTGAGTCAGCAGTGTATCCCATGACTTTTGGGCGATAGATTCTTTTATAGAAGACCATAAAGCAGAAGGCCCTTTCTGCGCAATGTTGGATTTCTCAGAAGTTGTGACCAAGGGATTAGATGAGGTGGAAAAGCCTGAGAGGCAGTGCTAACAGCTAGGAGGCCTGCATAGCTTAGCTTAGTCACACCCTGTCAGGATTTGTGGAAAGCAGGCAAGACCATGGGTAACTGAGAAGGCAATGTGTTGACTTTATCTTTAGAAAAGCTCAAATGAAATGAATCCCTTTAAGAATTTAATTTAGTATAATTAATTGGTATAGACGGTATATAGACAGACAATTGGACAGAAAGACAATCATTTTTTTGTTTTGCATTATTTCTGCCATGGCTTTAGTTATATAAGTAATAAAAGTTTTTCTTAAAAAATTTCCAATTCATAACCTAAATATACATTCTCAAGAAAGGGTTATGTTAACATACTACTACATAGATGTGATCTTTACTATTTTGACTTTTGAATGTTTATTGTTTTGATGTTTTCATAATTATTTGAGGTTCCCAGCGCTGGTAGCTACTTAGGGCCAACCTTCCTCTTTCTTGGTAGTGGTGACCCACACTGGGTGCTGCTTGAGTAATACTGTATTATTACCTCCAAACTTTCCTTTTTTAAGAAATATTTTTATTGAGCTATATATTTTTCTCTGCTCCCCTCCCATTTTCTCCCCTCCCCCTTCTACCCTCTTCCGTGGACCCCATGCTTCTGATTTACTCTGGAGATCTTGCCTTTTTCTACTTCCCATGTAGATTATATCCATGTATGTTTCTCTTGGGGTTCTCATTTTTGTCTAGGTTCTCTGGGATTGTGGTTTGTAGGCTGGTTTTTCTTTGCTTTATGTCTTAAAGCCACTTATAAGTGACATATTGTATTTGTCTTTCTGAGTCTGGGTTACCTCACTCAATATGATGTTTTCTAAATCCATCCATTTGCCCGCAAATTTCAAGGTGGCATTATTTTTGTTTCTGCTATGTAGTACTCCATTGTGCAAATGTACTACATTTTCCTTATTCTTTCTTTGGTTGAGGAACATCTAGGTTGTTTTCAGGTTCTGGCTATGACAAATAATGTTGCTATGAACATAGTTAAGCACATGTTCTTGTGGTACAATTGAGCATCCTTTCGGTATATACCCCCAAAGCAGTATTGCTGGATATAACAGGAGGAGGATGCACTTGTTCATCCCAGCCACCCAGCTAGCTTAGCCCTGAAATAAACACATAGAAACTGTATTAATTAAATCACTGCTTGGCCCATTAGCTCTAACTTCTTATTGGGTAACTCTTACATCTTAGTTTAACCCATTTCTATTAATCTGTGTATTGCCATGTGGCAGTGGTTTACTGGCCAAGTTTTGACAGCATGTCTTACTCTGGTGTCAGATCCATGGCATCTCTCTCTGACTCTGCTTTCTTCCTCCCAGCATTCAGTTCTGTCTTCTCCTCCTACCTAAGTTTTGCCCTATCAGGCCAAGGCAGTTTCTTTATTAACCAACGAAAGCAGCACAAAGACAGAAGGACCTCCTACACAAGCTGGGTCTTGAAGAAGTTTTTTTCCTAATTTTCTGAGAATTTGCCATACTGATATCCAAAGCAGCTGTACCATTTTACACTCCCACCAGCAATGGAAGAGTGTTCCCTTTACCCCACATACTCTCCAGCATAAGTTGTCATCAGGGTTTTTGATCTTGGCCATTCTTACAGGTCTAAGATGGAATGTCAGAGTTATTTTGATTTGCGTTTTTCTGATGGCTAAAGATGTTGAGAATTTCCTTAAGTGTTTTCCAGTCATTTCAGATTCCTCTGTTGAGAGTTCCTCTGTTTAGGTCTATACTCCATTTTTTATTAGAGTATTTGTTCTTTTGATGACCAGTTTCTTGAGTTCTTTGTATATTTTGGAGACCAGCCCTCTGTCCAATGTGGGGTTAGTGAAGATCTTTTCACATTCTGTAGGCTACTGTTTTGACTTGTTGACCTTGTCCTTTGCTTTACAGAAGTGATCCCTTTTATTAATTGTTTCTCTCATTGTCTGTGCTTCTGTGGTTGTATTTAGCAAGTGACCTCCTGTATCAAGGTGTTCAAATGTACTTCCCACTTTCTCTTCTATGAGGTTCAGTGTGGTTGGTTTTATATTGAGGTCTCTGATCCATTTGGACTTGAGTCTAAACTTTTCTTATGTGTTGATCTCAACAGCATCAACCCCATAGTGACACAACATCATGGTTGACAACTGCTTATCCAGCTTATTTTACTGTCAGTGAGATATGACCACATTAGATATAGCAGTTTTGTATAACCCAAATACGTTTATTAAAACAGTTTATTTATATAGAAGGCATAGGCTTGCTAAGCATTATGCCCAAATTTTTACCTTTCCTGAGGGAGGTATTGTTTGTTGAAAACCCTTTACTTCCTGCCACCATAATTTGCTTTTGAGTAGAAACATAGTAAAGTGTCCATTTTTAATATGTAAAGGCCAAAGGGAGCACAATAAATAGATAGGAAGGATTCAATTCGATTATTCTATAGGAGTAGTGTAATTATAAATTAAGGAAATAAAGTCTGGTAGTTGACAAAGAAGCAGAATAGGTTTTTATATACATGTCTCAAGTACCACAGTGACTCAGGGCTCATGGCATGAGGTAGTGTCTACATGGATGAAAGTAGATTCTTTTTGGCTCTCTAAGCAACAGATGTCTAAGTAGAGTGGATATATATATATATATATATATATATATATATATATATACTCAAAATGTATTATAAATCTTCAAGGAGTGGAAGTAGATTTTTGTGGTGTTCATAAAGAGGAATGTTTTTTACCTCTGTCTCTGTCTTTCTCTGTCTCTGTCTCTCTCTCTCTCTGTCTCTCTCTGTCTCTCTCTCTCTCTGTCTCTCTCTCTCTCTCTCTCTCTCTCTCTCTCTCTCTCCCTCTCTCTTTCTCTCTGTCTCTCTCTCTCTTTCTATGCACAAAGACTAGCCTGTTCCTGGACTTTTGTCTCTTAAGAAGCCATTTCCTAACGAACTCTACATCATTTCTCTGATCTGTGCACAGAAGCCTGAGGTCTTTACATTCCTTTGTACTCTCTATGGCCCTAATTAGAAAGCTGAACATCGCTCATACATGTTCTCCTTTGAGTTTTCAAAACAACCCTGGAAAAATAGGTAGGCCCAGATTTCATATTTAATAGTATTTTATGAGCAAACAGTGCCTAGACAGGTGATGAAACTTAGTTGCCTAAAGTCTCTTGGCTGGTGAAGGAAAGTGCTGGAATGCTCAGGCCATGTGGTTTTTAAGTGTCTGTTTACCTCTTACACTTTGTAGGTTCTCATCTCTTCGTGGAAATTCAAATGGCAAACTGGCATATGTTGCTTCCTTTCTGATGATAATTCTATCAGTCGGTGTTCAACTAGAGAAGCAGAGCCCACAGAAAATCCACTACAAGGAATTGGCTTAGGCAACTGTGAAGACTGACTAAACAGGCTTGCTCCCATAGGGCGTGAGCTTGGCAGACCAAGAGCTTAGTGTCAACACCTGCTTGGCATCATCTTGGGTCATCCTGCTGGATCATGACACGGCGAAGGGCACCATGGGCTGAGGCAGAGAGCATGTCACTTGCGAAGTAAGTTGTCAACCTATTAATCCATGAGTCCATGAATGAATGACTATATTCATGAAAGCCCTGAAGGTATCACATGGTCCTAATTCTTAGTATCTTTATAAGGCAGACTGAATTTCAGCAAGAGCTTTGGTGGGAGCATTCATACCACAGCAATATAGAAACATAACCTGAAATATGGGGTCTCTGACATTAGGGAGGGCTTATGCTCTCTTTCTATGAGTTTCCAAATGATTAAGTCAGACCTGCCAGGGCAACCTCCTTATTTATTAACACAAAGTCCATTGATTAGAATCCTTGATTATACTTGCAAGATCTGCTCATAGCAAACAAACATTTTTGAAGTTACTGAGCCACTAGGAAGAGATCTGTATGTGATCCTATGTGACTGCCATCTCCTTTCACCCCTGCAACTTCCAGGGAATGGCATCTTGCATACAAGATATGTATAGCAGCCCTAAGAGAAAATATATCAGAAATAGGATTCTGGGGACCACAGCTCAAATGAATCATGTTGAGAAAGCACAGATCCATTACAGTAACAAGCTAAGGGTCCCATTTGAAAAGTATCTCTTCAGTGATGTATTTCTTAGCATTGCACAAACATTCTGGTCACTATGGAGACAGGTGAGCAAACTTGAAAACTGATTGGTCAGCATGAGTTCATTCTCAGCATTTCTCCTGTCAGGTGCCAAGAACAGAGCATTTGTGCATCATGGTTCCTGTGGATTCAGTTTCTGGGAGTTTCCTGGAGAAGCTTCACATGGGAAGGTTTATAGGTAGGTGCTGCCAGGATATCTTCTGAGGGTGAAATTGAGCTTTTTTTCTTCTTACCATTTTAGGCAAAACCAAACCAAAGTAAAAGCAATCAGACCAAGTGAAGGCGAACTAAACAGCTGCTGCAGCAGCAGGAGGCTAAACTTGAGAGTGACAGGAGGTCATTGCTTCTGTTTTAATCAGGTAAAGGTTTTGAGTCTTCCCTTGCTGCCAAAAATGATTCGCTAATGCTGGAAGTACCAATGGTTGACCCAAGGACCAGCTAACCATTTGTCTTTAGCAGGAATCAGCTGCTTCTTTGCTCTTGCCATACACAATTTTCCAGTAAATGTACAAGTACATAAGATTTTCTAGAGATTGTGTGTGTGTAGTTTGTGTGTGTGTGTGTGTGTGTGTGTGTGTGTGTGTGTGAGAGGGAGAGGGAGAGAGAGAGAGAGAGAGAGAGAGAGAGAGGGAGAGAGAGAGTTAAGTTTATATGTTAGCAAAGACTCTGTGCAAGGAAGTGGCTCATGAAATTATGGAGAATGGGCAATCCCAAGTCCTGAACCGGACAAGATGAAGTCCTAGGAAGACTTGCTGCTTCAATTCATTCTAAAGGTTGGAAACAACGGAGGTCCCAGCTACTGGTAGTCATGCAAGACAAGTGCCCTCTTGGCTGGCTTTTTGTTCTATTCCAATCTTCAACTAATTGGGTAAAGCTCACCCATGTTAGGCAAGACCATCTACTTAACTTTGATGTAAATTAAACCAATCTGCAAACACCTGGAACAACACTTGTCTGAATATAATGGTATTCCTTGGCCTAATCCAAATAACATAAAAGTATCCACTAGCACAAGTTTAGTTTGAACTCTGTGGAACTAGAACAACAACAACAACAACAACAACAAATCCTGAGTGAGGTAACCCAGACTCAGAAAGACAAATATTGTATGTACTCACTCATAAGTGGATACTGGACATAAAGCATAAGATAACCAGCCTACAGTCCACAACCCCAGAGAAGCTAGGACCCTCTTCTAGAAACAGATGGAAGCAGATACAGAGATCCACAACTGACCACTGGGCCAAACTCCCGGTAAAGAGAGACACAAAAGATAATGTGAAGAAAAGGGTCAAGACCGTGATAAGGAAACCCACAGAATTGTGGAAGAGAAGAGACACCAGACTGACAATTGTCCCGGGAACCTGCATAGGACCGAACTAGGCTCCCTGAATACAGGTGACAATGGTATGGCTTGGACAATGTATACGGCCACTAGCAGGGGGACCAGGATCTAACTCAAATGCATGAACTGACTTTGTAGAGCCCATTCTTAACGTAGAGATACCTTACTCAGTCTGGGCATGGGAGGAGAGGACCTTGGTCCTGCCTCAATGGGGGGATGAGACGGTTATAGCTGACTTCCCCGGGGAGACCTTAATCTCTCTGAGGAGCCAATGGGAGGTGAGGTGGTAGGAAGTAAGAGGAGGTAGTAAGAGGGAGGGGGAACCGGGATTGATATGTAAAAAATATAATAAATAAATTAATAAAAAATAAGATTAGTTTGATTCTAAGCACGAAAGACAAATCTCATCGCCCTCAGAGGGGTTGATTCTCACTGAGGCATTTCCTGGGTTTTCATATGACTTGGGACATTCCTGCCATGGGCTTCGATTCGAGGCTCTATGTCCAGCTACTTGCCTAGAGACACAGTTGAAACTTATTGCCTACATAGCTGAGAAAGCCACCTTGCTACCTGCTCCTCATACTAAAGCAGCTCTTTTTAACCTGTAGCTCATGACACCTTTGGGGGTCACATGACCCTTTCACAAGTCAAATATTAAATATCCTGCGTATCACATACTTATATTACTACTCATAGCAGTAGCAGAATTACAGCCAAGAAATAACAACAAAAGTAATTTTATGATTCGGGGTCACCACAGCATGAGGAACTGTGTTAAAGGGTGGCAGCATTAGGAAGGTTGAGAACCACTGTTCTAGAGGGAAAACCAACCTTCAGGAAGGACCTCCACCCAGGAACACTGGGCATTTCTGTTACAGATCTCGGACTTGTGTTAGTCAGAGAAGGCATCCTAAGCAACTGCTCGGACTTACTCTTGTCTCCGTGAGTTTGATTAGCATGGTAGTATAGAGCCTGTCAGCCATGCTTGTGCCTAAACTTTAACTTTGTAGCTCCTCTCACCAATATGAAAACTTTATTTCTGCATTTCTTCAGTCCAGGTTGATGAGAGGAGATGACAGTGTGCTAGCTCTGAGCCTGGGCTCCAGGAGGCCTTGCCCACTTTGGTGCATCTTGTCCAAATCATCTATGAACAGAGATAAACCATTAAAGCCAGAGCTGTTCTAGACCAGAACATCCCAATTGGCTTAACCGCCAACCACAGATATCTTAATAAACCTAGATGGATTCAGAGGGGCAGCATAGGTAGGCCCTGAACATAAATCCAAAGCCTGCTCACTGCTAACGTGCAGAGCTGTGGGTAAGATCAATGGCTATGCTCAAGCCACCAGCTCTGTAAGAGTTTTTCTCTGCCATATCTAACTGACACATTTACCATTTTATTCGTAGATTGGCAATCTCTCAACTGACTCCTGGAGTATTTTATACCTCCCAGTTTTGGAGTGAAGAATTAACAGGCTATTTCTGCCAAACTGATACCTTACTCTTCCCTGGGATTCTCCTAATACAACAGAACTCTTAAACTCCCCGAAGTGGCATATGGACACCGGACAGAGTTTGGTAATGTCTTGACAACTTAGCACAGAAGCCAGATGACATAAGCCACTTACTCTCAATATCTTTTAAGAAGCTTTTCCTGGGATTCCCTAAAGGGTTTAAGGAGGACTATGCCTTGGCTTCCTTCGAATTTTTATTCAAGGGGGTGCAGGTTCTAACAGGCCAAGTGGTCTGAGCTGGTGGCAGCCAGGCTCATTCCCTGCCACATTCCTATTCTACTGCTCAACTTCTTTGACCCCAATGGTGCCAGAGAGGTGAAGACTTCCAGAGCTGTTCAGAGGAAGCGAAGGAACCGTTTCAAAGGATCGTCGTAGGTTTTCACGGCTGTGAGTCATCTCCTTAGACTCTGTGGCTACCTTTGAAGTTCTAAACCACACGATGAAGCTCACTTCTCTGGCAGTGGTGCAATTCCTGTGGCATCATTGCCCAAAGTCCTGACTGGGCTGAAAAGGAACTGTGATCACCATGAAAATCATCTGTAAACTCTTCGAGTAGGGTCATCTGAATTGTCTGGCCAAGCTAGCTACCAAAATCTTGTTGAAGTTTGAGTTTTCTTAACTCGGAGGAAATTTTTCTCCCTAGGGACTGGTGAGATCAAACTTGAGTCTTTGTGAGAGATGTAGATTTTTGAGGTGACATGTGTCTTAGCTTAAAAAATACTCAGGATTCTTCACAATAGGCTATTAAAAGGGATCTTTCCTACTGGTTGAGAAATCCAAGTGGGGCTGGGGAGATGGCTCAGTGAGTAAGAGGGCTTAGGGGAAAATGTGAGGACTGGAGTTCAAATCCCTCGCACTCATGTAAAATCAGGACACGGCTGAATGTGCCTGTAACCTCAGCACTGGGCTTGGGGACAGAGTCAGGAAGATCCAGGGAGCTCATTCACTGGTCAGCCTAGCTCAATGGATGCATTTTAAGTTAAGTGAGAGACCCTGTCTCAAGGGAATGAGACGAAGATTCATACAGCAGGACACCCAAATACCCTTCATTGGCCTTTGTGCACACACATGAGAGCATGTACTTGCACACTCATGCACTCATTGCACACACACACACAGAAATAACTACAAGGGACTACCACTGAATTAATGAAAGAGTATTTAAATGTTTAATCCCCTGTCCCTGTGTGTGTGTGTGTGGGGGGGGTCAAAGGGCAGCTTTCAAGAACTATTTTCCTTTTTCCACTTTCCCAGGGGTTTCGTTGATTTTGAGGATCAAAGGAGCTCAGCTTGTCAAGTACCTTTATCCACTGAGCCATCAACTTGCTTTGAATGGAGTGGTCTAACACCTTTTTTTTTTTTTTTTTTTTTTAAAGAGTGAAGAGAAAAAGAATTCCAGAAATTTCTCCTATAAGACTAATCCAATTTGTCTCAGGAAAACCAAGCGTTCCTGTGTGTTTTTTCCTCTTTTCTTACATCACAATTAACAAAGAGAACTTTGAGCGGTAGATTCATGGTGGGGAGAGGAGCCCCTTTGCACACCAAGCTGCCAGTATTTTAGCAGAATATGCCCATATAATGTAAAATCTGAGAAATTTAGGTGTTTTTAAACCTTCATGGAGGATGCCTTCCTGAGCCTTTGCAGCTCTGACTTCCTGGCTAGAGGGTAACCTGGTGAGTCAAGGTCTTGGTCAATGAGAATGGTTCCGAAACCACCCATGCTGCACCTTGCTGAGCCTGGGATACTGGGCTGTCTCAGAGAAACGGGTGCCTAGACTCTGAACCCAAGGGCAGCATCTACAATTTGGCCTGGCGCTACGTCATTTCTTGTTCCTGGCAGCAGCCTCAGAGAGAGTTTATTGACAAAGAAGAAGGAAGCGCCCAGCTCCCTGGTATGACTCACTCCAAGTCTGTGGGGTGGTTCACAGGGCCACCCGCCTGCCTGCCCTGCCGGAACAGGAAGGCCCTTATTGCCTTCAATCGTTTTCCTGAATGCCTTTTCAACAACAGCAAAAGGAAACATTACAGTTTGGCTCCCAGCCAGGCTGGCCGCTTGGTACTTACAGCGCATAGAATGCAGAAGTCCGGTTCAGCCAAGACACACAGAGACGCACGGCTGTTTCAGAGGAAATACTGCGTTCCGCCGTAAACAATCCTGAGAGATTTAGGACAACTTCTTTTAGTAGTGGCTGCTCTAAACCTAACGTGAACATTTGTTTAATGGACCCATTCCACATCCAAGAGCCCCATGGGGGCTGTGACACCACCACCCACTGATACTACAGGAATAAAATGTGAAAGTTCCTACCCGCTGGCTGCTTCTGGGTTCTGATCGCTCCGACAGACTGGGAGTGGTGGGGGAATGAGGCCAAGGGTTAGTGAAGAAGGAAAACAGAAGGCAAATGTATAAAGGGAATGCAATTAGAAAGCCCTAGGCTCTCCAGCTTCTGGGCACAATTACAGGCATTTAATTACAGGCATACCGTCCAGGGCCATCTCTGCTCAGTTACAAATTTCGGCTCCTCAGTTCTTAGCTCTTACCAGCTGTTTGCTCGGGGACCAATGCTAACGTTAGGACATGTGGTGAGAAACGGACACAGGAGATGGAGTAGTCAGGACACTTTCCTCTTCGACTCTGTATTGATCTCAGCACCCACAGGCCCCTGCTGTATCCAGGCTTTCACAGCTGAGGCCTCACTGTGGTTTCCTGGGCCTTGCTTAGCTTTTGCTCCATAGAAGGAAACCGAAGGAGCAGAGAAAGGGAGTGAGGTGGGAGTCCCAGGAGGAGGTGGAGGTAGAACTACTGTTAGGTTGGCCGAGTCCCCCCACCGGACTTTTTTCTTGCGTCCAAAACCCCCCTCCTCACCCTCCCTCCACGAACCCTACTCCCTCCCTCTACTCTCTCTCTTCTCTCTCCTCTCCCCTCTACCTCCCCTCCCTCCCCCCCTCCCCCTCCCCCCCTCCCTCCCTCCCTCTCTCTCTCTCTCTCTCTCTCTCTCTCTCTCTCTCTCTCTGAGTGTGTGTGTAATCCAAAAGATCAACCTGGAAGGTTGTTTCTCGGGTGTCATTACCTCATTCTTTGAGCCAGTCTCTTGCTGGCCTGGAGCTGGCAAAGCCGGTGATGATGACTGGCTTTATTGCCCTGGGCTCACCCTAATTCTACCATCTCAGGGCTGAGATTGTAAGCACCACCAAGCCTGGCCTTTATACATGGGGTTTGGGGATTGAATTCGATCCTTAAGCTTTTACCTCGGGCATTTCACCAGCGCAACCGTCTCCCAGCCCTCTCCCCACAGCTGCTTTCTTGGGGGTTCCCCTATACTAGCGCTAGCTACTTCGTGAGTGCGAGATCTGTGGTTCACTCGGGATCATCAGGTGACTCCCCCCAGGTCACCTGTCCTGACACAGATGTCAGTTTGGGTCCACGAAGGACTTACATCCCGTTACCTCAATTCTGCCTTCTCTTCTAGGCCTTTTGTCAGTCTTTATCTGTACGAACCCCTAAGAGGCAAGTGGTCCGAAAGTGTTGTGAGATGAAAACAGTTTGGGAAACTAGACAAAAAGCAAGTGAAGAGGTTTCTTGTTGCAGGGCAGCTCAGCAGCACAGCTGGGCAGCTCTGTAGGGCACCCCAGAAGAGGCTCAAGGGCCCTTGTGATGACTGTCCTGGCTAGGTTTTTATTGTCCGTCTGTCTCAGTCTAGAGTCCCCTGAGCTGAGGGGCCTCAATAGAAGAATTTCTTCCACTAGACCAGACCGTGAGCATGTCTGTGGTGTTCTGGTCACTAATTGATGTAGGAAGGCCCAGCTGGTGCTGTCAGGAAGCAAGTGGTCCTGTACTGTGCAAGAGAGGCTGAGCCCAAGCCAGCGAGACAGCTTCAAGTTTCTGTTTCTGCTTTAGTTACGGACCCCATTTTCCTCTATGATGGACAGAGTAAGAGATGAAAGAATAAAATGGAATGACCCCGCACCCTGTCCCCAGTTGCTTTTGGTCAGTGCTTTCTCATAGCGTCAGAAAGCAAACTAGAATGACAGCTAAGTCTTCATTTCTTGCTGTTAGGGAGGAATTCTAGACAGGCGGTCTTCCATGACCTGAGCAAGCCATTGTAAGAACACAGATGCATCAGCCATAACTAGAGTGACAACACGCTTTGTGGCTGCCTTCAATTTCCAGCCCTGTGGGGGCTGAAGGTAGACTCCAACCTCCAGAGAGGTGTGTCTTAGTCAGGGTGGCATGCCTGCTGCCTGCATTTAGGACCCATCCTATCTATTTAATGTACTATATGGCAGTTAGAGAAATTGGAAGGGATAACCACTGTGATGTCAAGTTCCAGGGGAGGAACAGCAAATAAAGTCAGGCCGGGGTCTGTTGTTTCATTCCTCATCATGTGCGGCATAGCTGCTGAGTAGAGTCAGGGCTCCCAAAGAAAACAACTGAACTCGTCCTAAGTAGGATTCATGTGTGTGTGCATGTGTGTGTGTGCGCGCACATGCATGCATGTCATACCATTCTCCTATTTCATAACCATCAACAACCATATCATTTTCTGTGCTAGTTAACCTTGGTTGTCAGATTGATGGAATTTAAAATGACTGAAGAGACGAGATGCTGGGCAGGTCTGTGAGGAGTTATTTTGATTAGGTCACCTGAGATGGGATGACCCATTCTAACTACTTGGTACTTTATGGAAAAGATCAAGGTAGCAGAGAGCCAGTGTTTATGGCTCTTGTTTCCTGTCTATGGATGCAACACGGAGAGCAACTTTACGTTTCTGGCACTATGCTTTCCCCAAGATGGCAGACTGGACTCTCAAACTGTGAGCCAAAATAAACCCTTCCTGAGGGTGTTCTTTAAAAACATAAAACAAAAAGGCATCTTTTTGTCACAATTACAAAAAAAAAAGTAATGCAGAGCCTTTCCCTTAAAATGTCATATAGGGTATACTGTCAGTGTATGTGAGGCAGATGGAGTCATCTGGCTTATTTCTTCAAGAAATTATAGATGGGTACTTCCCTAGAACCAGAAACCCTGGGGACAGGGCAAAGGGTTAAGGTCAGCTAAACCATTCATATACAATTCTATTACCATTGAAGTCACCATCGCCTGCTTTTAGGAAAAATCAGATTCATCGGCAACTAAAATATTTGGAAGCAGGGTTTTGTGGAATCCTCCTCCAACCCCCAGAAAAAAATCCTGTGTGGCCTTCAGTGTTGTTTGTTTCTTTTGACACTGAGGAACGCATGACAGCAGCGACCTGCCCTGAGTCTCAGCCGATCGTGTGGGCACACGAGCAGCAAAGAGTAAGAAGTCCTTGTCTTTTTTTCATGTCACATTCTAAACAAAGGCCTAAAGGGCCGTCTATAGAGGGAAACAGGGAAAAGGCGGCCAGATACCCAGAGAAGGGCTGTGTCTGGTGGAGGGGAATTCACCCAGAGCAGGAACCTGGGAAGCAGCATGTTCTTGGACAGAGACGAAGATGGTGAGTTCCTTTTAGGAAGGCTGAAGGTCTATCTGGGCGGGCAGATCTGAGTGTGGAGTTCAGAGCAGTCCGGATGGAGACAGAACTTGGGACCAACAGGGAACTCAAGACCTGAGTGAGCATGAGATCATCAAAGCAGATAGGTCAGTGCAAGGGTGGCTTGGGTTTCCTGTAAGAGGCAACTAGAAAGAGACAAGGCGGGGAGGCTACAGGTAGAGGACAATCTGTTCTCAGCAGATGTGCCAGAGATGTGGACCTGGTATGGCCAGACACTGAAGCTCTGCATTCAGCTGTTCAACAAGGCCTTGCTGCCTTTTGCTTTTGCTGTTCTTTTCTTAGCTTGTTACCTGCCATTGTTTTCTGAAATAATGTCATTAAGGATCTTGCCTTTTAAAAATTTTATTTTTTATTTTTGTATTTTTTTTTTTGAGACAGGGTTTCTCTGTGTATCCCTGGCTGTCCTGGAGCTAGCTCCATAGCCCAGGCTGGCCTCTAACTCACAGAGATCCACCTACCTCTGCTGAGTACTGGGATTAAAGGCATGCACCATTACTGCCCAATTAAAAATATTCTTAAGGTAATTAAGAAGTCGTAGAAGGTGCTATGAATCCAGATTTCTTTTACAGATAAATGGTTACTTATTGCTGTTCTTTGACTTTACATTTAGTTTCTGGGCTCCGTAGCAAGGCTCTCTCTCAGGTCTTTGTTATATAGCTGCAAATTGTTTGATACCTTGGGGGAGAGAGGGAGTACAAATCAGTAGCAGAGTTAAGCTTTTCATGCCCTGAATGTACTGGGATGTTTATTCACAGTCTAAAGGTCCCTTCCTTCTTGCTAGAATGAAGTGGACATTCAGTAGGGGATTTTTGTTACAACCAGCACAAAGGGACAAAAGAACAGACAATTCATTCCTGGGGTTTTGATATAATTACTTCAACACACACCACTTAGATCACTGTATTAGAAGCTGTTTGTTTCTGTGACAAAGTACTTGGCGGAGACCTTTATAAAAAGAGAAGTTTAGTTCAACATAAAGTCTATGGGTTAAAAACCTGTCGTGACATTGAAAGCATGGTATCTGAGGTGGCTGGGCATCGGGAGCTTGCTGCATGTCTTGTCCATATCTTGATAACCAGGAGGAGAGAGGGCACGGAAGCTGAGAAGGTATCCCAGGGCCCATCCCTAGTGATCTAGTCTGCCGGGTAGCTCCTAAGTCCAAAAGGGTCTCCAACCTCTCCCAACAGGCCCACCAGCCGGGATAAAGTATCCAAATGCATGAGGCTTATATCCCATACAGACTCCAACAATCATTAGTTTTCCCCGCCTAGTTCTGTTCAGCCCTGATATAGCCCCAAAGCAGTTTCTTTATTAATCAATGGTAATCACAGCATACAGAGGGGACTCCCATATCACTACCTAACCATCCTTTGCTCGTATTCTTTCTTTATCACACATGACCGACTTCATGGGAGCAGATGAGGAAGCTGAGGTGTCTATATCTTCCTTCATTTCTTTTGGTTTTGGAAGCAAATCATTCACTTGATTCTGGACTAGACTGTGTCCACTTTTGATTACTTTGCTCCTGAGTTTAGGTGACTGTTGCATTCCTAATGGTTGATCGGTTTATGTGCTGACATATGGAGAAGAGGGAAATCCATCAAGCACCGATGAAAGAGCGGGACTTTGGCTCTACAAGCTCTGCAGGGGACTCTGAGTTACCTTAGGCGAGTCACTTCTCTGAAGATCTGTTTTTTCCTGCCAATCAGAGAAACTACACCCCCAGAAGTCTAGAAAAGAATGAAGTGAGATAAGACATATCACTAGCTCAGAGTGGTTTATAATATGTGCTTGATAATGCTTATTTTCTTTTTACTGCCAGTTTCCCACTCTGGCCCATATTTTTTATGTAACCTGAGGAGAGATCTTCCAACACTGGGCATAAGCATTATGCCCTATATCATTTGGTATTTAGGTTTTTCTATGAGCCCATTGCTTTCCCACAATGCCTTTCGAACATGACAAAGAAGGGCACAAACTATCTCCTTTGGAGGTGTTTGCTTTTTATTCTTTTTTGCTTACTCATATATAAGCAAGCTCATCATTAGATAAGCCAAGAGCTTTTTTTTTTTTTTTTAACTAACTTTGTTTCAGCTTCATCTTCCCTCATGTGGTGATAACAGCAGCATTTGACCCTGTGTCAAAATTTAATTAGAAAATTAAAAAAAATCCATATGTGTCTTGAGGTATTCGCAGCAGAATTCTAATGTGGTGCTATTGTTACTATCGATTTCCAGCAGACTTCTCTGATCACAGGATCCAGGATCCATACTCATCAGGACTCCTGGTGTAATCAGCAAACTGGCAAAAAGCGAAGCTTGCGGAAGCAGGAGAGTTAGCCAGAAACAAAGGGACTACATCATTTGGTGCCCGAGTGGGGGCCTAATTGGAAATAAAAGGGTAAAGCAGGTGTAATGAGCATGGAAACAGATTCCTCTGAATGAATAAATAAAGGGGAATCTGTAATGTAGATAGAGCAGGAAATTTATAGAGTAAGAATGAATGCAACTTGGTGTAATGTAAAAGCATTTCTTCTTGTGTGTGGTGTGGAAAATTACTAAGGTGAAATATTAAGAGAACTTTTGCCCGCTTGAAGGCTGCCATACCCATCTGGCCCTGCCAGATGAGGGGGCTGCACCCAGCAACCGTGGTAATGAAATAGTCTTGGCACACAAGAGGGACCCCCAACCTTCTGTGATCAGTCAATACTGATAACCCAGGACATCTGGTTATCAGAAGGATCAAAAGAGGGGCAGTTTCAAACTGACTTAAAAGAGAGGGCTGAAGCAGGACAGTCATCTCACTTCTCATAATGGCTCTGGCATCAGGCCTTCGTGGAAAGAGAGATCCTCCTAGCCTGCCTTCTGAAAAGCAGAAATATTAAACGCCTTGCCTAAACGTTTAATGCTCTGTCTCCCAAGTACAGAGCTTCATCTCCTGAAAACAGACATTTAATGCCTTGCATCCCGAATGCAAAGCCTCATCTCCTGAGAGTGGACATTGAAGGTCTGTCTGCCGAGAACAGACAATATATTCTGCCTTTCAGAACGGTTTGCCATCCCGAGAGCAAAGCTTCGTCTTAGAGAATAGTGAACTAAAAGCCTTGTCTCCTGAGACTCGGTCACCCGAAAAGCCGAGTCCAAAGGCCCTACATTCTGAAATAGGCCATAGACGACGTAGTCAAGGACTGATCCAGTACTCGATACCAGCCTGGAACGGGACATGGGAACCTTATCTCCCGAGCGCAGACTACAGGGTCAAGAGTCGACCTATGCTACCCAGCCCCCAGTGCGGACTAGAGCCCAGCCTGAAGAAATTCAAAAAGCCCTTTTTAAGTCAGGGAATACCAGGTCGTATGATGCTATTTCATGTGTGTATGAGATGTTAAGAGAAGAACATAGACGTATTAATACATATGTTTAGTGTGTGAAATGTTAAGAGATATCTTATGGATAATTAATAAGATTAGGAAATGTTAATAGATAAATTAAGGTTAAGAAGTATTTTATAGCCAGGCGGCGGTGGCGCACGCCTTTAATCCCAGCACTCGGGAGGCAGAGGCAGGCGGATCTCTGTGAGTTTGAGACCAGCCTGGTCTACAAGAGCTAGTTCCAGGACAGGCTCCAAAGCTACAGAGAAACCCTGTCTCGAAAAACCAAAAAAAAAGAGAAGTATTTTATAGATAAGTAATGGATAAGTTAGATTAAGGTTACGAATTGGTATTATGTATTAGGTTTAGTAGGATTAATAATTGTGATATTGAATTGCCTGTGTGTTTCCCATTATCAATCCCCCATGCCTATTAAGATTGTAAACCCCATTGATGCATTCGATGTTGAAGTTGCTAGTAAAAAATCATTAAAAGACAATTCTTTTGCTTGGTCTGCTCACTCATCGCTTTCTGGGGAGAAGGGCACAGAGTCCTCATAGATATTACTCAAAAAGAAGCTGGAGCTGAAGTCCCCCAGCTCATAACAGCAGGCCACCCAGGCCAATCAAAGTCACTTTGCTTTTAACAGGTAGGCACCATGGTTTTCCTGCCTTGCCACAACCACCCTGTACTAAGCACACTGCTGCCATTTAGAAGTGAATAGAATAATAATTGAGTATTGCATAGTTCTATAGCATGTATCCAATATGTGTAGTTATATACCCGTGTTTATTAATGTCTGAAGAAACATTGTGTTGGCTACCTTAAGCATCTTATGCTGAAGAGAACTCTGGATAAAAGGATATTTTGGACACAGCAGGAGAGGCATCATCTGGTGTCTTTAAATCATGAGGGTCTCAGGCACACAGCTTCTGGCTTGTCCCACCTGCAAGTCTGTCTCAGTCTCCCTATCTCCAGACCCTGGTAACTTTATGCCAGTTCTAAAAATTGTATCCAAAGGATGGTATTGTCATTTGACTGCAGAAGTTCTTATAACAATTGACTCTGTAGACTTGGCTGATCGATTTCTCTGTGAACTGTTAAACACTATATGAATGAGCTGCCAGAATAACTGATTCTTTATAGCTTTCCTATTATTTCCCTATTGATTTAGTCATAGTAATTCTTATCTATTATCTATCTATCTATACATCCTCTATATCTATCTATCTGTCTATCTATCTATCTATCTATCTATCTATCTATCTATCTATCTATCTATCATCTATCTATCTTCCATCATCTATCATCTATTTATATATGTATGTATCCATATCTCATTTATTTATCATCTGTCTCTGTCTATCTGTCTGTCTATCTGTTTGCCTGCTTGTCTATCTATCTCTATCTTATCTATCTATCTATTATCTATCCATCCATCTATCTATCTATCTATCTATCTATCTATCTATCTATCATCTATCTATATCTACCTATCTATCATCTATCTATACCAGCTGAGCTATCTCACTGTAATGTTTTCATTGATGTAGTAGTAACATGGAGACCTCAAGTCTATCTTTTGCAAAATGCAAGTAAATCCTTTGAGAGACTAAACAAAATTGAGTATTTTAGATGACTCACATATGAGATTGTTGCCTGTTTACCAGCTGGAAATTAGATGCGAACATCCAGGACCCACAGGACATATTTTTTAAAATAAAAAAGAGTAAGCTCCTCCTTTACCATTTTGTGTGTGACAATAGGATGCTGTGATCTGATACCTGGTAAACAACAAGGGTACAAGGTTGTATAGTAAAGTGATCATAACAAACGTTTCACTTTGTAAGATTTGCACACTAGGATGCTAGAAAGAGGACAAGCATAGAATGAAATTGGGCTCAAATCTACACCCCAACTTACTGGCTGTCTGGCTTTAAGCTGACCAATTTCTCACTACGGTTGCAGCATTTTCATTTGTAAAACTTGATCTTTTATTCATGGCATGCAGTAACATGTGTCTACCACTCAAGTAGCCTAGAAGCTCAGTTAATGACCTAACTAGGGTGTAAATGCTGCAAGAGTCAGTATTTTGTTGACAGTGCTGTTATGCACTCCCGTAGTCAATAAGTACTGGTTAAATGAATGCTTACCATTGACTGGAAAGTAACTGATTGTCCGTACATGTTCCTATGGGATCTCTTAGCTTCATTTTGTACACAGGCTGCCCTTTCTTTTCTTATTCTGGTAGTCTGGTAGTCAAAATACGAATGCAGTCAGCAGGGTTTTTCAAACTATTCCAGGGTCATGTTTCTTTAGTCTCTTCCCCCCTTCATTGGAGCATCTATTCATGCATAACCACTGTGACTCTCTGTGGTTTTACTATTTAAGATCAACAGGACTTGGGAACTTACTGGAAATGAAGACTCTGGGGCCTGACTTTGCCTTTACTGAATCAGAATCTGTGTTTCATCAAGATCCAGGCTCAAGCCTGTATTCCCATCTGACAGGCTTGCTGGTACATTTCTCCAGGAAAGGATATTTGTATGTCTTTGAGTTTTTGTTCACAAGTAGGCAGTATGGATCTCAGACCACACACCTAAATGTGCACAAAACATGAGCTTAGCTTTCCCCCTCGGTTCAGTTTCCATTTCTGCCTTCAGGCTGGCGTGAAGAAGTTACTGCACCCTCCCTGTGCAGTAACATAGTTGGGAAGAAGAAGACATCAGATGCTTGTGTCCATCAAGGCATCCTCTGAGATGTCCAGCCTTTGGTTGACAGAAGATAGAGTAGTCTCAATCCTCTTTTGTGGACCTCAGAGGTCTAGCAGGTGAGATCTGTAAACTTGATGTCATGCTGGCCATGAGAATTTCAGTGGAATCGAGTTGACTTGCACACAGCCCATGAGGCTCTGTCTAAGAAGTAGAAGAGGTAAGAAGGGTATGTCTGTGGTCTGGGTGTTGTGTATGTATCCGTGGGTCTGTCTATGTCTGTCTGCATTTAAGTGCATATGTGTTGCATGTATTTGCACATTTGTGTCCATATGTGCCTGTGGTGGTTAATAGTTTCAGCTTTTCAGATGTGTCTCTGTGTATTTTTCTGTGATGGTTCATAATCTCAACTTGATAGAACCTAAAATCCATCTGGGTTGCAAACCCTTGGGTATATCTAAGAGGATTACCTAAAGTAGGCTAACTGAGGTAGAAAGACACACTCTAAATTGAGTGGTATCATTCCATAGTTTTGGGTGCTGGTTTGCATCAAAAAAGAAAGCACCCACATTTATTTCCCTCTTCCTAACTACAGAGGCAATATGTCAAGCCATACAAGCTCATGCTGTCGAGTCTTCCCTGCCATGCTGACCTGTATCCTCGAATTGTGAGTCAAAATAACCATTTTCTTCCTTACATAGCAACAGAAAACCAACTAATGCTTTGCTGTCTGTGTATGAGTATATGTGTGTTTGGGTCTGTGAGTGTGTGTCTATATGCATGTATGTATGTGTGTATGCATATGTGTGGGTGTTTCTGTGAATGTTTATCTGTAGCTCTCTGAATATGTTTGTCTGTGTGTCCATTTCTATTTCTGTATGTTCATTCATACGTGTGTATCTATATGTCTGCATGCGTGTCTGTGTGTCTTTGCAGGAGTATCCATCCAATCATGTCTGTGTGTTGGGGTGGAGAGTGCTTTCTAAGATCAATTTAGGACATTCATTGTCATCTTTCTCTGTGTTCTTCATCTCTGAAAACTTTTTTCTACTCTGTGGCATTTCCTCATTCTCTTTTTTTGTAATATGTTCCTGTGGGACTACCCTCAACAAGGATGTTTGCCTCAGAATCACTAGGGCCATTTCTTAATTTCCTGGAAACACAGATGCTGAGATGGTGCTGCCACAGAAGGTCTCTGAGGAAAGAGATACTAGGTAGGATTGAAGACGCCATGAGGTAAAACCAAATGTCATAATATCTCGAACAACATTTCTTTTACTGTAAGAATGAAGGAACAAATATAAATGAGTCACAAAGCAGGTCCCAACCTGGAACCTGACTGGGCCGAAGCATATGTCTGGCTTTGTCACCTAGTCACACAAGGCACCATTTTGAACCAAGAGAACCAAGTTTTCCGTCTGGGTTAGTGTGGACACAATTGTCCTAGCATACCATCAACTTCTAGGTTAATTCAAAGACCTTGTGCTTGGTGCAAAGGAGTGAAAGGCATTTTGTGAGACTAGCTAATGTGCTATGTAGTGTTTCTGTTTGCTGGGCAACCATGATACTCTATATTCAACGTAACACTTTTCTTTGTCTGCCTTTGCTGTTTCACTTTATAGGATTATCGGCTGTTTCTCCAACCTTTTATTTCTTTTTTATCAAATATGTGTGTGTGTTCACATGTGCATCTGAGCATGTGGGTGTAGAGGCCATAGGTCAACACTGGGTTTCTTTCTCTGTACTGCCTACCTTCTTTCTTTCATAGCTTGTTTCTTCTCCATTTCTAGTCTTTGAATATATATATATTCAAAATATATATATATATATTTATATGAGCTTATGTATATATAAATATGCATGTATACCTACACACATATACTTGCAGTCGTATATATATACATACACACACATATATATATATACACATATATATACACACACATATATGAATTTTAACTGCTTTCACCTCTGTTATCCTGTCTCTGGCTCACCCCCTTTTTCTTCTCAGTATCTTTCCTTCTGACTTCCATGGCCTCTAGCTGCATGTGATCCATGGAGTTTAATCATGGTTGCTTACGTGAGCATGGATAAGGGGTTATCTCCTGTGAACACAGGCAGCTTGTCAGTAGCTGCATGTAACCCTCCCTCCTGCAGCAATCGGTAACTACTTTAGTCCCTCAGGGAGGGCCCCCATCCACTATCACAAGTTGAAGGGTTCAGTGTTTGCAGGTCTGGTGCGGGCAGTCACAGATGCAGCAAATTCATGACTCTAACAGCCGTGTCGTGTCTAGAAAGGTCATTTTGCTATGCATTGCCCTACCCCTGGCTTTTACACCCTTTGCCCTGCTTTTTCTGTGATGTTCCTGGAGACTTAATAAAGGGTTAATAAAGGGCACTTTGCCACCAGTTATTCTCAACCCCTGGCCACTTATGGCTTTCTGTAATAAGCAATGTCTTCCACAATAAGAAATGTCTCCTATGAAGGCTGAGGACAGTACTTAGCTCAAATGATGAACCCAAGTTGGGCTCCACTATTTTTATTTATTTATTTATTTTTTTGAGACAAAGTTTTTCTATGTAGCCTTGGCTATCCTGGAACTCACCATGCAGACTAGGCTACCCTAGAACTAATAGGGATCTGTCTGTCTCTGCCCTCTGAGTGCTGGGCTTAAAGGTGTGCACTGCCATGCGTGGTTTCCGCTGTAGGTTTTGAGACAGTGTCCTACAATGACTGGACAGAGAGCTGGCCAAGAAACCTCTGGGATTTTCTTGTCTTTACTTCCGCTGCAGTGGGATGTGCCACTTCTTCAACTGTTTACACAGATGCTAGGAACTGAATGCGGATCCTCAAGCTTGCTGGTCAAACACTTAATGATGAGCTGATCTCTCAAGCCCACCACTTTATATTTCTTATGATGTTGGAACACTGGATTTTACAGTGAAAAGCTCAGGCATGGGCTTTGTAAAGGTTACATTCCAATCAGCCCCCATGTCTTGAGTACTCTGTCAGTTGTTTTCTTTGGAGAGGGCATTGTTTTACTATTTTTTTTATTTCTTGAGATCATAATACAACCACATCATTTCCCCTTTCTTTACTACTTTCTAAAGTCTTCCATATCCCGACTCCTTGTTCTCGTCTCATAGTCTCTCACTTCAATTCCTGTTACATATGTGTATGCATGTGCACGTGTGCATTCCTGATTATGTTCCTATCAACCTACCCAATATGTATGATGTTACTTGCACGTACATGTTTTTGGGTCCGGCCATTTTGGATAGCCTGTTGGTATGCTTTTCAATAGGGAAGACCATTTCTCTAGTTTGCAGCAGAAACAATGAACTTCCACAAGATTGGTTTCCTGACTCACCTGCATTAATGGGTGAGGCAGTAGATTGGCAGAAAGTTTGGGGGCCATGGGAGACGAACTCACCTCTTACAATTTTAAACTTGTATGGGTGTCATGAGTTGCATGAAGGTTGCTGACCAATGGGAATCACTCTCCATTTTTATGATGGATCTGTTCATCATTTTTAACTATTCATCCATCTATGCCAGTGGTGTGAGTTAGATAAGTCAGGTTTTCTACCTATAGAAAGGAAGACCCTGATTTGCCCAAGGTCAGGCAGGTAGCAAACCAAAGATCTGGAGTCTCAGATTCCATTTTTTTTTAAAGCAAGCAATATGTATTAGAGCATCAGTTTTCTTTCTCCCTGCACACTCTTGGTAGGTAGAAGCATCTAAGTGGGTTAGCACAATGCACTCCTTTCAGCAGTCTAAGTGTCCTTGAGTGTCTCACGGAGAAGCTTGCACAGCTGCTGGTGTGCAGACCTGTTGACCTTGCCTTCTGTGCGCATGGTCCTCTCGCTCCTGATGACAAAACATTGATTTTTCCCTTGGAAACAATTTGTTCCTCCGGGTAGATCTGAGAGGATGGCGCTCTGACACCTGAGTCTAGATCATCCTTGCGTGTGGAATTTCTATTTTCAGCAGAGCGCCTTGAGGGTAGGTGCTTCCTTCTCTGCCTATTCCTTGACTGAGCCCCTCAGAGCTTGGCTGCCCAGGTCTTAGAAGCTTTCCTTGTTCTGACTTTTTCTACCTAGATGAGCTTTCTGACTCCTTGGTCTTCTCCACACCCTCCAGATTAACCAATTAAGTGTTTTCATGATTAATTTAGCAAGATTGGTTTTAGTTGCTTATACAATAAGTCCCCAAATGACATGGAAATTACAAAATAAAAGCAAAAAACATAGAGTCTTACTTAGGTTTCTATTGCTGTGACGAGGCACAATGACCAACTCTTATAATGGAAAACATTTAATTGGGTGGCTTACAGTTCAGAGGGGTTCAGTCCATTATTGTCACACAGGCAGAGATGGTGCTGGGGAGGCAGCTGAGAGTTCTACATCTTGCTCAGGTAACACAAAGTAAACTGAGACACTGAGACACTGGGTGGTCTCTTGAGCACACGAGACCTTAAAGCCCACCCCCACCGTAACACACTTCCTTCAATAAGACCACACTGATTTCACCAAAGGCACACCTCCTAATAGTGCCACTCCCTGTGAGGGGGCTAATTACATCAAACTATCACACACAAACATACACACACACACACACACACACACACATAAACACACACAAACACACACATACACACATATAAACACACATACACACATATAAACACACATATTTATATCTGGGAGCAGATTTAACTTGCATATCTCTTTTCAAGGTAAATGAGATGTGCACTCCACACACACACACACACACACACACACACACACACCCCTTTTATCTGTACAGAAGGAGACTATTTCTTCCTTCTTTGATGTGTGGTTTACAGCGTGACTTATTTTGACCAATGGGTTGCTAACAGTGTGACTCCACTGAATTCGAAGACAGAGATGCCCTTTTCTGGTGAGCCTGGCCCTTACGCTTATGCTGTCGCCATGAAAAAGGCATGGATAGATTAGGCTGTGAATTCCAAGAGGAAGAGGAGAGACTCGTTATGTAGAGCTGAGTTACCCCTAGCTAGATCAACAGATACCAATCATCCACATGCACTGTAAGGTAAATAAAAGTGTTAGCTATTGCAAGTGTTTGTACTAATGACAAAATAATGCAGAATTTTATGCTAATAAGTGGTATGCTGTCTCTTACAAAAAAGTCTAATATACATGGAACTGGGTGGTGGCTATGGGTTTCTAAAAATACTAAGGGAATCATCATAGAAGCTTCTAGAAAATGGAGGTCACTTCATCTAATCATGAAATATTCGGAATAACTGGCTTTTGTGGCAAACTGTAAAGTAGTAAGGAAACCTATGGCCCTGTAAAACTTGGCAAGATAGATTTTTATCTGCATGAGAAGGGTTAACGAGCTTCTTTAAGTGACATATGATAAACCCAGAAAAATAACCGGCTGTCTAACAAAAAGAATGTCAAGGGACTTTAGAAATCTCAAATTTGTTGGCTTGGAGAAGCCATGGTTACTCTGGCCATTTTCTTAGTAGGGGGTTTTGAAAGGAAGATGCAGCCTGGGAGTGTGAACAAGTTTCAGTCTCCAATAAACTGGAGCCTTTCCCTGTAACTTTTGTTCCAAACATGGGTTGAGTTATAATTAGTTAAAAAAAATCTTGGAAGAAATGTGGAATAATAAAGGACAGACATAGCTACTAATATACATAATTAGCCCACTCTCTTAATTTATACAGTAGATGAAAAAAACTTTATTTAATAAGATTAAAATAAGTAGGCAATAGCAATGTAGACATGTACTGTCTAAAAATATACCTAAACAATACACAATGTAAAAGGGAAATTCTGGTATGATGGTATGATATGTAAATTAGAATGGAAAGCCAGCCATTTCCCTTACAAGCCAAGAATGAGTAGAAATGATTAGACTATGTTTAGACTACAAACACCCCAGGATCTACCTTTAGGAAGAACAAAGGATCAGCGATGCGAAGAGACCCAAGGCAGGTGATAGATATCAGGGGAGAAGCTCAGATCAGGGAACCTAGAACTAGACAGATAAATAAAACTTCTCATGAGCCTTTGGGAGCTGCAAGAAATAGTGTTGAAACTCAAGGTAAGTTCAGCTACAATAGGTCTTTGGTGAACTGGATTTTAGTAGGCTCAGTCCTTAACTTTCTACTCCCAGACTATCAAAATTTAGAGTTAAATACAGAGTTAATGACTTAATTCCACAAAGAGTAACTTCCAGAATAAAAGAATGAGATAGGATCATGTTTATAATTAGATAAACTAGCTTCCCAATTGCATGATATAGCTCAATAAACTTTACCCATAAATAAAACAAAACAAAAGAAACAAACAAAAAAGCCCAAACATTTCTGGGTCTGCTGGCAAAGGCTTATAATCCCAGGTAGCTGGGAAACAAGGTATGACATCATACATTCAAGGCCTAACCTATCCAATGGGCCAGCCTGACAAATGAGTGAATCCTTGTGCCTTACTCAGTGTTCCATTGCTGTGGAGAGACACCATGACCAAAGCAACTCTTACAAAAGAAAGTATGTAACTAGGGTTGCTTATGGTTTCGGAGGTGTAGTCTTATCACCACGCCAGGGAGCATGACAACAGGCAGGTAGTCATGTTGCTGGAGACAGAGTTGACATTTCTCCTTCTGGATTCTCAAGCAGCAGGAAGAGAGAAAGAGACACCAGGCTTGGCTTGGGCTTTTGAAATCTCAAAGTTCATCCAGTGCTGGGACAAACTTTCTTCAAAGGGGCCACACCTACTTCAACAGGCCACACCTCCTATTCCTTCTAATTGTTCCAGAGCTTGCCAAGTATGGTAAGTTAGGTGAGTAGTGGGTCTAGGCCCCAGGGATCTACCTGTTTATGCCTCCCCAGCATCACTATGCTTGGCTTCTTTCTATGTAGGTCTTGAAGACCAAACTCAGGTCTTCATTCATGACTGAGCTATCTCCCCAGTCCTTCCAAAGACATTTTTATATGTAAAAACCACTTGTGTTCTCAGGAGCTAGTCTGATTTGTCAGCATTTCTTATACTCTCCTCTAGGCTTTTGTTTTTGATAAAGAAAATAAAATGTTCCTGGTTCTCTTTAATAGTAATTTACACATATAAACTAAGAACAAAGAACTGTTTTGACAGCCCAGAGTTCTAAGAAAGCAGGGCTCAGATTAAACAACCAGAAAGGGCCACTACATCCACGACTCAAGGAACAACAGCGCTTGGCTGATGTATTCCAGGTAACCCCACAGCATAAATCTTTAATACCACTGCCTTTCATGTGACATTTATATATAAAAACTGTTTGCAGAGCAATGTAACCTTTTCTTGTGTTCATTCAAATTTATCAGGGCTACCCAGGCCTCGCTTTTCACCACATAACTAACTGCTCACGGTACCTCAGCAAATACTCTCAACACGTTTTGATTTGGTTCCTGGTTTGGAGTCTCACCAGAACCAAATAAGGGGCTGACATACCAGCTTTAAAAACAAGGTTAATGGTGAGGCTGACACCCCTGTGCTTAGACATTCTGATGCCTTTGTGCCAGGCTGGGCAGGGTTTTTGCAACAGGCTTTCTTTTCACAGTGAGTCTTATTTTTGACTTCATGAAAAGTCACACATTTTACCTTCAGGACAAATTCTCTGTTTTTCTCTGTCTGTGTGTGTCTATTTATATGTGTGTCTGTCATTATTGGTATCTATTTCTCTCTCCCCTTCCCTCCCCTCTCCCTTTCTCGCACACACCCAAGGAGGAAACATTAAAATTCACTTAAATAACAGAACTCTAGTCAAGGAGTAGTTAAATGCAGTTTCTGTATTAGAAATAAGCTGTACAAGTATGGGAGAGATATATATTTAGAATCATAGGTCTTGGAAAATGTACTCAGGCTGATTTTTCCATTTATTAATTAGTAAAATAATTTAGAGGAATATTCATCTCACCGTATGTGGCTCTTGATTGCAAACCAATGATTGTTTTTGAGTTTTCCAGACTCTATCAAGATTTTACAGAATGAGGGCATTGATTGATTTGCTCTTCTGTGGATTTTGGGTTGTCAAGGGCACCAGTTTCATCTTTGCCATTGCCAGCTTTATGCTTGTATGTGTCCCTTCTCTGGTTACCGTCCTTCTCATCCTCTTCCTTGGAGGAGGTACAGTAGCCTGTAGAGTCTCAGAAGCCCATGGCCACCAGTTCATAGAGCTGTAGGAAAAGGGCAGATGCTGTCCCTGAGAAGAGTCTGAGGATAAATAGCATAATTAGCTTAGTGTGAGGCAAGGCCAAGCTGAGTTAAGCTTGGATCTCCAAGTGGCCTCACTTGGGTCAGGGTTTCTAATTTAGCATCATGTGGTTAACGGAGACAGTTGTATAACAGTGGTCCCCCTCTAAAGGTAGGGATGCTGTGTGCACCGTAAAACTAAAACTAACTAAAAAAAAAAAATAGAAAGCTGCCAATTATAGTAGCAATGAGAGAGCCTTAAGTAGACTATGTGTTCACTCATGATGATTGGTTCTAAGTCTCCATTGCTACCCAATTAGTGAGTTCTGTCTGTGGAGCGAAGGCATCAGAAATGATGGGCGTGCACATACATATGTAAGACAACATACAGATGTGTACTTGGTATTGCAAAGTACAGATTAATGAAGGAGAGGGTTGGCATCAGGAAGGAAAAGGATTTTACAAACATACAAATGGATTCTAGGCCACAAACACACTGAGAGAAAGCTGTGGCCGCAAGGTATCTTACCTTTCAAGAACCGTCTGATGTGGCAATAAGTGAGAGATTAAGATCGTGAATAGACAATGTGCCAAACAAACCTGTATACTTTGGATATGAAAACCGATTTGTTCATTTTCTTTTCTTCAGTGCTAGGGATCGAATTTACTATGATGCATGCTTGGTAACTGTTCCATCACTCACCTAGAGCTTTATCTGACTTGTACTAGTGTCAAAGGGAGAACACATAAAACAGAACGAAGAAGGCCAACGAAGGCTTGGATTGTTGTGAAGTTCTCATTTCTTCAGCTGGTGGTCCCACCTGGCACAGGATAATATAGCATGGGAAACTTAACAAATACAAACTCTAAGCAAAGAAAACGGGAGGGAGAGGGGAGGAGAGGAGAGGAGAGGAGAGGAGAGGAGAGGAGAGGAGAGGAGAGGAGAGGAGAGGAGAGGAGAGAAGAGAAGAGAAGAGAAGAGAAGAGAAGGAGAAGAGAAGAGAAGAGAAGAGAAGAGAAGAGAAGAGAAGAGAAGAGAAGAAGAGAAGAGAAGAGAAGAGAGAAAAAAAGGAAAAGAAAAGAACGAAAAGAGAACAGACCAAACCCCAAGAACATACACATCCCCTCCCTCCCCCCTCTCTCCTCGCCTCGCCTCGCCTCGGCTCCCCCCCCCCCCCCCCCCCCCCCCCCTTTTCCCCTCTCCCCTCCCCCCTTCTCCTCCCCTCTTTTCTCCTCTCCTCTTCTTCCCTCTCTCTCCCAGCATAACAGAATGCTGCTGTTCCAAAGCTGTATTATTATGCTCTATTCTTATCAACCAGGTTTCTGCTTACATCCTTCAGTGAGTACAGCCATAAGAACAGTGAGGAGATTGCCACTGGAGAGCCAAGGAATGAACAATTTTGTTTGACAATGTGTCATTATATGGAATTTCTTGAAGGGCATTGGAAGAAGCTGCTTCATCTTTGCTATCAGGTGTCTAGGAAGTTTCCAATACATTTGCATCTGCCTTGCTGTATTAATTTCCTCATAGCTGCGACCCAAGAAAAGCAGCTTAAGAAGGGAAGGACTCATTTTGGCTCATGGCTTGAGCATGCAGTCTGTAATGGTGGGGGAGTCATAATGGCAGAAACTTGAAGCAGTTTCCAGCTTGCCTTTCCACTCAGGAATCAAAGAGCTGAACGATGGTCCTCCATTAACTTTTTCCTTCTTTATTTAGTCTAGGGATTCAGCACATGTATCATGTTTGCCCACATTCAGGGTACGTCTTCTTTCCTTGATGGGGGATTCCCCTCTGTATGCTATGAATAGGTTTTATTACTATTGTTTAATAAAGAAGCTGCTTTGGCTTATGGCAAGGCAGAATAGAGCCAGGCAGAAAAACTAAATGAAATTCAGGGAGAAAGAAAGTGGAGTCAGACAGGCCCTTTGTAGCTGCCGAAGGAGAAAGATGCTGGAACCTTATTGGTAGGCCACAGCCTTGTGGTAATGTATAGATTAATAGAAATGGGTTGATTTAAGATGTAAGCGCTAGCTAAGAATATGCCTAAGCTATTGGCCAAACAATATTGTGATTAATATGGTTTCTGTGTGATTATTTGGGTCTGAGCAGTCAGGAAACCAAAGTACAGTCTCCATTTGCATTTCCTTAACTAGTCCAACCTAGAAATTTGTACAGACATGCCAGACAAGTATTTCTACAGCGATTTTTACCAAATTTGCAAGAAAGATCAAGCATTATGCTCAGGTGGGTGCTCCATACATGCATAAACTTAAGAGTTACAGCAAACCAGAGATGGCTGGACTATTTTTTCAGAGTGTCTGCATCATATGGGTTGAGATGGACTCCTAAATTACATTTTCAGCAAGATCTCTGGGGACGTTGTTGCTACTCACCTTGTTGGTACTTCACTTTGAAAGCCAGTTCCCTGGGTGAGTTCTAAGCTATATGCTAGGCTCCGGTAATTCCAATCTATGGTTTAGCAGAGAGTCAGGTAGAGACTGTCTGGGGCATCTGTTACCATTGCCTAGTAATGCAGATGCTCCTATTTATTCCAAAGGCAATGTGGTGGCTCACCTTGGTTATCAACTTGATTGATCTGAGACCCATAAGAGACATGCCTCTAGGATCTGTAAGATTATTTCCTGGAAGTATTCACTGAACAAGGAAGCCCCCCCCGCCCCCGCCCAAGATCAGGTAGCACTTTCCAGGGGCAGTCTAGACAAAAAGAGGTCTGGGGTAAAAGCAGGACCGTTTTTCATCTCCATCTGCCTTGCATGGTGCTGTTGGCCATCTACCACATTACTGCCATGACTGCTGTTATCCTTCGCTGACATCAGAGACCAGTTTCTTCAGCCTTCCAACATGGGCTGCAGACCAGGAGCTTCCCAGGCTTTCATGGCAACTTTCAGATGACTGAGCAGCTAACTGGCTTTCAACTTTTCTAGCATGCAGATGGTCACCGTAGGACCACAACTTTTAAGCCAATGTAATAAATCCTCTTTGTGATATTTATTAATTCTCCTTGTTCTGTCTCTCTAGAGAAACTTAGTCTAATACAGGCAGAATGCCAGAGGGAAGCAGAGGCTTATGGTTAACTTTATTCAGTTCTTGTATGGGTGAAATGAGAAGGCTGGTGCCCCTGAGAAAGGACATCCGACAGGCAATATTTAGGCAGAGTTTTAAGACTTCAGAAAATATTCACTTACAAAGTCCCTTCCAAGACTGCTTGGGAATGTGAGTTCCAATCAGGAAAGAAGCCAAAGGGCGAGGTACATGTCATTGGCCCACAGGAGATACTGAAGCCAGAGGGTTTGTAATTTTACAAGCAGACTCAAGACCAACAGACCAATCTCATCCCCTTGCAAAACTAAGTTAGGGGTTGTTGGTGCAGACCAAATCCCAAACCAAGATGGGCAATGACTGCAGACCATACAACTGTGTTTACAAGATGTCCATTCAGGACCTACCATGATCCGATTCACCAGGTGGGGGCCCACCTAGATCACGGTGTTTCTCAAACTCTTTTGACTTTGACATACTGTAAGGAATATATTTATCCTGTGTGTGTGTCTGCCTGTGTGTATCTTGGTGGTATACATGTGGCACAGTGTACCTGTGAGGTCAGAGAACAGCTTGCAGGGGTCCATTCTCTCCTTCTACTGTGTGGCTTCAGAGAAATTAACTCTGGTCACAAGCTTGGTGGCAAGTGCCGTTCCCTGCTGAACTGTCTTGTTAGCTCTGAGGCCTAGGTTTTGGAAGAGCAAGCTGTGCTTACAATGGCCCATAAAAAGAAGAACAGACAACAGGACATGCTACAGTCACATGAAAACAGAGGAAGATGCTAGAACAAAACCAGACTGTCATCCCCAACAGCCAAATCTACCTCTGCTCAGAGATGTTTTCTAATATTTTAGTTCTTTAAAGAATATTGTCATGGGAATCTCAAGATACATTTTATAACCTCTCCCTCTCCTTTTGCCCTTTGATATCAATCCAGGGAGGAACTTTCTTAGCTAGGAACCTTGACTTTTAGAACAAATAAACATGCATTCATATGGTGAGTCTACCTAGAGACTCTGATTCTACAGGGCTGGGGTGAAGCCAAACAAAGGATCTGTATTTAAACACTATTGCATCCTCCTCTCCTCCTGTTCCCACCCTCAACCCCACAGCAAGTGATCTTAACACACAGAATTTAAAATCCTTTTTAAAAGCAGAAGAAAAACAGTTTATTTCCAAAAACTTGTATGTGCTTTCCTTTAATACAGATGACTCAGCGTCTGATGGAAAAATTAAGTAGTTTATTTTTTATATTCTTTAAACAATGAATGGTCAATTTCCAAACCTTGCTATGTGACTGTCTTCAAATCCTGCTAAGCTCTCTTGAGCCAAGTGTTTGAAGTTTTCAGAGGCAGCAAGATAAAGCTAGGAGCAAAGTGACGGGAAAGACCTGGGGCTTCTCCTGGGGTCCTCTGAGGCATTTCTAGACATCACCGGGTCTTCCTATACAGGTGTGCCTGCCCTCATCAGTCCCTTTCTCATGGAAACTTCATCACAGGCTACTGTGACTTGGGAGAAGTCTTAGAAACCTCACAGATCAAATGAAGTCACAAGCAGAAAGTGAGCGTCATCTCATGAAATCAAAGGCAAACACAGAAATAAAATCACCATTTCCAACAGCATGTGTCAAAAGGAGAAACAATAGTTTCTTTCTTTAAAAAAAAAGTGGTAGAATACATTCAAGAAGAAAGTGTGGTCTTGTCCATAAGCTTGTCTATTGGAAATCTGACTTAGTCTCGGAAGCTTTGGATTTGCTATTCATGTCAGTCATCTGATGTCGCTTCTCACCCCTGTCTGCAAGATAGTGGGGGAGGACACAAAGGACTCTCTCCGTTAACTGAATTATGCATGAAATTAGTTAGTTATTTTCTGCTTGTCTTTCTGCACATGAGAAATCTATGCTTTTCCAAAATAGACCAAAATTTTACTCCTATTATACAAAAGAGAGAATTCACATCTAGCTAATAAGATGGGGGGCACCTCTTTTGGTATACTATCAGAAACCACAATAAATATTGGCCCCTGACTATAAATAAAAGGAAATGAAAAAGGATTTCCCAGTAGCCATGGAGAGACTGCTTAAACAGAGTGAAGTTCTCTGCAGATCGAAATGATTTATCCTCAGACAATTCACCTGGAGACATTTTTTTTCTCCAGTTACTAAAGGTCTGGCTGGGAAGAATCTTGAATGACACATTCAGCAGAGATGTCTTGGAAGGCCCTCTCAGTTCCTTATTGGGACCCAATAAGGGGACAAACTTAGAAACAAGGAAACGTTTGGCTGGTTCCTCATCCGAAAAAAAAATATTAGTCCCATCTAGTATTACATGCAGCTTTGCTCAAAATAAAACAGCTGCCTGGGAACGGACTGGAGCGGTTTCCAGCTCAGCAATCCAGGTTTTCTGTGTGTCTCAGCTCAGTCTGATGTGTCAGACGGAGGACATATGCAGGTGCCATGCCAGATAGAATGCACATTTATTTTCCTCCCATTTAATGTTTGAGCATGGTCACAGTCACCAGATGGGTCAGGGCATCAGTGACAGCAAGGTATAAATCTTCAGAGGGTTTATCAATCTGATCAAATTGAGAAGATAAAGTAGATTTAGCTAGAAATCCAATAAACTCTCTTCACCTCAAAGAATAATAAGGTTTTGTGCCAATTGTCTCCTTTGTTACCATCTATGATCTCCTCTTCTTCCTTATTTTCCCCTCCTGTTTCAATCCTGTCTTGTGATGACTCATTTTATTCTCTGAGGATTTAGATGAGTCTCAGATATTCCTGTCTAATTGTTAAAGAACTGGCTCTGAGCTGGACAGATCAGAATGTTAGAATAGCTTCTTCCCTGTTCACTGTGGGCTCCAAAGAGTTCTTATTCTTAGTTTTTGTTTTTTTTTTTTTTTTAAATGAGGCTGGGCTGGGGAGTTGTCTCAGTAAACAGAGTGATTGATGGGCAAACAAGTGTCTGATCTTGAATCCCCAGAACTCACGTAAACACGATGTAACATAGACACTCCTAAGGTGAGCTGGGAGGCAGAGATAGGCCAGCTCCTCTGGCAAACACAGTAGTAAGCAGCGATGGGGTACTGTCTCAGAGAAGATGGAGGGTGAGGGTAGATGCGCAAGGCTGTACTCTGATTGCCATCCACACTATGATATGAAAATGAAGTTAATCTTTTCAGTGGTTGTTAAGAGCGAGGGATTATACATATAAAACACAGTGTTTCCTGGCACCATTGACAGGAACCCAGTACCCAAGGTTAGATTTCCTGGCACAAAGCTAGCTCTCTCCAAGAAGGCGGGAATTGTTAACAGAGAACAGATATGTTCTCTGCCACTGAACTCTTTGAAATTCTCTCTTTGGGGGTTTTGACTGTAGAAATGTCAGACCTATAACTGTGATATCCTGTATTTTTTTTAATGCTTGTTTGATTTTATGTGTATGAGTGTTTTGCTTCCATGCATGTCTATGCACATTTTTATATGCCTGGTGCCTGAAAATGTCAGGAGGAGTCGGAGACTCTGTAACTGGAGTTAGAGATAGAGCACCATGTGGGTGCTGAGAATTGAACCCAGGTCTTCTGCAAGAACAAAACCTTCTGTTAACAGCTGAGCCATCGGTGTAGTCAAGCGTTGGTACAATATTGGATGCTAATAGGAAAATCACAAGTGCATGTACTGAGCAAAGTCAAACTCTGTTTTGCTTAAAGGTGCTGTTTCGAATCTCAGCATCTTAAAAAGAAAGCTGGACCTATCATGTGGTTTCTGTTGGAACTTACCAGAACTCCTATTGAGCACGCTCTCCATCGTGACTGCAAAAGATGGGTACTTGCAAGGTTGTTCAATAGTAAACTTGCTGGTGTGGGTCACTATTCATTGCTATAACCTTTGAGGAAGCGGTTAAGGGCGAGGATTTGATTCTGTCACAGAAGATCCAGTCCATCCTCTATGGGAAAACAGAGCATCCTGGCGGCAAGAAAGGGGAAATCAGAGAAAAGCTATTCACTATATGCTGATTAGGTTAGCAGAGAGAAAAGTGAGCAATAGGACTAAAATATACTCTTCAAAGATATCCCCCTGTAGGTGGCGTTCTCTAACTAGGTCCCACTTTCCGCTCTGTGTCATCCCCACAATGCCACTAAATTATGGACCTATCAGTGGATTAAGCCATTGATGAGATTAGATTCCTTATGATTCAGTCACCTTCAAAGGGGTCTACCTCTGAAGATTACTGAATTGGGAAAAAGTCTTTACTAGGTTAAAATGTCTTCAATTTGGCTACCAAACAGGATAGTTTGCCAAGATGAAAGATTTTAATTATGCCATTGTTTTTTTTTTTTTATTCAGACAAAAAGTAGACACCATTCTTAGAGCCATCTATTAAAACATAGAGGGAGATCTAAAAACTAAGGCAGAGTTTCGTGTTTATTTGTGTTTCCTTCTCTTTTTCTAAGACAGTTTTGCTATGTGGTCCAGTCTGGCCTCAGAATCTCCACCCTCCTGCCCATGTACCCTCAGTACATGGGATTGTAAATGGGTAGCACCATACTAAATTAATATGGTTGAATTTATGATCAGATTTAAAAATTTATCATTTAAGGAATAAAACCTTTTTGACAAGGGCAGATTCAAGTTTCAAGTGATTGCAAAAATAATAAACATTGTAAGACTGGACAAGAATATTCTGGACAGAGTAATCAAGAGGTACAAATACTCATGGAAGGGATTAGGAATATTGAGATTACTGCATGGCTGATAAGTAATGGATAAAGGAAGAGAAACATCTGGTGATGGGTTTTTGAGACCAGAAACAGGAATAGGTAGGTCCAAGCAACTTTCTGAACTGAGGCAGAATACCAATGGGTATATTCAGGCTGGTAATGAAATCACTATAGAAGTCATTGAATGTATACTGGGGAACCATTAACAGCCTGTGCTAAAATGAAGAAAATTTAAAAAAATGTGAAAATGATTCAGTTAGAAAGCAAAAAGCAAATTTAAGGCTACCATAGGCTTTTGGTTCATCCAAGAAGGGGCTGGTGGGTACCATTACAGAAATAGTGTATATGCAATGTGGTGGGGACGGACGGGATGGATTTGGGGATCAATGCCATAGGTGTCGTTCTGGTTGTGTTAGTTTGATCCTAGAGATGGTCTCTCAAACTTATATGAGTGATCCAGGCAGGGGTGGTACACGCCTTTAATCCCAGCACTTGAAAGGCAGAGGCAGGAGGATGTCTGTGAGTTTGAGGCCAACCTGATTTACAGAGTGAGTTCCAGGACAGGCTCCAAAACCACACAGAGAAACCTTGTCTCAAACAAAACCAAACCAAACCAAACCAAACCAAACCAAACCAAACCAAAAACAAACAAAACCCACAAAACCCGAAACTTTTATGAATGAATAGTGTAATTAGTGAAAGGACGCTTACTTCTTAATATAAGCCCATATTGTAACCAAATTGTTCGCTATCTCATTCAAAGAGAAACTAGATCATTAGACACACGCAGAGTGAGTTTGGTCCTACCTGCTTTTCTTCCTTCTGCATCCTTTGCTTCCTTCTTTTGAGTAACTTCCTTACCTGCTGGCATCTTCCCAGCAGCCACTGGGTGAAGATCAACTTTCTAGTCTCTTCCTGCCAGTGTGGGCCATTTTAATTTCCACTTGTTCTTGGTGACTGGAGTAGAATGGTGACCACCCTGGTATTGCTTGAATGGATGAATAAGTGAATGAATTAAGATGTGTTGTGTGCCCAGGTCTTCTGGCTGCTCAGTCTGTGGGAACCCAAAGATGTGAGCCTATTCCACCTTGAATGAAGGTCAGAGAGTTTGAGCTCATTTTTGTTCCTTCAGAGCTGCTTATAACAGGTGTGGCTACCAAACAAGATACCCTGACCTAGGGTATGGCTGCTTGGTTTTGGATGTGAAGATGGCCCATATAGGTAGATCTGCTCCACCTGACCAAAGGTCAGAGAATTCAAGCATACTTCTGTTCCTTCTTTTGAAATAGGAGGTTTGACTTAGGGAGTGACTACCTTCAGGATTCTTGGTCTAGGGAGTGTTCACTGCCCAAACATCACATACTTTTCTCAAGAAATAATGGCTTGATGTCTCAAGTATCAGAGCAAGTAACTGTTCTGGTTGTCCTTTCTATCTATCATGTTAAAGCAGTCTTTTGCTTTCTTTCCCCCTTTTGTATTGGGATATACAAGTGTATGGAAAATAAACACTGGCAGAGATTCAGCATTCCTTATTTGCTGAGTTGCCCTCCGGATACTATCCCATGTCTCTGGGTTTCTTTCTCATCTCTGTTCTTCCTACCTAACTTTCCTAATTCTCATATGCTGGAATGTATGACCCCTTGGTGGCTAGGATCACGGCCGAAGTCACCCCCAGAAGGTGGCTCACGGCATCAGTGCCATTCTAGGCTGTCACAAGGGATGGTAGTGAATGGACTTACATTGTACAGGACTGTCAGATTGGTTCTGTCTTGCTGTTTTCTTGTCCGTGGTACAGATCCTGATGTTAGTAAGTGGCTGTGAATCCTCCCAGGCCTCAGTCCCAATCTTGTTTACCTAGTTTTAGCGATGGGATCCAGAGACGGAATCTCTCCCAGCTCTTGTCATTCCCCATCTTGCCTATTTTCTCTTTCCTTTTCACCCCAGTCTCTTTGAAAGATCTGTATTCTTTTTTTTTTTTTTTTTTTTTTTTTTTTGCTTTTTCGAGACAGGGTTTCCCTGTAGTTTCTAGAGCCTGTCCTGGAACTAGCTCTTGTAGACCAGGCTGGCCTCTAACTCAGAGATCCGCCTGCCTCTGCCTTCCGAGTGCTGGGATTAAAGGCGTGCACCACCACCGCCCGGCAAGATCTGTATTCTTTATTATCAGACTCTATGGCCAGCTTTTTTCTCAGGACTTTGATATTGCCTCCTCTCAAGTTCCTGTTTCCAAGGGGACCAGAAACTTCCTTAGTCAGGGCTGTCCTTTCCAGGATCTTCTAGACAGCAGTCACTTGCAGTGTTGCCGTGAATTGAGCATCATGGTCTGGTCAGAAATCTTCTCAACCCTCACCACTGCTGCTGAAGAGTTCTGTCATGAACCCCAACTCAGCTCATGCAACCACTCAGGAAACATTAATTTCACTTCTAGGTGTCTTTGACTATCTTAGCCCATAGCTGCCATTCTTGAGTCTGGACAAATGATTGAATACAGCAAATATAACTGCAAAGAAACGCATAGAAGGGAAAATAAGACGCCCCACTGGTAAACAGAAAGGTAAGTGGTGCTGTCCGTAAAAGTTGAGAAGACTCTGGCTATTTGCATATTGAATGCGTGTGTGTGTGTGTGTGTGTGTGTGTGTGTGTGTGTGTGTGTGTGTGTGTGTGTGTGTGTGAGAGAGAGAGAGAGAGAGAGAGAGAGATCTATTACACTTATCTGTTAATAGTTTCATACTTTAGTGACTTCTTATATATTTTAAAAGAAAACTTAGCCTCTGTTACACACTGTCAGGTCAGCAATATCAGCTATAGTCTTTCTCAGGAATCCATCACATGCCAAGTATAAGGGATCCCACCTTCCACCCACTTGTTCATGTTCTAATGTTATTGACTTACTGCTCTGTGCTATTAGGCACTCTCTGATTTATGATGCATCCTCGGACATTGTTGCCCTATGGTCTTTGGAAGGACACTCTCTTCTAAGAACTAAGAGAGAATGATAGACAAGTGTTAGATATTGCAAAGAATATGGTAGTCCTTCCCCACCCTTGGTGCCACTCAAAATAAAAACCCTGACCTATAAGATTTGTTCAAGGCAATCTAACAAAGCAATCAGTTCTCACTATGGAGATTACTCCAATGTTTTTTTCACAACATACATGAACCACATGAACTATTTCTGAGTATTTCTCTTTTTTAGGGTTGCCATCGACTCTCCTTGGCAAGAGGCATGAGAAATTTTTCTAGTTGAAAATTCCTTCTGTTGCTCATGGAATCTGTGGACAGGTAAACAGATTTTAACAGCTAGCTACAACATAAAAGACACTCACGATGCAAATGTGTCCAGAGGGCCAGGGGTGTTATCCGGGGTCCTGTGAGCAGGGCTCTGTGTGCACAGCGATCTGTGTGAGCAAGGGTCTGTGTGAGCAAGGCTCTCTGTGCACAGGGATCTGTGTGAGCAAGGGTCTATGTGAGCAAGGCCTCCTAGCCCTCCGACTTTTCCTTTCACATCCGTATTTAAGGGGGAAATTATTTCCAGATTGAGGACAAACGGAACGTACATAAATCATGGTTCTCCCCCACCAAATTAAGGTAACATATGGCCCCTTGGGGTTTGTGTGAGATGAATGAACTCACATGTATCCGCCTGCACTTTTGAAGTTTCATGGGTCTTGTTATTGCAACCCTGATGTGTGAAATGTTTGTCTTGTGTCTGAGATTAAGAATTGGGATAACTGCTAACTCAAAAGCTTCCTTTATGTGCTCCCCCCCCCCCCGCCCCACAGTAACTCAACTTTCACGACTTGTTCGAAGAGCGGCATCAAAGGCTTGCGTTATCAGCCACGTTAGAATAATAGACCAGGGTTTCATTCGCGGCAGGAAAAGGAAATTTTCAGGCTTGGAGTTAAACCTCAATTTGTTGTCCTTGGCAAACAGCCCAAGAGGGGAACTGAATTCGGGAAAGAGGCCTGCTTGCTGGACCACTATGCAATCCAGCAGTGGCTAGGAAAAGATCATAGAAGGGGATGATGATCAAGTGAGTGTTCCTTCCTGACTGGCAGGGAGGAGATATTGAGCTGGCACTGCACAATACGTTCTTTAAATGCTGTTTTAGTACTCCTTCAATGCAGCAAAACCTCACCCTCTGTGAGAGAATAAAGATCTGCACATGGATTCCATTCTGCTGGTCTTCGCATGATCCTCAGTAAAGTATTTCCACTGGCGGTCATGCTCCTTTCTGTTTCATGTAGACAGTTGTTATCCGACACTCTGGTCAAATTACTAAGGAATTTCCCCCTTTGCTCTCCAAAGATAAGAAGGCTCGTCTGGTGTTATTTGTGAAATGACAGAGAACAGGAAGCCATGGAAGTTCTACCTGGATGTTAACCTATAACTTAGACAGTGGGCCTCCTTGCTATGAAAGGTGGGCTTCCTATGTTTTAGTTATATTTCTCAGGCCGTGAAAAATTCCTGACACCAACAACTTAAAGGAGGAAGGCTTCACTTTGGCTCACGGTCTCAGAAATGCCCATCCATCGCAGCTGAGAATGTCTGGCAGAGTAGAGCTGGTCACAGTATGGTGGCCAGGATTCAGAGACCAGGATCACCGGAAGGGGCGGGGCAAGACTTGAGATACCCTAGCTCCTACTTTCAGTCTCCTGATGTTTTCCTCATGCTATAAATCTATTTAGATGTTAATGCATTCATCAAGTCAGAGCACTCGGGATCCAGTCACTTTCCAAAAGCCTGTTACCTGGCAACAAAGCCACAGTATCTGGCATGGGGCAATTCGCATTCAAACCCTCGTACCTCATGCTATTGGCAACAAAAAGGAAGTAGTGGGCAGAGACATAGAAAGAGGGGGATGGAGAGGAAGAATGAGGGTCTTAGAGGTATAAACCTTAGGTAATGCACAGATGTGTTTCTGCCATATCTGTGACTGCTGAGAGAGAAGACCCTCTATGCATCGAGCCCCCTTGTCCTTGAGCAGCAACTGCCACTCTGCTAACACTTCGGAAGCCTGACTATCCTGTGCTCGGATGACAGTGGACGTCTAGAGATGAACACCATTACAGCACTGCTGTCATTTGCCCCCCCCCCATCCCATATGAGGGTCAACTATTTAAAACGCTTCTTGGAAGTTAAGGAAGGGTTGAATCAGTTGCTGCAGTGTATGGTGACAATAAGCGCTGATATCCGCAGTGAAGGGCTGGCCATGTTGTGAGAACTCAGCCTGTGTTACTTAATGCTCCTAACATCTCAATGTACATTGTTGTAGTTATTGTCCTCATTGTTAGCAAACAAGGAAACTGGAACACCGAAAATTCGGTATTGAGCCCAAGGTCACACAATTGGCAAGCCTCAGATCTGGATTTAAGCCCAATGAATTCTGCCCTAGACTCTGTGAATTTAGGCACAGTTAGATATGGGTAGAAAGTGTTTAGATCTAAACTAGAAGGTCGAACATGACAAGAAGACACCAAGGCTTGGGGTGCTCTGCTGATGGTTAAGTCACTTAACTAAGCTGACCCTCTATGTCCTCAACACAGGTATAGATAACTATGTACCTGTTCACAAAGACTGTCCAAAGACATCCACGGGAGGAAAGACACTTAAGTCGAGGCACGGGATAGGATGGCTTTGCATTTGTCCATTTTCCTACATCCCATTCAGGACATCAGATTCAGTCTTCAGGTACGTTGCTATTAGGCCAGTCCTTCATTTATTGAAAACTGCCTAATAATGTGGCATTCAGAATAATTCTCTTAGTGATGACCATACCTTAGCCTTCAGAATCTGTGAGTTAATATTATAGAACAAAGCAACTGTTTAGATTATTTGAAAAAGGCCAGACTGGTCTATATAGTAAGTTCCACATCAGCCAGGGCTACATAGAAAGATCCTGTCTAAAAATAGTAAATAAGAAATAGAGAGATTATCCCTTTATTTAATTTAGCTTGCCCAATTTGTCTGGCTCAATATTATAACAGGAAATCTCTCAAATGTTGAAGAGGAAGGCAGAAGAGTCAGAGAGAGTTGTTGTGGTGGGGGGAATTGAAAAAGACCGGACCCACTGGTTTTTTCTCTGATGGAGGTGGTTCTAAGTCAAGGGGTACAGGCTTCCACTTTGTGTCCCCCTATGTCATTGCTGGAAAAATATTTCAGTGTTTTGGAGATCTCTGGTCATATATTTCTCTTCTTTTGCAGCTAAGAATGACCTTTAGGTTATAACTACTGAACAAGGACAATATCATTGCAATTTGGCCAAGAATCTGAATAAAGTTAAAAGTGGATCCATCCCCATATCCTTTACAAGATGCATAGTCCCGCAAGGAGCATAGACCTAAACTTTAGCAGAGAGATCTGGCTGAGCACCCACATTTCTGGACTGTGGTTCTGTAGAGATGTGATTAAAAGACTGACTGATATCCAGGAGACAGGCTCACCTCTGTCCAGGGATCAACAATCATAGTCTTCCTAGATCTCACTTGCCAACTGTTTCCCAAAGTGAGTTGATTGACAGTTGAAGCCCCCATCTTCATGGCTGTAAAATACAGGGCTTTTAACTTTCTTCCTAGAATTGAGGTGCAAACATTGACAAGCTATCACTTGTATGGTTCTCGAATGATGATTGAAAACTCAGTTTCTTCTCTTCACCGATAGGTATCTTCTGGGAACATGTAGCTAGTCGTCTGTGCTCTCAGGTGTGGTTTGGGAAGAGGAGCCTCTAGCTCTGGGGGGGGGGCACTTATTTAGTGAGTTATTTAAATTTATTGCCTGAATCTCTTTAATAAAGGACTCCATGTGTAAAATCTTTTCCTAGGGTGGCCCCCTTTTACAATTCATTAGACTGTAGCAATCGCCAGATGAAGACAAGCATTAAAACCAAAGAGATAACAAAAGGGGCTCCCCCTGTTCTGCTCTTAGCCACATTCGAGATCAACAGACACTTGGTTATAATGCACCAAGGTCATGTGCAAACAAACACAATGATCTGAAAACACAAAATTCTGCTCTCAGCACACAGCCTTGAAAACTGATTTGACAGCATCTGCTGAACGTGTTCACACCATGTTTCCAATAAACCGAATAATACTTAAATTGCACTCAGGATAAATAACTTGAGAAATAACTATTCCTGTTCACCCAGGAATAGTGTAGAGTGGCATCTACCTGAATACATCAGTAGGCCTGCCTGGCAGGTATCGCCTAACCTAGGGCTCACAGCCCCCGCCCCAGACACCTTGCCTAGTTAACTGCTTTAGACACCCTTTGTCTTGTTTATCTTCTTTTTGGTAATTACTGGTAGCGATGGTCTTATTTAGGTATTTTGCAGAATGTCATCTCCATTAGAACAGGATGGGGCCAATCTGATCAACTGCCAATTGTGTTCCACCTGACACCCACCTTAATTTTCTCCTAGAAGATCTTGATCATCCTCGGTCTGTGAATTTTTCATTAAAGCATGTGCTACCCCAGACTTCAGGCAAGATGGTATTGTTGCAATAGTAATATACAATGTGGCGGGTGTGGCAGGTATATGCATTGTCATATAAGGATTGCCATGGTAGAGCTGTTGAGGCTTCCATTAACATTAATCCCCCTTCCCAGTACATTAGATCCTCAGAATGTGTTCCTTTCAAAATCTTTTATATTTACAATAGTGTACAAAGTATACTATTCATCATGGCATAGATGAAGTACCCCTTCATAGCTGAATTATCCTTTGACCAACATTTCCCCATGTCTCATATCCCAAGCCCATGCCAGCCACTGTTGTCTTATTTCTATGAGAATAAATGTTTTAGATTCACATCCAGGTTAGATCATGCAGGATTTGTTTTTCTATATCTACTGTATTTCACGCATCATAATGTCTTCTAGGCTCACCGATTCATTCTGTTATTATAAACAACAGAATTTTTTCTTTTAATGTCTGAAAATGATTACATTATAGTTTCCAAAATTTCTTTCTTCAGTTATCTGCCAATGGCTACTTGGGCAATTTCTGTGTCATGGTTATTATGAACAACATTTTGGTGAACATAGGATTATAGATACTTCTTCAAGCTATTGACTTTGGCTTCTTCAAATATATGTCCAGAAGCCCTATTGCTGAATCTTGTGGTAGTTCTACTTTTAAGTTTTTGAGGACCATATATAGTATTTTCCATAATCACTCTACCAATTGACATTTTCACTAATGCTACATAAGTAAGCATTTCCCTCAAGTCCTTGCTAGCATTTCTTAGTGCTTGTCTTTTGACAATAGCCACGAGACACACAGGATACATAATCACCTGAGCCTTGAAACACAGAGTATACATAATAAGCATGGTGGCTTGAATGAGTAATGTTCCCATGGGCTCATATATTTGGTCCCGGGTTGTTATCTTTGTGGGAAGTTACAGAACTTTTCTAGGACGTGGAGCCGGCTGGAGGAAGTACATCACTGTGATTGACTTTGGAAGTTTATAGCCTCACCCCACTTCCAGTTCTCTGCTTCCTGTTTGCAGCCGAGATGTCATCGCTCAGATTCCTGTTCTTGCTACTTGCTGCCATGCCAACCTGCCATGAAAGAATCTTATCCCTCTAGAACCATAAGCCCAGGTGAACACCTTGGTCTCCAAGTTGTTGTCGGTCATGTTATTTCATCATAGCAACAGTGGTAAGTGATGCCACCTCATAGCTCTAACTACAGTGCTCACATCATCCTACTGGCTGGAGGGATTGGTTTGTAATAAATGTAAAACTAGAGTCATGACTCCTAGGTTGGGTCTGATCTAATTTCCAGTAAACCAGGGAAGTATCTAGTGCTGTAGAAGGATCACCTTGTTAGGCTGGACTCAACATATGCTTACTTAACAGAAAGTATAGTAGATCTATGTATTACTGGAGTATTTTCTAGGCACTCTTCATCCTGAAATTTTGGATGCAATACTTCTTGAAAACTCAAGACAGATTAAAAAATACAGCAGTTTTTTTGGCTGTTCCTTCAAACGGTAAGTAAACTCTGTGATTCATGGCTTTGGATATTGTATTTCACTTGAATTACACTCATATTGGTGGCTCTGAACTAGTTGGATAGAACTTTATCCTCTACATGTTGAGTGAAATTCATCTTAACATAAATTATTAGTGAAACAGATTATTTCAAGTTCATGTGGTATTTCAATTTTTTGTTATAATTTTTCCTTGAGTTCTTATAAGATGGTAAATATCTACAATGGATAAGACAAAACAAAAAAGAAAACCCAAAAGCTGTGAATGTGATCTCTTCTGGTTGATGTAACTCACAAGAGAAGACTGGGTACAGTGGTTGATATTGGGTGCATTAGAAGGGAAAGTCATGGTCTGACTGGCTTACATTTCCTCTTGGACTTAGCATGGTGGTTTCAATGAGATGTCTCCATAAGTTTAGAGCATTTGAATGTTGGCTTATCAGTTGGTGAATGCTTGGGGAGGCTTAGGAGCTATGGTTGTGTGGGGAATGATTTCGCTGGGGTAAGCCTGGAACTTTCAAAAGTTTCATGTCATTCATTCTCTCTGCTTCTTATTTGAAGCTTGATATGTGAGCTCTTAGCTGCTGGTCCAGCTGCCTGCCACCTGCTCTATCCATTCTACCTTTGTGGACTATAATCCTCTGCAACCATACGCCCCAAATAACCCCAAATAAAGTCTTTCTTCCACAAATTGCTTTGGTCATGGTGTTTTATCATAGCAATATATATATATATATATATATATATATATGTGTGTGTGTGTGTGTGTGTGTGTGTGTGTGTGTGTGTGTGTGTTCAGTAAACTGCTTTTAATACAGCATTTTAAAGTGAAGTAAAAGGAAAAGTAGGAAGACCAGCAATTCTAGAGAAATGTCCAGAAGAAAAAGGCTCTTGACATATTTTCTGACATGGTCATATGCAAACATATTTGCTCATTTTCTCTAGAATGTGAACCTCAGTACAGAGTCTATCAGTAATATGTCATCTATGTCCCATCTGATAACCTGTCTTTTGGGAGAAATTCTTTAGCATTATCCATGAAGTCTTAATGCACTTGAAGAAAAGTGAAGAATCTACTGCTGTTATTGCTGAATGCCTGCTGGTGCCTGCTGCAAGTGTACCTACTTACTACCGAAGACTGTTTTTCTTGGTTTAGCTTTGGTTATGTCATAGATGTGAACAGGCAAAGTCATCTGAAAGACCAAGCCCTGGTAATCTTGGAAAACTCACAGAGAGGGAGAAGCAAAAAAGACAATATAAATAGGGTGGAGAAACTGAGGGCAAGCAAGAGACAAAGAGGGCAAAAAAGCAGATGGTCCTGGGGAGACGGGATGTGGGAGCCAGAAACAAGAGCTTATTCAAAACAAGGTCCTTTGTCTTAAGACACTTAAGACCTAAGACACTAAGAACAAAAGTCAAATATGGGACATTTGAATGATCATGTGGCTTCTAGAATTCAGAAATGAGGCTGAGATCTGGCCACGAGGGATGCCCTGTGGCGAAGTCTCGACAGAGTACTCTTTGAATTGTAGGGTGCGGTTCAGTCTCTGCATGGCATAAGATCCCCCATGTGAAGATTAAAGGGCTGTGTAGGCAGAAAGGGTATTAAAGTCCACCCCAACCGCAATCCCCAATGTGTTCTTAGTACTCAAAATTCCATCCTTGGCCACTCTTGTCTAGATCTTCTTAGGTGAGCTTCCCCACATGGTGCCAGCTTCTGGAGAATACCTGCACACCTGTGTATGTATATGTTGAAAATGCCAAACATGGTCTTCAGGGGTTCCTGGGATATGGGTTGTTGTGTTAGCCTCAGCAGAGGGTGTAACCTTAGGTTACCTAGGAAACTGTCTTGACTGTCCCATAGGAAATTAATAATTCCTGTGATCTCATCATTGATTACTTTAAATTATGTTTATTCAATGGCACAGAGGAAATGTTTTATTTTGTGGAATTCAGTCTAGAGTTATGCCTCCATTTCTCTGTCTTGGATTTTTATAGACATTTCCAATTCAGCCATGGTCTGAAGTCACTGCATTTCAAGGAGAAAGTCCTGTTAGTAGGGTATAGTGGGTCTGGAATATTGCTTATTTCATGACTTTGTAATTAATAGACATTGTGTGTGTGTGTGTGTGTGTGTGTGTGTATGTCTGTCTGTGTGTGTATGCCACACTGTGCAAATGGGGAGAAGAGCAACTTGTGGAAGCCAGTTCTCTCCTTCCACCATGTTGGTCCCACACATTGAAGTCACATCGTCAGGCTTGTCAGTAATCATTTTTGCCCACTGAGCCATTTTGCCAGCCAACAACAACACCCCCCAAAACAAACCACTACATTGTATGCTGATTAAAATAAAATAAAAATGTAATTTAAGTTTTCTAATTGCACATATATATTTCTTATGGAAAATACAAGCAAAATCCCGCAAATCCCTACTCTGCTAAGAGACAATGTGTTTGCCACTGATGTGGGAGGGTCTTCTATCTATTGGTTAATTAATAAAGAAAACTGCTTGGCATGATAGGTCAGAACATAGGCAGGCGGGGAAGACAGTACAGAATGCTGGGAAGAAGGGAAGTTAGTCAGATGCCATGCCTCTCCTCTCTGAGACAGATGCCATGGAGCCAGCCGCCAGGTCATACATGCTGAATCTTTCCCGGTAAGCAACCACCTTGTGGTGCTACACACATTACTAAATATGGGTTAAAGCAAGATGTGAGAATTAGCTAATAAGAGGCTGAAACTAATGGGCCAGGCAGTGTTTAAAAGAATACAGTTTCGGGTGTAAAGCTAGCTGTGCAGGAGCTGGGCAGGATGAAAAGCAGGCCTGCCGCTCTCATTACTACAGGCCACACTCAGCTTCAGGTATGGTTCCATCTGGCCATACATGTGTGTATCTCCTATACAGCTGTTTCATGTTTTTCCTCTTACCTGTTATATCACAAATGAATTTTTCATATTAGGAAAAATATTTCAATGGTATAATTTTAATGGCTTCTTGTAATCTTGTATTATCCTATACTTTCTATAATTCTATAACATATCTAAATTTCTATGTATCTAAAATTCTATGATCTGGAATTCTATCATTTATATTGTTAATCTTATATTCATTGGATATATGTTATCTCTAACAGTTTTACCGTTACAAGCAACACTATGATAAACATCTATGACTATTTCCTTTAGTAAAAATTATTGGCAAAAAAATTTTAGGTCAAAGGATATAGAAAAAATGTCCCAAATTGTTGCTTTATGTGATCTAATATTTCATTCTGAAAATATCTTTCCCACAGTTTTTCAGTGATCAATTGCTTATTATAACATGGATTTCATTATACAAACTATACCAATAAGTGATTCAACTAGATCACTTCTTAAACTTTCTCTCATTGCACAGCCCCACTGTGGCATCCAAACTATACTTCTTGTTATTATTGCCTGGAAACAGGTCTCACGTAGGTCAGGCTGATCTTCCTCTTGCTGTTCAGCCCAGGATGACCCTGAGTTTCTAATTCTCCCGACTCCATATCCTAAGTGTTGGGATAGCAGCTGTGAGATGTTGTACTTTATTTATGGTTCTGGAGCCTCAGGTGCACTAGGCCATTACTGTGCTTACCTGAGCTATGCACCTAACCTTCTTTCCTTCCCTCCTTTCTTTCTTTTAAATGATTTTTATTTTGTTACAGGGTCTCACTAAGTTGCAGGGTGGCCTTGAACTCGTAAACCTCCTGACTCAGCCTCCTTCGCTGGTATTACAGTCCTGAGCTACCATCTCCAGAGAAGTACGCTGCTCAATAGACTTCCATTGTTAGCATACTCTAGTTCCTGTGTGATAGTTTCGTAGAGAAGACTTAGCCGTGTTTTATTTAGGTGTGTCAGGCCAACTGTGACTGAGATCACATTAGCTCACATTAGCTGGAGTTTGGGATTGCAGGGAAACATGAAGGATGCTGGAGGCCTGAGGAACTCTAAGATGTGCACAGCTTGTGCACTGGCTATGGCGGCCACGTCTTTGCTTTTCTTGGGCATCTGAAGCCAATGCAGATGAAATTTGTTCCTATCCCTTTCTCCTCCTATTGTTTTCCTTAAACCATGATGAAGATAGGATATTTTTTTTTGAAACTTCAGAACGTGGTTTATGGAAATTCTTTTTCCTGTTTTCTCTGCTTTTTCTATAAAACTATGTGTGATTTATATTAAACACTATTCTTAATTTCACTGACGACTGTCACCCACATATGTGACTGTTTCAACATTCTTTCAGAAGCTTTCTGTTTGTCTGCCTGGGTGAAGATGGTGGATCCAAGATGGGCATTTACGTGTGTCTTCTCCTCTCATCAGGAGGGAGAGTATCTCCTTGTTCTGAGGTGACTTCTTGACTTGCTTTGCTGGCAAAAGGAGAAGGTGGTGGTGTTCTGCAAATTGTAGCCTTAGCCCTTTAGAAGCTTGGCAATGCCTACCTTCTGTCTCGTGGAGTACAGCTGTCATGTAAGAGCCATGAGGGTGTTCCCTGAGTATCTCTCATGTGGAGAAGGTTTTTGGGGGAAAAGGTACACTTGGATTGTCCAGTTATAGGCACGATCCCCTCTGAATGCAGCTGTGTGACCACAGCTATGGCACCCTCTGACAAGAACTGCCTGGATGAACCAAGTGGATGAAGAGTAAAATATGCTTTGTTTTAGGTGAGTAAATTTTGTGACTGTGTGGTATAAGTCACTGAAGCAGAGAGACAAAGGTGTAGTTCAGTTCCCAACTGCATGGACTTTAGAAAGAGGTAAGTGAGAAAACAGGACTGGGTATCCACTCTTCAGAGAAGAATCCAGAAAAGCCTTCCATTGGAGATGCCTTGTATTTCTCAAATACTAAAGAATGAATGATGCGGAGTAGAGTCGTTTAGATGTGATGAAGATCTCAAAAGACGATGTGGAGGCCAGAAAGCCTGTGACACCTTGAAGTAGCTGAAAACCTAACATGACAAGAATTTAATAAGATGGTCGAAAGAGAGAGAGAGACAGAGAGACAGAGAGAGACAGAGAGACACACAGAGAGAGACATAGAGAGAGACACAGAGAGAGACATAGAGAGAGACAGAGAGAGACACAGAGAGAGACAGAGAGAGAGACAGAGAGAGACAGAGAGACAGAGAGAGACAGAGAGAGACACAGAGAGAGACAGAGAAAGACACAGAGAGACATAGAGAGAGACAGAGAGAGACAGAGAGAGACAGAGAGACAGAGAGAGAAAGAGATATTGAGACACTAGGATGTGGAGGCATGACAGGAATCTCATACTTTCCATTCTTTATCAGAAGAAAAGACCCCGTGATGGGCACCTTTCACCCACTCGCATTCTTCAGCACCTTGGTTTCTCAAGCACCGTTGAGACAAAAGAAATGACATTTGTTGAAAGGCAACGTCTGATCCTCATTTACTATCCCAACTAAACGATTAATTCATTCCAGAAACAAAAACAAAAGCCCAGTCATATTATAAACCTAAATTCCTCAAGACACCCATCGATGGACCACCAAGGAGTCACTTGGGGACCACCAGCAGGACCAGTCTGGGCAAGATTATGAAGTGGCTGGCATTTATCTTGCTGTTCCCGGCTGGCCTCTCATCTTTGATCTGTTTCATGTCTCAACAGCATCAGATTCTTCTCTGTGAAAAGCTGCTTCCCAGAAAAGCTAAGATGCGTGTGATCTTACTTGGAAGTCTGACCCCAGGAACAAGAATCCTATTCTCCAAGAAGGATATCTATTTGCTTCGTAGAAGACAAGGCTATTTAAATGAAAGGAAGGATTCTGTGGATTTTTTTTTAAAAGTATTTCAGTGTAGAGGAATGTGGTGCAGGGAGGGATCGCATTGCCTTCTCAGTTTTCCCTCTAAGCCTTAGAGTCTAAGGATAAGCTATTAAGAGACTGCCCATGCCCCTGTACTTGGTTGTTTCAATAAGCCATGAATAAAAAGTCTGAAGTATTTAAGCATAAAGATGGGTGCTGGGGAGGGGCAATGATTGGTTGGTCCCCATCTTTAGAAAGATTATGGTCTAGTAGAAAAGATAAGAAGTGATTTCAGTCACAAAGTAGTGCAGAAAAAGTCAAATATGAAAACACAGAAAGTACTAAATGGTTATTTCTCAACAGTCAATGTTAAAAACGATGAGAGATGGTTTGGAACAATTTGATGGGAGGTCAGGAGGAAATGGGACCAATGAGTTTAACCCTTTATATGAAGCCGTAGGAAATAGAGGCTCCCAAAGTTAGGGTGTTTTTTAAGGAACTTGGCTGCTAACTGGCAGGGCCAGAGGATCAGATTTAGGGAAATGATGTCAGGGTGATTGTGTGTTGTGCAGGGTATAAGGGTGGGAATTTAAAGCCATGTTAAAGACCCTAATGCTTTGCAAGTCAACAGAGTTATAAATGTCTCTGTGGAGGTAGATGGCATGCGTCAGTGGGTGAGATCAAAAGGGCCGTTTTTCAGGTGATTTCTCTGGTTTGTAAAGGGCGGATTAGAAAGCAAAGGGCTGCAGATGGGGAAACATGTAATGATCCATCCATCTGTCCATCCATCCATCCATCCATCCATCCACCCACCCACCCATCATCTCCCTGTTAAAGGTGCACACTCACTTTCCAGGATTTTTTGAACACAAAGAAAAGCCATTACACTGTGAGTACAATCCTGTGAGATCAGAGCGAGCAGTATGTGGCAGAAGGGATCAGAGCGAGGGATAGACCTCTTCTTCCCGTACTCGTCGTGTATCTGAAGTGTGAGGCCTGGTCTTTCTGTTGCTATCAGCTGCCGAAGCATCCCGGTGACTTTGAGGCTCTGGATGGGGCCTTTGGACTCAGATCTGGGTCAATGTGGTGGTTCTGACTCCATAGCTTTTTCTTTGCTTCCCACAGGGAGCGGAGGCATCGATGAGATTTCCCCGTCTTACTTTTCCATCACCAACACTTCCTTGTGCTTTTCTCTGAATGTGTTGCACCTAACCCACCCCCTCTCTCTTTGTGGATTTATATCCATCTAGGATTGGAACTGAGGACCCAAGAATTAAGTTCGAGTCCTCTCTTTGAATACTAGGCAATGTGTAACCTAAGTATGAAAATGAACCTCAAAACATCTAAACCACAAGTGCATCCCAGGCTAAAACTGCAACAGGGAACATTCTTCTTTTAACAGTGCTGCTCAGGACTGAGGTCAAAGAACTGGGATGGCATCGATAAAATGTGGGGCTCTCCATGGGGCAGGTATTACCTGTCACCTGTGGACAAAGTAAAAGTGATTGGTGTGGGAGATGTGGGCACTGAAGGAAAATGCAGGGCAATTAGCAATCTGCATTCATCTCTTTCAAACATGCTGATTCCTTTTACTGCTTGGCTCCACTTTCCCACACTACCCAGCTAACATCCGGGTATAACCTTTATGCTGAAATCTTTGCCTTCCTTTAATCACTGTTTTCTAATAAGTAGACTTTATAAAAATATTTAGTGTGCTTCCTAGGAACAGACTGTATCTCTAGGGCAGTTTTTGATTTGCAGGGAAACTGAAGGGAAAGAACAGAGATGTTTTGCATAGCCTCTGCTAGCTCTTCTCTGTTTCCCCAGTAGCAACATCCTTTACTAGACCAGTAAATTTATTATTGTAAGTTACAAAACTGCATGGCTATCATGTATTATTATGTATTTTTACTCAAAGTGAGATTTTGTCTTTGGGTTCCCTCTTGCTTTTACATATCCTGTAGGGTTTTACTAAAATGTTTCATTATAGCAGCATACAGAATTTTTCACCGCAGTGAAAATCCTCCATGTCCTGCCTATTTGTCCCTCTGTCCCTCTGTCCCTCTAAATTCTGGCAAGCACAGACTTTAGGCTTTGCCTTTTCTAGGAAGAATATCATATAGCAGCTAAAATCATACAATGCAGTGACTTTTAAGATCGCCTTGGATTACAGTCATTTGGAACACGATCTTTTGTTTTTAGTAGTATTATTTTTACTTCTTTGAAGTTGGAGGACAATTTTATTAGCATTTAAAAGACAAATCCCAGAGCAGACAAATGATAAATATTAACAGCTGCCCAGAGGAGGGAGATTAGAGAAAAAGAAGAGAGAAAACCAAGCCACTGGAGTTGGGCATGGAGGTCAGCTACAGCTACGTGACTGTCAAACATCTGCATGGCTAAAATAGGAAGCAGGAACTTAGGGGTGGGCTCAAGAGAAAGACCAAGGAAACCCAAAGTGCCTGAAAAAGCACACTAAGGGGCTGGCCAGCAACTAAAAAAAGAAAGACAGAAGTGAAGAAAAAGGGAAAGACTTGCTTTTCTGAGGTAGGACTCAGAAATTGGGTAGAGTCACCAGAACATCATGGTGGCACTCCAGTGGCTGGGCTAGGAGCCAGGAATTCTAGGAAGGAAAAGTGCATTACTGCATTAAGGGATAAATACTCCTCCCACCCTTTTGTCACAGCTTAAGGTGGATTTGCCTTCCTGGATTTGTTAGCCAGGTCATTGACCTACCCAAGTGAAAGGCCACATCTCTACCCACATCAGAGATTCCATTCTCTTGAATGGATTTTACTTATACTGTAATATTTTCCCCTTGAACACAACCCTAAATCATTTAAGAAATAAGCTACTAGTTTGACTTTTAACAATGTCTACTAAAGGCCAAGGAGATTAGCTCTGGGAAAGAGAGAGTTTTCCTGATGGCATTCATGAGGCCCTGGTCCTTGATCAATTCTTAGTACACACACACACACACACACACACACACACACACACACACGGGTGGGGGAGAAAGGGAGGAAGGGAGGGAGGGAGGGAGGGAGGGAGGGAGGGAGGGAGGGAGGGAGGGAGGGAAGGTGGGAGGAAGGAAGAGAGAGATACACACACACAGAGATTTATTTAGGAGAGAGTATGTTTTGTGACGAGTCTATCAAATATAGGCAGTGATGTCCTTCATATAAACATTTTGTTTCATGGTGCCACTCTCAAAGAGATGCAATCCTACTGACATACAAAATTAGACATGTTGTCAGATAGGAAATAATGCCAGCAGGAAAGACCCCGTAGGCTTGAGATCAGAGACCCAAGTTCTCCTAGCACCCCTGTGGTTTGCTAGCTCTCTAGTGCACTGGTGTGGGCTATGGCATTCCTGCGGGTTAGAGTCTTCCTGAATGGACAGAGAGGATGGTGCCCACTCTGGCACATTCATGAGATTTTTGTGGGAACAGAGTGCAGCGGTTTGTGAGTCAGTGCTTTGTAAAACTGAAAGGGCTGTGCACATTTCAGGAGCCATAAATACACAAGTTGAAGACTTTCTAAAATGAGGATATTCATCTTGTGTGTCCTGCTAAGAGAGGTGGATTGGTAAAGTTCAGGTAGCTGGCTCCCCTGCAGCTCATGGAAACTGAGAGGACCAGTGGGTCCATAGATGATGAGCCTCAGGTCTTTTTTTAGATAGAAAATCTCTACTCATATTTCCAAATGCACCTCATCTTCTATGAACTGCTATTTCCAAATGCTGCGTATATTCTATTTTAGTCTTTCCCAGCTATGATGAAAATGTCAGCATGACTACTGTTGCTATTTTACCTTTATTATTTTTTTTATTAAATGTGGTCTTCCTATATTATAAGACATGCTGGCTTTTCCTGCTCCACAGTCTTGGTTTTAATTTAGTTTCCACTTGGGACCTACAAGCCGACTGTTTCATCCAGCTTGGTCTTAGCTGCCTACCCTGAAAATTAAGTAAAATAAATCAGTTCTGTCTCATATTTTTTACAGAAAGTTTTTTTGCATGTTTATGTGTGTAGCGTGTGCATGTGTGTATATGCATGTTTGCATGTATGTAGTATAAGTGTATATACATACATGTATGTGTGTATAGGCCAGGGATTGACATCAGATATCTTCTTCACTTATTTTTTAAATTAGACATTGAAGCAGGGTCTCTCATTGAATCGAGAGCCCGCCAGTTTTTCTTTTATTTTCTTTTTTTAAAATTAGTCATATGTCTTTGACTCCTGAATGCTGGGATTATGAGTGGCCCCTAACGCCACCTGACGTTTGCATGTGTGCTGGGGATCCAATCTCTGGTCCTTACGTTTGAGTGACAAGTGCTTTACCCCCTGAACCATCTTGTCAGCTCCTCCGTGGGGTTTTCTATCTCACAGAAAAGAACTTTCCAGACTCCCAGGTGTTGTAAATGCTGTTGGTGTCATTGCTGGTAGTGTTTATGATCATGGGACTTTGGGATGATTTGAAAATAATTCCCATGGATTAACCTCAAGGTTTTCTGTTTAAATTCTTTTCATTTCTGTACATTAAATATAGACTTGGTAAAGTACACGTTATTGAATTTCCACAAAGTATTAGCTTTTGGAAACACGGTCAGACTTTTCTGCATGTTTCTAGGCAACTTTGATCTCATGAATTTGTCCTGATTCTGCAACCACTTGCTTCTGTCCGAAAGAATGACCGCACAGAAGAAACATTCACACATCAAAGCAGGAAAGGCTGACAAATGAACACTCATGGATTCCAGAACTGGGGACAACTGATTCCAAGGTTTTAAATATCACAGACTTCTAGACTAGAAGAGACATGCATGATAAATATGTTGAACAGTAGTGTGGAAAATGCCACAGCCAAACTTGGATCTTTAATGCTCTCCAAAGTAAATGCTCTTGAACCAAATAATACTTACTGTACATTTTTTTTTCCTGGCTACTGTTTTAAGTTGCTTTTAGGCACAAAAGAGAAATGCAGGAAGGAGTTGGTTGTCTGCAGGAGTTATGCAAACTAGCAGTGAAAGCTCATTAAATACTTATTAATTCATACAAATCAGTCGTGGCTGACATATTTGTGTTGGCCGCCTCTATTGATTGGGCCTGTGGTAAAATTGCCATACAGTTGAAAGATGCAAGGGTATTGCTCACGCAAGAAACATTGCCAGAATGGCTTGTATGTGTTGTTTTTATTTCCACTGTAATACTAATTTTTAAGAGGACCATTGAATAAGTTCCTGCCAAAATAGCAAAAATGGCAAACTTAACGGATATTGACCCTCAAAAACCACACACATGGAAACAAGAGCAAAGTGCCTGGACCACTCTCCAGCTGTAACTCGGGAAGAGTATGAGATGAACTTTTTATTCATTTATTTCCTCCAACTAAATTCAAAATAGTTTGCAGTTTCTGGATCATCATTCTTTACCTTGAAAAGATAGCTGGCAGCCGGGTGGTGGTGACACACTTCTTTAATCCCAGCACTTGAGAGACTGAGGCAGGCAGAGCCCCGTGAGTTCGAGGCCAGCCTGGTTTACAAATCGAGTTCCAAGACTGTTACACAGAGAAACTCTGTCTCAAAAAACCAAACAAGAAAAGAAATGATGGCTGGCATTTAAAAGACTGCAGGCTAAAGTGTTTTCGTGACAGGGTTTTGCTTCCCCAGATCATTAATGTGCCCACAACAAGAGCTATGTGTGAGAATCGAGTATCAAAAAGAACAATAACTTCTTTTTGAACCACTACACTTACACAGCTGTCATATGTGTGATCAGCCTGAGATGCCCTCAAGATGTGTGTGGCAGGAGTTCTTGGTTCCATTCAAATTGGAGCTTTTCATAGGCTAACCTTGCTGGTGGGTATTTATTCTTTCTGCTCAGGCAGCATTTGGTCACCCAGAAGAATGGATGTGTGTGTTCGTTGTAGCTGATTTGATTTGCCTTCCCCTTGAATAGGTGCTGGATAAACAGCCTGGTTTTAAACATAAGAAATTTGGCCTGGTGAGAGGGCTCAGAAGGATAGAAATGTTTACTGCCAAGCCCGACAATCTGAGGCTGACCCCTAGGAACCAATCATAGGATGGAGGAGGACTGACTCTTGTAGGTTTTCTTCTGACCTCCGCACAAGTTCTGTGACCTGCAACGCCCCCAATAAACAAATAAGATCTAATTAAAAATAATTTAATTCAAGTCGGGTGGTGGTGGCGCATGCCTTCAATCCCAGCACTAAGGAGGCAGAGGCAGGCTAATCTCTGTGAGTTTGAGGCCAGCCTGGTCTACAAGAGCTAGTTCTAGGACAACTAGGACTGTTACACAAAGAAATCTTGTCTTGAGAGAAAAAGTAATTAAAAAATAATTTAAAAATGTAAGATTCACCCATAATCTACAGAGATCCTTAGATTTCCTGGGGAGAATTTCTAGAATAAAAGGTATTATGGGACAATGAAGAAGTTTTAACTTTAAATGAATGAGATGAAGAAGAAAAATATTTGATGAAAGAGTTGGAAAGTGGGGGGGAGTAGAAAATCCCTTCATCTTTGTAGTAAAGCATGAAGCCTTGTGTGTTTTCGGAAAGAAAAACTGTATACCCAGAGCACGGCGTCTCTTCAGTGAGTGCTGAATCCGCTGAATAAAACCAGATGGAAGGAACAGAGGCTGGCCTGCCTTCTGAGGGCCATGGTGAGAGTCCAGTTGGGGTGACAGTTTCTATGGGAAAGTTGCATGCTGGTGCAGAGTCAATGACTTTTCTGGATTTATTTCTGCCTCAGTCATATGGTGAATCGGGGCATTATGTCATTCCTTCTCGTTTGCCTTCTTTCTCTCTTTCATCTTCCTTAAAGTGAATTTCCTTTAGCATCTCAAAATAAAACAAATAAAGTCTTCCAGTTTTCTTGCCTCAGGGGCCCCACAAGCCAGTGAGCAGATTTGTCACAGGCCACTCAGCACTCTTGAATTAAAACAGAGATGGAACCGCTCTGGTGGCTGTAATATAGATAAAAGGGGCCGGCCTCGCTAGAAAAAAAAAAAAAAATCTGTTTTTCTTTGACTGCACCTCAGGAAAGGTCAAATAGGATTAAGATTTTTAAGTTGACCAGAACAAAGATAGATGAGTTGATTTTCAGTGCAAATTTGGTTATGTCAAACCAAGTAGCACCAGAAGTATGATCGATTAACCTCTGGGGAGTCGATGGCATATTTCATTTCAGTCCCTTCGGAGTCCCGGTGGGCACTGTGCTGTCTCTCAGGATGATGGATTCTCAGGGATTTCCCAATGCCTATTAATGCCCTTCATCCACTGTGCTGACATCAGTCATCTGGATGGTGTGGAGCTTTTTATATGAAGATGCTATAAAAAGAGTCATTGGTTTCTCTTGTTCATCGGAGTTACCTATTTGGGTAGTGAGGAGAAGTGGATTTTAGAATTACACCATTAAAATTAGCAAGATCTGAGGCTTGAGTTCTTCAGCGTTTCAGTAAAGAAGATCTCTATTATGAAGAATATTTTCCTTACCTGTTTTGAAAGACGTTTTCTTACCTATTTTACCCTAAACACTTGCATGTGTTTTGCAGGTTCTTAAAGCGCCAAGTTTCTGCACTTGATTGTGGTCAGCCTGACAGGAAGGGATGTGAAAGAATCGAAGCTAATCATGAAGAGCAGGAGAAAACAAGATCTCACCTCTGAAAACAGGATTTGCAGCTGCCATCTTTTGACTGAGTCCTCTGAGGGAGAGCAGATATTTTGCAGGTTACTAGAATGTTTTTAAAAAAATAAAGCCACAGTCATTTCTCTTCCTTCATTTAGAAAAAAAATAAAATTTAAAGTGTATAACATATATACTGACTCAATATTCCTCTATTAAGAGATTTCTAAAAATTAAGGACAGATACAACTTATTTTAACCAATATAATATTGTAAGATACAGTTGAAATCAATCAATGGGGCTAATTAAAATATTTTGGACAGTTTACCCTAAATATAATATATGGATAGGTATGACTTTGTACGGATCGTTGCAGAAGCTATAATAAAATCAACATGTTACAAAAGAATCATAAGCAACATGCTACAGAAACAGGACAAATGGTGAAGGTGGGTTAACTCGAGAGCAAGAATAAGGAGGAGGAAGGAAGGCAGAGACGACACACAAATTAGGAGAAACCAAGAGCCTCAAAGTGTGAAGATTAAATTCTTTTTTGTTTTTTTGAAGTGTCCAAATTTCATTGAAATATACTGTAAAGGATATTTCACTGAAGACCATCAGAAGGCAACACACTCCTTAGTATAGGGGAAACTGAATATATACAGAGATCTTAAAGCATATATAGGGATTTTTGCTTGTAAGCCCAACATTTGGGAGGGGAATGCAGGAGTAACACCATGACTTAGAGACTTGCATGGAGTATGCAGTGAGTTCCAAGCCAGCCTGAGCTCTAGAGACAGACCTGGTTTCCAAACAAAACAACAGCAAAAAACATACAGCCGGATAGTTTTCCTAGAGAAGAATGGGAGACTGCAGTGCCTGCTTTTTTATTTTGTATTGCCACAAATGAGAAAAAAAGCGAATCAAGAAAGGGGCTAACTTCAGTTCCTTCGGAGGAAATACTGCACTGGAAGGTGATTGACAGAGATGCCCAGGAAGGAAAGGCATTCCTCTGCATCACAGAGATGAGAAATGGCAACAACAGCCTGCGTGCAGCCACTAGACCTGATGTGAAGGCAAGGGCGTGATTTAAAAAGAGTCACTGAGTATAGACTTCTGAACCTGGGGATAAAAAGGAAGATTAAGAAGTGACTGGGAAGAACAAAATTTATAATTAAGAATATATATATATATATATATATAGAGAGAGAGAGAGAGAGAGAGAGAACCAGAAAGCAAGAATGAGACAGGGGAGGAGGGAGGATAAAAGGAAGGAAGGAAGGAAGGAAGGAAGGAAGCATAATTTCTAGAAGTCAGAAAAAGATGCCAAGACAGAATAAAATGGTGAGCAGCATTGAATGCTCAGTGGCCAAGAAAGGTAAGATCAGCAGACTACGGCCTTGACAGCTACAAGGACATTTGTGATTAGCAAGTCAGGAACACCTGACAGTGTGGAGGGTTGTGAGGAACTGAGAGGTGAGAAATAGTAACTGTGAAGGTTATATTTTTAATTTTTTTTTAAAAAAACAATCCTTTTTATTTTACATACCAGTTCCAGTTCCCTCTCAATCCCCTCCTCCTGCTTCCTCCACCATTCCCCATTCCACTCCCCCCACACACTCCTCAGAGAAGATGAGGTAGCCCATGGGGGAGTCAGCAAAGTCTGTCACATCACACTGAGGCAGGACCAAGCCCTCCCACCCCTGTATCTAGGCTGAGCAAGGGATCCCTCCATAGGCAATGGGATCCAAAAAGCCAGTTCATGCACTAGGGATAAATCCTGGCCCCACTGCCAGTGGCCCCACAGACTGCCCACGTCATACAGCTGTCCCCCACATTCAGCGGACCTAGTTCAGTCCCAGGCAGGCTGTCAATCTGGCGCCAGTGAGCTCCCACTAGCACGGGCCGGCTGTTTCTGTGGGTTTCCCCATCATGGTCTTGATCCCTTTGCTCATATTATTGCTCCTCCCTCTCATGACTGGTTTCCAGTAGCTCAGTCCAGAGCTCTGCTGTGGGTCTCTGCATCTGCTCCCATCAGTTACTGGATGAAGGTTCTGTGATGACAATTCAGGTGGTCATCAATCTAATTGCAGGGGAAGGGCAGTTCAGGCACCCTCTCCATTATTCCTTAGGTTTATAACTGGGGTCATCCTTATGAATTCTTGGCATCTCTCTAGTGCCAAGTTTCTTGCTAACTCCATAATGGCTCCCTCTATCAAGACATTTCTTTCCTTGCTCTCCCCCTCTGTCCTTCCCCCAACTTGGCCATCCTGATCCCTCATATTCTCAGCCCTCCTTCCTTCTTGCCTTCTTTTCCCATCCCCTTCCATCCTCTGCCCTACCCCCCACACTCCCAGTTCACTCCGAAGATCTTGTCTATTCCCCTTCCTCGGGAGATCCACGTGTGTCTCTCTTAGGGTTCTCCTTGTTAACTAGCTTCTCTGGGGCCATGGTTATCCTTTGCTTTATGTCTGCTATCCATTTATAAGTGAGTAAGTACATACCGTGTTTTTCTTTCTGGGTCTGGATTACCTCATTCAGAATTATTTTTTCTAATTCCATCCATTTGCCTGCAAATTTCAAGCCGTCATTGTAATTTACTCTGCCCCTCCCCCGCCCCAAGAAACCTCGTGGTGGAGAAAAAAAAAAGGCAAATACTGGAGCCTAGTCCAGAGGAAAGTGTAAAGCATGGGAAGAGACCACAGAGTCTCCTAAGGAAGGTGAGATGAACCTTCCACATGGGTGGTAAAGAGAGCTCTCACTGAGAACTCGGACTTGAGTGAGGACTTGCAGGGTCTAGGAAGTGGTGTGGCTCCTGGAAGAAAGAATGTAACAGACAGAACAGCAAATGAGAAATGGCTTCAAGTGGGTGTGAGCTTGAAGGGGCCAAGGGGACATGGTGGGGACAGTTGTGAGTTGAGGTACTTTGTGGGGTGAGCTCTGAATGTGAGATGGAGCTATGGGAGAGACAGGCAGGGCCTTGGTGTTCTTAGCCTTGAGGTGGTACAACCTGGCAGTGTGTGCCCAGGATCCTGCCGACCACTGTGTCAGGAACTCGCACGTTTAGACCGCTTTGCACTTTATCGTCAATCGCATTCCCACAAAATGCAGCGCAACTCCGTGCTTGCCTGGTGAAGGAACCGAACTTGGAGAAATTAAAACCATTCGCCTTTTCATTAACTTCTCATTAAGGACTTGGATGGCAATAAACCATCATGGGCAAGAGCTGTCCTGACAATGCCCTGTGCTTCCCGTGACCACGTGGAACGCATACAGACGCTCAAGTGAAAGGGGTGTGGTGGCGGTGGTGGTTTCAGTGAGAAATGTTCCCCACAGTCTTTTGTATTTGAACACATGGTGGCCAGCTGGGGGCGCTGTTTGAGGCACCGATGGGACCCTTAGGAAGTGCAGCCTTGCTGAAGAAAGGTTGTCACTTGAGGCAGTCTTTGAGGGTGTTAGCCTCTCCCCACTTTTAGCTCTAGCTCTGTTTCCTGGATCCAGTTGAGATGTGATGATGTCCACTGTCCCGCTCTGGCTGTCATTCTTTCCCCACCACGATGGATGTTTTGCTTCCTGGAGCCATAAGCCCATATAAACATATACACATTGACACTCTTTAATACAGCAACATGTAGCTGATTTCAACCATAAATTGCACATAAGATGGTAGGTTTACATTCATGCTTTTTCAGGAATAGGGATACTTTGAAGACTGATGCTGGATGGAGGTTCATGCTTGTCAAGAACTCTGAGCAAAAGCAGGGCTGGGGGTTTAACTTTCTGTTGCTACAATCTAATCATTATCAATTGAATGGTAATAGGGGTGAAAGGTATAGTGTGCTCTGTGTGTGTTTTACGAAGTTTTTCCTACCTTCTTCCTGTCTGGTTGTTATTGCATCTAAAAGTTAAAGTGGATCTAGGTAACGAATAATTTTTCTCAGTTCTCAGATTCTAGAAAAAATACTTTTTTTTTTTTTTTTTTTTTTTTTTTTTTTTGGTTTTTCGAGACAGGGTTTCTCTGCAGCTTTTTAGAGCCTGTCCTGGAGCTAGCTCTTGTAGACCAGGCTGGTCTCGAACTCACAGAGATCTGCCTGCCTCTGCCTCCCGAGTACTGGGATTAAAGGTGTGCGCCACCACTGCCCGGCTTAGAAAAAATACTCTTAAATGTTCAATACTTTTTATGACTTTTACGCTTTTTGGAAAGCCCTGTGTTAGAATTTCTGTGTAGAGACCACTAGTGTAGTCTAGGTTTTAGCTTTTTAGTTTTAGTAGAGGAAGCACAATGATTCACTCAGTAAATACTTACAGAAGCAAAGCTTTGCAACCCCTGTGTTATTTTTTAGTGTCCTATCATGTTCCCAGTTACCCTCTGAGTTTCTGACCCTATGTCAACTTCAGAACTCTGCGGTGGCTTTGACCACATTTCTGATTCCCCATTTTGGATTGTTTTTGGCAGAGAAATCTACTACTAGTTCAAAATAGAACAGGCTGCGATTATGGCGCCGTTATTAACGTCTCTTATAAATGTTTCTGTTTCAATGAAAATGGGAAGAGAAATAGTCGTTGTATTACAGTTGTCAGCCACGTATGTTGAAATAACCAAACTGAGATCATGTGAGGATAAACACAAATGTAATTAAAGTTTTTTTAAAAAAAAACACAAAATATCACAAATATCTGAGAAGCCAAACCCAAACCACTTGCTGTATTCCTATGGATTGATGGCCCAAGCCCACAAAATTGAGGTGTTTGATGAAGACTTAATGTTAGGGGATGGATTCCTCTTTTTTTTTTCTTTTTTTTTGCACACGGCACCTAACCACAAGTAATGCAAAAGAAGCTACCTTCAGCAATTTTTATTTCAATCAACAAGGAGAAAATGGGGTGAGTTCCAGCTGGGAAGAACAATCAATATCTTGATGCTGATGCTTCAGAATTGAGTTAAGACATGACTAACCACCGATTATGTGTCTTCTTATTGAACTTTTTCACATTTATGCTAATTTGGTCATTTGTATCTGCTTCAGTCATTACCCAATTTCTCAGCAAATTCTTGAAACACAGAATGCTTACTGAACACAATAGCATGAGCCATGGGATTGCTCTAAAGAGGCTTTGGCAGTTCCTTGGCTAATCAGCTGTGCACTGGATTTGCTGTGTCTCTTGTCTCTATTCTTGTGGAAAACAGGGACTCCTCGGGAAAGGAGACCTCATCCTCAGCCTCAAGATTTGTTCTTCTTGTACCCTCTGCTTCTTTCTCAGCTGTTCCACTGACCTGAGGAATGAACTTTGGTGGCTGATCAGATTTGGAAATGTAGGCTTCTGTAGGTACAGAGGAGATAGGAGGTGGCTCAGTCTATAAAGCCACTTTGGGCAGAGGAAAATCATGGGATCTCTCACTGGAGAACTGTTGGATTGGCATCAGGGAGGGGGACTGGGGTGAAGTAGAGTGGGGGAATGAACACAGTCAAGTTTAAGAACAGGAAGGACCTTTTATACTGTTAGAATCTTAAGGCACATTCAATGATTTGAACAGCTTGTGGGAAGTTGGAGACAGAAGTGATCATGTGCTCTGAATCTCTCGAAACATGACCAGCTGTGAACAATTATTTCATGGGTTTTCTATAATATCCATAAGTTGCCTAGTCTGTCTTTTGTAAAGAAGTTTCTTTCAAAATATATTTCCTGTGAGCTGAAGAGATAGCTTAGTGGTTAAGGCACTTACCGCTCCTGCAGAGGAGCTGGGTTCATTTCCCAGCACCTCCATGGCGGCTTATAGCTACCTGCACCTCCAGTTTCAGGGAATCCAATGCCCTCTTCTGATTCTGTGGGCATTGAATGCGCATAGTGCACACACAGACCAGCAGGCATTCACAATACAAATAGGATAAATAAATCTTGAAAATATACACACATACTATATTTTCATGTCTAATATCCTTCCCTCATAACAACTGCCTACTAACACTCTTACAAGAGCCAAGCTTTGAATCTGGCTAGAGATATTAAAAGAGAAACCATCGTGACTTTTGATTTTCTCATACATTATATAACATGAAGGGAACCTACTGAGAATGGACAGTGTCCTTTTAGGTCATTTATTTACAAAAAATGATAAAAATGATAGTTTCTACGTAAATACTTTCATGAATAAGATTTTTTTGTGTAGTTTTGTATACTCTGTGTCAACTTTTGATATTTTAGAAAAATTTTAAACAAATGGTCTGTTAGGGTCCACTAACACAGAAATGAATCATGTTCTCAAGGTCAGGTGCCAAATCTCCTAAAAGTACTAGGTCTCTTTCTTTACAAATTTGAAAACATTAAAACAAATCATTATAGTAATAAGTAACCAGCTCCCTTCCCTCCCTCCTTCCCTTTCTCTGTCCCTCCCTCTCTCTATCCCCCACCTCTCCCTCTCTCTATCTCTCTATCCCTACCTCTCTCTTCTCTCCCCCCTCTCTCTCGTGTGTGTGTGTGTGTGTGTGTGTTTGTGTGTGTGTGTGTGTGTGTGTGTGTGTGTATTTAACTCTGCCCATCTCGATGTGTTTTCTTATTGAATCCTATTTTCTCTTTGATCATCTAGTGCTTTCTGGCTTAGTAAGATGTTTCTTTCTTGCTCTCGGTTTGGTTAATAAACACAGGAGAAGCAAGGATGATTGTTTGGATTAAAATTTATTTATCTTCTTTACTAAGAATATTTTTAGAAGTTGGCATGTGGTAGCACTAAGTGCTTTTCACCTGAGATGACCTTATCTCAATGTTTGGAGTATCCCACTGCAATGATATATTTTTAAGTGAGGGTGGTCATGGTTTGTGGTATCACTCACCCTTTTAATCCCTTGTCTTTACTATATGTGCTCTGTGCCTCTTGGTGTTCATTCTGCCAAATTCTGTCTGGTTTCTTAGATGCCTGTTTACTGCTGTGTTTGGGTGCGGGAAGAGTGGATTCATTAACAATCAGAGACAGTTTTGAAGATGGAAGTACTGTGTTCATGCCACCGTGCACTCTACGCTCCCCCTTATCTCTGGACTATAGAGGTCTCCCTCAGTCTCAATTTCACAGGCAGAGGCTCTCGGTTTAGGATGCTTTACAGGATTTCCAAAGGAAAAAGCCTTAGGTTTTGCAGAGGAAGATAGAAAAGAATTCAATAGAAATACTTTTTTCCTACTGGATTTCCAAAAACATAGCCAGCACATTATGGATCAAATTCCCTATCTTTCTAAGTTTTTTTTTTAAGGAGTAGGAGATGATATAAGTGACTTATTCTCCAAATCTTTCTCATGACCTAGAATGACATTCCCACTAAGAGACACTGTCCAAGTTAGTCATCTTCAGGACCACACCCCGCTGGCTAGAATCCTAGCCTCTGTCACTTTCTCTGAAATTGACACGTCTTTCCTCTGTGGTGCTAGCCACACATTTCTGCACACTTCTCCCTTCACCCTGGGACCTCCACACTCATCCTCCTGAAATCACAGAGAAAACATTATTGCCTGGACCCTGTTTTAGGTTGTGTGTCTCTTCTAATATCAAAATTTGTTACAATCAGTGACCAGTGGCTACCAATGGGTTGCATCATACAGCTTGAGTTGATTTGGATGAAGCCACAGGCTTGGTGAGCATGGACCTGCTAAGGGTTCACAGGGTCTTCCTCTGCTCCCTGAACCCGGAGTGTAAAGATACCTTCCAAACCTTACTGATACCACAGAGCCTTCGTCTCCCACTATCCTTTCTGAACGACCTGAAATGGATTTCTTTCCTTTTTTTCCCCCAGTAAGTGAAAGGATAGAGAAACTTCTGTGAAAATTATGAAGACGTGCACAATCCAAACCCAATGAGGGCCATATTTCTTCATTTTCAGAGACAGCGATGAAGATTCGTAAACAGATATACAGCCAAATAAAGTATTGCTTTGGTACACTCTGTCTCCACGAAAAAAGCCTCCTTAGTTTGGCCTTGCAAAGTGAGTGTTCAGGTCTGAGATTTTGACTGCAAGGACTGTTTATCCTAAATTCTCACTTGGAAAGAAGTGATTTACCTCCCCTCCCCCCACTTTTGTTGGTCATCATCTTGTATTTCTGTTTGCTCACTTGGTTTAGGTAACTACACATAACAGTTATAATAATTAATACTCATAAAGCACCTGGAACATGCCATGCATCTAATATTCCCAGAATATTTCATTTAATGCAAATGCTGTTCTTTACGGTGGATATTACTATTCCCCTTTTATGGATGGAGAAAGGCAGTCTTGGAGAGGTAATTTACTTGGTTGAAATCTAAGTCACAGAAGTTCATATTCCATCTCATATTTCATTTTTCTTGGGGGGGGTTCAGTTTTGCCTTGGAACACATCATTCTCAAACCACCTCAACATTCAACAAGTAAACCTGGGTGTTCTGAGAATAGGGCTTGGTGGGAATAGCAGCCTGAAGGGTGTTTAGATGGTTAATCTTGTCAAAATGATGCTCTTTGCCTCTGAATTAGTGCCTCCATCCCTTTCTTCATGTGGAAGGACTAATTAAGAGCTTGGTTTTAAAAGGTCTTCTGTGGACTTACATGTGGAAATCAAAATAAATAAAAAGGAATGAATTCTGTTACCAAAAGATATTATTTTCTGTTCTAATTATTTATGTTAGAAGCTTGGGTATACGATTTGCTATGATTATCCTGTGATGTCGTCTTGGCCAGCATTCTATTGCTGTGAAGAGACATCATGACCACAGCAATTACTATAAAGGAAAGCACTTAATTGGGGTTTGCTTCCTGTTCCTGAGGTTTAGTCCATTGTCATCACGGCAGGAAGCAAAGCCAGATGGTGCTGGAGAAGCAGCTTGAGAGTTCCTACATCCAGATCCACAGGCAGCAGGAAGAGAGACAAGACACTGGGCCTGGCTTGAGCTTTTGAATCCCCAAAGCCTGCCCCCCATTGTCACACTTCTTTTAACAAGGTCATACCTACTCTCATGTGGCCACACCTCCTAATCCCTCTCAAATATCCACTCCCTAATAGCCATCCATTTAAGTCTATGAGCCCATTGGGGCCATTCCTATTCAAACCACCACAGACACCAAACAGGATTAGTTCTTTCCAGATATTCAGCATGGTGTTTTGGTTTGTCCTCCTGTCTTTGTCTTCTTTCTGGTCCTACCTTCTTTGGTTCTCCTACCCAGGCTCTAAATTGCTTCTCTCCCTGATGCTGTCTAGGTTTTGATGTGACACAGTAAAAACTTCAGCCCTATTCCTCTTGGAGCTCTCTGTTTCTCTTCCTACTTATTCCTTTGCTTTAAGGTCTCTGTCTTTACCTCCTCAATGAATTTGGTGCATAAACAATGGCTGTGCAGTTTCTCGCTTTCTTTTCTTCTTCTTCTTTCTTAAAAACAATTTGTTTAATCAAAAATAAATTATTTGAATGTTTTCATGTATGAGTGTATACACTAGGTGGGGGCATAAACCACCATGCTCATTAATCCTGCTTCCCTATAGCTCTATTCTTTCTAGTGGTTCCCTGCAAACTCTTAGTCTAATCTATAGTTTTGATTTCTGAAACTTGACATAGTTTTAGTATCATTTTAAATCTAATTCTGTCCAGTTATCATCATTCTCTATTTTAATAATAAATTAATATTACTTTTCACTGGTGGCATCATATTAAACCATTTTCTTCATGGAAGTAAGTTTGGATTCTGCAGAATAAGCAGCCAAGAGTGAACCTCCTGGGTAGGGCAACACATTTATTTTTAGTTCTAGAAGAAATAGCCATACTCTTCCAGAGAGTGGTATCGTCTTCTTTTCCAGCAATACACAGGTATGTGTAAGGGATGCAGTTTCTCCACATCCTTGCTAGCTTTTAGTATTGGCTAGTGCCACAAAATTTTATTTCAGTCATTCAAATAGGCTTGTTTGTGATAGTCTGAGATCAAACCTGCTCAGACTTTTTTTTTATTTTTTTAATTGATAGTTTTCTGCCTACCATACTAGAATACACACACACACACACACACACACACACACACACACACACACACACACACAATGTATGTTGCTACAATCTTTGCCTATGCTTGTTATTGCCTTACTCCCATGTGTTTTCTTTCAGTGTTTTAAAAAGATACATTTAGTTGGTGTATACATTAATGGGTATGTGATGGTTGAAACTGTCAGCTTGACAAGATTTAGAATCACTCAAGGTATGTCTTTCTAGACTTGGGTTGAATAAGGTAGAATAATTTACCTAAATATGGGCAGCTCCATTCTACATGCTGTGTTCCTACATTGACTAAAAAGGAGAAAGTGAGTTGAACATCAGCTTCTCTCTCTCTCTGTTTCCTGACCATGGGTGCAATGTAAGCAGCTGCCTCCCAATACTGCTGTGATTGATGCCTTCTCCTGTGTCTGGATGACATCAGTCAGGTCACACCCGGTTTGTTTGTCTGGGCTTGGAGGAAAGTGTGAGGATCAAGAAATAGAAAGTAGAAGAAATCAAGATACAAAAGAAGAGATATAGGATAGAGTCATGAGGGCAACCCAGTGAATACTGAATCTGCTCGAGTTTATTTCTCATAGGCTTTCTATACCCCAATGCAGAGAGGAGGGGAAGACAAAAGACTTCTTTACCAAGATACAAGGAACAAACCAAGTAATCACCTTCTCAATACCCCAAGCATCAAGAAGCCACAGTCTAGGTCAAGATATCCTGTTAGTAGCCACACCTTGTGTCAAACCTCCGGTCAATAATCTTGAAGGACCAACTCTTTGACCTTTGGTCAAGGTGGAATGGATCCACATCCATGGGCTCTGACAAGATGACTTCCCCACAATGACGCACTGTCCCCTGGAGCCTCTGCCAGGTGTTTTGTTACAGCATTGAGAAGTAGAACTGACGGAGTGGGTGTCATTATGGTTTTTACCCATGGATGGATTTGCACTTTCCTAATACAACCTTATAATGCCCTTCCCCGTCTTTTCTTTGTCTCTTGTGGGTCATCCTCTCACCCCCAAGAAATGGCATTGCTCAAGTGGCCAAAAATGTTCAGCTTGTTTCCATGGGCTTAATTGCTGTTTGTTTACTTTTCCTAAGTGAATTATCTATTCAAATCATCTACTTTTTCTTTTTTATTGGAGGCTTTTTTTGGTGGTTGTTGTTGAATTCCCAGAGTCATTAAGGCACAATTTGGTGAACATGGTTTGTAATTTCTGCTCATTCTCTTAACGGTCTAGAGCAAAAGTTTGAAATGTTGATGATGCTCAATTTCTTTCTTCCTTTTAGTGAACTTGTTTTGGTATGGAGTCTAAATTTTCCTTTTCTACCTTCTTTTCACAACCGATCCTGGGGGTTTGTGCCTGCTAGGCTCAGCTGAGAATTTGTTGCTTATAGAAAATTCGGGAAGATTTTTTTCCCTCTTATTCACTAAACGTTTTATAGACTTATATGTGTTTTAGTCTCAGATTCATTAAAATTAACTTTTGTTTATGACATAAGATTTTAATCAAGAGTCCCATGACATCTCTTATTTAGAATAGTGAGATTAACAAGGCAGAGGTTAGGTCGGGTTTTAAAAATACTTGACTTTTATTTTTAACTTAGGAGATGACTAGGGCGTTGGGAATCTCAAGTGCTGAACGATTCCAGAAGAGAATAAAGAAAGGTGGCCATCTCAGCATATTAGTAAAGTCAATTGAGAACTCTATATTGCTCCAGAATGAGGTAAGTGCATGCTAGATGGTGGTGGATTGTTTCCCATCATTTCTGTTGATCCGTAGACATGATTAATGTTCCCACCCTACTGCCACAGGGCCTAGTTTCTTCTGTAGAGAATGGATTTTCAGTTGAATGACTTTAGGTAAAAGTCCCCCTGTTTTACCTATGCTTATCTTGCTCATTTCATTTTGTCCTCTGGAAGAAAATACCAGAGATCAACAAATTTTCTATAATTTTCTGTTTCTTTCTCTTGAGACAAGGTCTTATTTGTAGCCCAGCTGGCTTGGAACTTATGATACACTTAAGTCTGGCTTTGAACTTGTGGCTGTCTTACTTCCTCTCTGTTGGTGTGAATCTCACACGAATCTTTAATTTTCTTTTTAAGAGATAAATTTATTTCATTAATTTTAGAAAAGTATAGTTATTTCTTCCCGGAAGGGATCTGAGAGAGGCTTAAGTTAGGTGCTACTGATCCAATACTTAGCATAGGCTAAACATTGTCTTAAGAATTTTGTATATAATGAAGACTTTTCATTGAAGCCTTCAAAGGGATATTTTAAAATTAATTTTTTATTGCCTTGTATGTGCATGGGTGTCATTATGGGTCGAAGTCAGAGGACAACTTGCAGGAGTCAGTTTTCTCTCTCTGCTATATGGGTCCCAGGTATCAAGCTCAGACCACCAGCCTTAGCAGCAAGCAACTTGCCCACTGAGTCATCTCTCTAGGCTGTGGGTATCCTCTGTTATGATTTTCACTTCACAGACAAGACTGCTTGAGAAGAGAGAGACTGACGAATAGTCCTAGGGTTTTACAGCTGGGGATTCTTAAGCTGTGATTCAACTTAGGCAAAATGGTCTCCGAACAATATGCTTAATCATTTCTCCACCCAGCTTTCTCTCTATCTTATCCTTCGAATATAAAAAGACAGCTCAAGAGGGCTAAGAAATTTCATGTAGTGGATGATTTCCATATGAGAACCCAGTTTAGCCGAGATACATAGCAACTAAAATAGATCATAGCACGATAAAACCCAAGTATGTCTCTGTGCATGAGAAAGAAAACTAATGACTCAAATATATATTATACTACTCTGGGCAACTCCATTGATGAATTTCAACCTCCTCATTGGAAACTTATCAAGAAACACCCACTTGCTAGGAGGTGATTATGATGTCATTGGGACGGAATTCAAGGGATGTGATATTCTAATGACAGACAGATTGGTTTGCAATTCCACTGCCCATTGTTTTGTGCATTCTTGTCCACTCAGGAATGGTGACGGCGATGTGTCTCTCTCTCACATGCTTCTCCTTCATTAGGTAAAGATAGAAATGGCCTATCCACAAACGTCACCACAAACCTGCACTATCATATGACATCCAGGTCACAGATTTATTTCTGCAGCAACTTTATTCTTAGTTTCCATCATCCCCCTGAATGGAACAAGAATTTATAGCTCGCCGGTAAGTCCCCAGTTCATAGCAGACAACTGGAGGCCCGGCAAGGCAAACACTCTGAAGCCACACAGGAAACTTCTGCAGAGCCCGCGGGAAGCTCAATGAAAGAACTTCATTGTGTGCTATTGGACTGTGCGTGATTTTTGTCTCAACAAGATGTGTTTCCTTCTCCGAGGGACACTGCCAGAGTGTTTGAAGTGATGTAACCAGCTGTCCTAAAAATATTGGAAGTAAAGCAACAGAGGGTCCAGCTAAAAGTATAAAGCAAGAGCTACTTAACATGTCTGTTGACCCAGCTCAGGAATAAGACCAGAAAAGGACAGAAAAATAGAAACAAGGGGAGATTGTATTTATTTAAGTAATGTTGCTGTTGCTAACAATTTAAATTTAATGTTTTGAGTGGAGAGGCATTATAGAAAATCTGGTGTCATGTACTGAATGCTGCAAGAATCTGCCACCTGTTTACTGTACCCCAGTCCAGTCCTTTGTTCTCTGTGATTCCCCTATTCTCTGACTGATTGCGATGGTTAAACAAGGAGTGATATAAAGAATAACACACATTATAAACACACCATGTGGCCACCTACGTCCACAGAGCACATTGACTTTTATTTGTATTATCTAAACCATGTACTTCTAACTCAGTGTCTCAAAAGAAAGGAATGTGTTAAGATTTCCCTGTCATGTTTATATTTGGCTTTCTACCCGGGCTGCTCAGACTGTCTGCGAGGAAGACATCTTTAAAAGAGGGCAATTCCTCCTGTGCTGTCAATCTTCTTTCGGAGGTCAATTCTGCAACATCATGAAATTGCTATGAGTGTTTCCAACACTTTCTCTAATACTGTGCAGCCACCGTCTGTGAACCAACATGCTGCTTTGAGAGCACTCCCGTTGCTGGTACCCATTGGCCTTTTAAGTCATTTTTGGACATCTGTTGCTCAGCATCCCTGTCCCTGTGGGAACTGTCCTTCCTCTACTCCATCTGCCTCCAGAGAGGTTGCAAAATGGAAAACCTTGCCCCTACCCCCTCCCGAGGACAGGGTGCATCTATCATAGTCCTGCAGGAAACAGATGGCAGCCTCAAAGTGGGAAATAAGAGGATTATTTGATAAGAGTCTTTCCATTGGGGACAGGGTTCAAGAAGTCGGAGCTATTCAGGTGAGGAACAGGGGAGTACTGCAGCTGCCACTAAACTTAAGACAAGGGAGGTGTCTTAGAGTTTTTGTTGCTGTGAGGAGACACTATGACCATGGCAACTCTTATAAGGGAAACATTTAATTGGGGTGGATCTTATACAGTTTCAGAGGTTCAGTCTATTATCATTAGGATGGGGAGCATGGCAGTGTGCAGGCAGACGTGGTGCTGGAGCTGAGAGTGCTGCATCTTACAGGCAACAGGAAGTCAACTGACTGTCTCACTGAGGGAAGCTTGAGCCAAAGAGATCTCAAAGCCTGCCCCCCACAGAAAAATGTTTTCTCCAACAAGGCCATTCCTCCTAATAGTGCCCCTCTCTTTAGAGGCCATTTTCTTTCAAACCTCCACAGGAGGCAATGTCACTAGTCCCTGGAGAGTCCCTACACCTGACAGGGATAATATCTGACAGTACCTGAAGCTTTGAAGAGGGTTGCTTCAGGGACAAACTAAAAGGTAACTTAAGAACAATTCTGTAACCTTTCCATTCTCAGTTTCTAATCTCATATAAATGTCCTCCATTGCTCAGACCCAATGAAAAGGAGGGAAAAGAGAATCCTTCCAGTTTTATTAAAGATAAGCCCCCTGTCACAGATCAGATAGTGAGTGGATCATAGATCATATCAATGATTTCATAATCAATATCTATGATTTCATTGTCAGGGTCCCTCATAAGAGAAGGAAGTAGAGTACTAAAACTGGAATTCCCAAGTGAACATAGATGGTTGGCCTCGGGGACATCAGATGATTTCGACAGGGATGTGACCACTTAGGTACCCATAGTGATTGGTATAATCTCAGTCATTGCTAGTCATTGTTTGGAGAATTCCTTCCCTGAGAGATGTAAACAGTATCTATCCTTCCTCTTAAGGGCTCACTAACAAACCCAGGTACAGTTCCCCCAAAGTCATTCTGGGAATCCAGCGAGTTTATTAGGCTGACTTAGAGAACTTGTGGGAGGGACTGCTTTCAGCCACACTGGGAGGTCTTAACCGGGAGTGGATGATGGCTATGGTGTGGATGAGTCTTCCCTTGCAGTTAGCCTTTCCCTGTCTGTATCTGTTAGTACCTCTGAGACCACCAAGGCCAATTGGAATTAGGAAAGAAACAAATGGAAGGGATGTGCTGTGGAGTGGGCAAGAATCTCAGGGGAGGGGCCAGTGATCTCCTCTACCCCCTCACTCTCTGAGGGAAGTCAGCTGTCAACAAGACAACTTGTGATGGTTGTCTTGCAAGCAGACAGGGTGGATCTGGTTAAGATGGTGACTATTTTGCTCAGAGGACTGCATCCTGCAAGCACCATAATGACCATTTGTTTCTCAGTTTTGACCATAATCAGGAAATCACCAGGGCCCTTTTCCCAATCTCTTCTCCCTTACAATAGGTGATTTCAGCACACTACTGAAGCTCAGAGTCAGGGTGCCCTTCAGTGGGGAAGCCAATACTCTCTTGGGAGAGAAGGGCTTCTGTTTATTAGAAGGGACATGTGATATTGGTTCTGGGCTAATGATTCAGTCTTTGTCTTCTTAGCAGGGAATAAGACTTCATGGAACTGTCTGGCCTTGGTAGAAGCAAAGGCATGGATTATCTGCAAGAGGAGTTGGGAAACTTTCAAAGGCTTCTGTCCTGATGTCATATTTCAGAAGCAGGAACCTTGGTCTTTGGGTGGATGTACTCCACGATGCTTCTAATGGCTAAGGAAGAGCTTTTCATCTCTGCTCTTAATGCCGTTCTTATCCTGCGGAGTAGTGGGGTAAGAGTCTATAAAGTACCTTAGTCTTATACACTATGCACTGGCCTTTCAGAGAGTGTTTCCCAGAACCACCAACTGTTGTTAAGTAAACGGACACTATCACACTGAGTCAGCGGGAGGATGAAGCAAGAGAGGTGCTCCGAGTAAATAAATAAATGGAGAGGTGCTTTGGCTAAAACACTGAGTGCCTCTGGGCTGTATTTTGTTTTCATTGCAGGTCAGAGACTGTCTAGAATGCCCCACTGGACACAGAATTCTCAGTTGTCATTTGGAGCAGCAGCCCAGGCAGCTTCTGACTGAATGCATTGGTAGGATTTTATATTGGGCACAATTGCTTTAATCCCTCTCCATATTGATACAGGTAACAGTTTCTATCAGGTGGTGACCTCTGGCTCCTTGTCCAGCATTTCAACTTCTCTGACATATCCTTAACTTTTCCTCCCAGTAACCCTACAATTGGCTCCCTTACAACGGGCTCCACTTAAAGACCTGTCAACCCAAACATGCAATCTGAATTGGAGAGTAGGTGGATGTCTGTCTCTTCCAAAGCTCTGGAAGGTAGCTCCATTTCTGAAGTGCATCGCTAACTTCCAGTTATAAACGTAAACTCCATGTGTGTTAAAGTTAAAATCCCCAGGTTCACATGGTGTGGTTACAGGGTCTCGTCTGATGATATTGGTTGACCTTCTGACTCTCAGTAACAGATTCCACAGAAACCTGTCTTCGTTTCCATTCATGGGGTTAGAGTTTTGTTCCACAGAGAGTTGTCTTCATTTCCGACCATGGAGGCAGAGTTTCATTTTAAGCTTGAAGCTTTATGGGTGTGTGGGCATGTGCACATTTGTGTGCATATGCCTGTGTGCCTGTGTGTGTATATTCTGAAACTGAAATTTCTTAACCAGAATGAAGACTTCAGTCCATTGTGAGGTTTCTGTACGCTCGCTCAGTCTAAGTGTCTTTATCTGTGGAGTGAGTTAAAAGATGGTTGTGCCATTTATTGGTGCTAAGATGTGCCTAGCACCCTGCAATTCTTAACAGAAATGGAACGATAATAGCCACTCTGTCTTGATCATACAATAAAGGAATGACTTATCACAGAATACACCACACAGCTAATCCTCCATCATTCTAGCTTCACGGTCAAACAGTCAGCATGCGGCTTGTGTCCTGACTTGACCCCTTTGTTATGTAAAGTGGTACAAACTGATGAATCCACACAGACATTTCTTTGGGGAGATGACTAGTGGTTTTTGTCTGTCAACCTCAGATAAAGAAACCAGGCTTCTTGGAACTGGAAGGACAGAAGAACTTGGGAATCCGAGACTGTAACTAGCTGGACGTTGTGGGATCCTTTCCCTGGGAGTACACTGACACAGGGTGTCCCCCATCTGCTCAGGTCTAGATGACCTCTAAGTTTCCCTGCCTCTGGACATTCTTCGCTGCTTTCCTAGGGAAACAAGGACACAGATGCACTGCCTGAGGTCGCAGAATGAATCAGCATCTACTTGAAGATTCTGATTCCCAAACCTGGGCTGTGGCCTTAGGGGATGTGGGAGCCAGAACTGCTTTTACTGATTTTTTTTTTTGTCATTAAAAAAAAGCTTTGGAAATCACTTTCTCCTCACTAACACTATTGATTTTCGACTATTGATAGATTCTTAAAAAGACATTTGCATGTAAATTGAGCAGGCTCAATGATTAGCATTTGCATTTATATTAGCAGGGTGCTTATTGCCATTAATTATTTACTATGCTTAGCTCTCCTGAAAGTGGAATTTTGCCCTACATTTCAGAGCTGAAGCAGGTTTCTAAAGGCGGGTGGTACATTACCAAGCTCAGCATGGCTTAGCATCTTACCCCACCTAAGCCTGTAGAAAAGACTTCCATACACAGGTGAGCACTCCGCTATACAGATTTGCTTTCATACGGATCCTATTGTATGGAAGGCCCATCGTGCGTTGTTATGGAAACCATTGGTTCATTTGTGCTAGCGTGTTTGGCTAACTTGTACAGCGGAAACCTTTGGGATGTTCACAAAAGCAGAGAGAAAAGTCTCACGAACAAGGATGCATAAGGAACCTGTACCAAAACAGCAAGCAGTGTGTTGACACTTTCCTTCTGCCTCTGATCACTTCCTTGCTCTCTGTTGGATTTGGTTTTCTGAAAATTTCTCAGGTCCGTCTTCTATACTGTGGATAGCTTACCCATGAATCCCTCAGAGAACAAGTGAGGACTTCAAACAAGAATGTCAGGACCATGATGCTAGTGTCACCCCTACCACAGTTAGCGTCATTATCCAGGGGCCCCTTAGTCCTAGTATCAGGTCATTTGATGTCTCAAATCAAAAGCCACTGTGTGTGGTTGTTCCACCTCAGTGTTTTCAGTTTGAAGAGAATTCATGGGAAACCACTATGAATCAGAAACAAGGACAAAACAGACCACACCAATTTGTCCCTGATCTATACGTCTCAACATCATGGAGAGAAGACAGACTCACTAAATTACCCTCAGGCACAGTGCAGGGAAGGCTGCCCTAAGCTCTTTGTCTTCTGCAGTCAATGTCCAGGTGAGGTTGAGGGTTCAAGCTGAAGCTAACACAATTGAAGGGATTGCTGTGTTTGAACAATTCGACTGCTTACTGTCTGTATTAGCCTGCTAAATTCCTTCAACAGTTTTGTAAGGCAGATACTCTTATTATCTCTGGTCTGTAAAATGTAACACATATTGACTAAATAATGTAGGTTTTGAAAAGTGGGAAGACATTTGGCGGGATATTGGGTGGTGAAGAAAGAAGTCAGGGTGTTGAGTTCACATTGCCTGATGCATGGGGGCCAGAAATGGGGGATAGGGGAAGGGAAGGGGAAGATTCACAGGGAAGGAGACTCTACAAAGATGGAGTGACTGGAGGTCAGAAATGCCCAATAAAGGAATCTGAAGAGGTTTTCAAATAAAAAATAGATATCACTGAAAATATATGCTTATGTGTGTATATATTCACAGACGCATAAATTTAAATATTTTTAATTCTTTGAGAATAGCATACAAGGTATTTTGGTTATATTTACTCCTAATTCTTTCCTAGAACTCCAACAGTTCCGTCTTCCTATTCCAACTATGTGTTTTTTTTTTTCAAATAAGCCATTGTCACTAATTTGTGTTGTTCATATACTCTTGAGATTTAAACCCATTTGCTGGAGGCTGCTCCACCCACCAGGATCCATACCGTTAAACTAAACTGATTCTTCCTCTCTGAGAAACCATCAACTGTCCATAGCTCATCTGCTAGGGGTGACGGCTCATGAACCCCCTTCCTACTTCATGCTAGACTGTTGATTGGCTTCATCTTCTTCGGATCTTAAGCTGACAATTGCTGCTGCTGTGACTTCATGACCTACCATGTCCAAAATATACTGTTCCACCCCATTATCCCCTGACTTCCTGCTATGACAATCTTTTCACCCCCTCTTTCACGATGGTCCATGAGTCTTGGAGGAGGGATACGTATAGATGCTTCATCTGTGGCTGAACGTTACTCAGATCCTGATTCTTTGTACTTTAGCAAGTTGTGGTGTTCCACATTAATTACCATTCCGTGTACAAAGAAACTTCTCTGATGGGGTCTGAGAGCTGCACTAAACTATGTGTAGGAAGATATAAATTTAGAGAACACTTTGACACTATGTCCATTCATTAAAATAAAATATAGGTTTGGTCCTGGGGTCCCAAGAGATCCCAAACATCAGTTCTTGCCCAGATTTGTAGCACTAAGCATATACTTCCTCCTGTGAGTTGGACCTGAAATCCAATCAGAAGGCAATTGGTTAGCCCCATAAAGCTTGTGCCCTTGTTGTACCCATGGTCACACCTTGTTATGTGTCATTATTGCAGTTCACTTCTGGGTAAAAGTGTTGATGAGCTTCTGTCTCCCAGTAGCCTGCATTGTATCTGTTAGTACTAGCTAGTCATCAGGGAGGATGCTTCCTGGCTAGTACTGACTTGATTTCCCCATGTCTTATGATGAATGTATGTGGTATCTTCACCACAAGGGTCTTATAATCAATTTCTTCTAGGCAACCCAAGCCAATAACAATAGGCTGCATTGTTTTGAGGTTCTCCAGGATACCTCCAACTAACAACCTGAGGGGAGCTATCCCACACATATGAACTTAAAAAAAAATTGTCCATCTATGGCTTATAGGATGAGTACAATTCTAAGATAGCAAAGATAACACTTTTTTTTTTTAATTTTTTGAGACATGGTTTCTCTGTAGCTTTGCAGCCTATCCTGGAACTCATCCTGTAGACCAGGCTGGCCTCAAACTCACAGAGATCTGCCTGTTTCAGCCTCATGAGTGCTGGGATTAAAGGCAAGATCCACCACCGTTTGGCTAGCAAATGTTCTTATATGGGGAGTTTAGTTTCAAATTTTTAGATTTGTGCATTTTATATGTATTATTTTGAAGTTTAATAAAGTAGAAAGGATTCATTGATGGGGAGGCGAAAGAAAAATAAGGGAGTGGGAATAATAGAACACAGGTAAAGTGGGAATAATGAGGATGGAGGTTGAGATGGGGCGAGGGACGGGGAGAGGGATGGGGCGAGGGATGGGGAGAGGAATATAATCACATTTGCATTACAGAAAGAAAAGTAGGTTGGTCCTGTTTTTATAGTCGGATAGGGATTTCCTGGGAAATCTCTGGGAAAGTATCTACAAATGAGAAAGCCACAAAAAAAAAAAACCCAACAAAATTAAAACTATGTGTGGTGCTAGTGGTTGAGCCCAAGGCTTTGTGCATGCCAAGCAAGTGCTCAACCAATAGAATGATATATATATATATATATATATATATATATATATATATGTACATGTATATCAATATATCTATATCTATATCTATATATCTATATATATAAAATGTGTGTATGTATTTCCTTAACCCTCAACCCAGTAAAATTTGTATCATACTGGGTTTCTAAAGGTTCTTAGGATACCCTTTTATAATTATAAATGGTAGTAGTCATGGGATAGTGTAAAGCACTTGCTGAGTGTATCCAAGGCTCTCAGTTCAGCCACAGCACTAACTATATTTTAGATTTTGGAAAATACATAGAGAAGGCAGGAAAGTTGGGTAATTCTAGGAAAGGAATCTTCTTTCACTTAACATATGTCAATAATTTTGATGTCTTTAGATATTCACAGTCATGACTTTGAGTGAATGTCTTCTATCCAACAGGGATGCAATCATTAACTGTTCTCTCACTATGGGGCAGCCAGGTTTTGACACATACCTCATTTGCCTGTTTGTACTTAGAAAATGATGTCTGTTTATGTTTGTACCATTTCTGCCTATACAGAGTTGGTATCCCTCCCTAGTCTACAGGTATCGTGACTGTTACTGACACTTTCCACATTAGCTGCCCTTCCTGCCCACACACAAGCAAGTAGTAACAGAAAGAGGAGACACTGAGCTTGCACCGATGTGCAAAACGTGCACCTAAGACTCATGGCTACCAGTGCCCAGGAAGAAGTTTGAAGACAGAAGCCAGGCAGTGTTGGGCCACAGAGACACAGTATGTGTTAGGAATGTGTCTCCTCAGAGCCAGCATTTTGCCTCTGGAAAGAAGAACAGCAAGGTGGACAAGGTTTGGATGTGGTTACTGAGGCGGTTCTGAGAGACCGTGTCTCTATGAAGGTGTTAAGGAGTGTCTTTCTCTGAGGCTTACCTTGAAATTCCTACTCAGTCCGTACAGTGAGAGACATTGGGTTCAGGTAACATCTAGCTATTGTGACCTTCCCGTAGCTGTCTTGTTCTTGAGAGTCTAGGAAAAGAAATGTAGGGAGACACAGAGATAAACAGAAGCAGACTGTAGGGTGAGATGTGGGATATGGGAAGGAAACATGGAGTTTCCTTTCCTACTTAGCGCAGGTTTGGTCAAAACTTCTAATGGCACTCACTGGGGGCCAATGTCCATCTTGTATAGTTGGATGGAGATGTCTGATGTTCTTTAAGGGTTTTCAAATGATGCTAGACTGTCACTGGTCCAGGGGCTCAACCAAGAACCTTGAAAACTCATTGGTATTTGAGGGATGAAAATATAGTTATCCATTTCAAGGAATTTACCACCTAGCTTAAAGCTAAAGTCTTGCATCTTTCTAATCTCAAAACAAGAGATAAAACCAAACCATTTCTATATGAAAGGATCTGATTATCCCTATCATGGGGAGAAGGGGAATATAAATGGATTGGTAGTGAATATAGTGACTCTAAGGTGAGTGCCCCTGCTGTGGCTTGGGCAAGCCTTTGGTTGCCTATCAACACTTGGCATGCCAGGCAAACACTCCCACACTGGGATGCATCCCCAGGCTGCTTTGAACTATGTAGTTTCAGACAGTGTCTCACTAAGTTGTTCAGGCTGGCCTTGAACTCGCTCTGACGTCCAGGCAACCCTCAAGAGTGCCATCTTCCTGCCTGCCTCAGCTTCCTGAGTAGCTGGAAACTGCACCATGACTCCATCTCCATCTGGTGTGTAGTTGAAGGCTCATTTGTTGTCCATTTCCACGCGCTGTTGAACTGTGCCTTCGTTTTCCTTTCTGCGGGTTGGAAGTAATCAGAGCTTATGAACCCCGTGGAAGTGTCAAACACATTAACAAGTGGGAGGATGTATAGAGTCTTTGAGAGATCGTTGTTTAGTGATGCTATCACAGGTCAAGGGACCTCAGCTCCTTGTTTAACATGCATTTTACCATAGGTTAAATTTCCATAATAAACCATACATTCTTTATGTGTATGAACTATATTTTGAAATTTGAATGGAGTTACAAATGTGTTAGCTTCCTACATAAATAACACAGAACTTTGGCATTCTTGCTTCCTGTCATTTATTTTAAGTATAACCACCAGTAAACAATAAAGGGGCTGAACCTAGGAGCCTGGGGCCCTAGGGACTTGTTTTATTCCTTATTTTCACACTTTCTCCTTGGAGTTATGACTTCATATTTTCTAAAAAAAATTTCACATTTCTTTGGTTTCTTCTTTATGGGAGGGAGAGAAATCCTTTTTGATGGGAGCTCTGATGGGACTGTGAGGAGATGGTTTATGGGGAGCTTAATGAGCATCTATCATTAACTATTATTAGTAAATGAGGGGTGGGGTTTACATGTTCTCTTGTGTAAGAGTGGTTACTTCATAGAAACTAAAATTATGCATTAAATTCATAGTGCCTAGCTAAACATATCATTCTCCTATAGGAAAGTGAGAACTTCTCATTGTCTGACTCAAGAAATAATTCTAGCTAATCTCTAAATGTCAGTCATTTTTCTCTCCATACTTTCAAAGCAAAAGGAGAATGGTACCCACATTTATCCCACGTCTCTCCTGTGGATACGCAGTTTTCTCCTTCTGTGGTGTCTTCTCCTCTGTTTTTAAAAATGAGCTTCCATTATCAATGAGTAATCTTTATCAGTCTATTAAACAAGGCTTAAAATTATGTTTCCAAAGATATCATTTAAAATACACATAACTGAAGAACAACCACCAAAACTCTGTGCGTATTTTTATTTTGTTTTTGCTTTATACATGTACAAATCATTCTAAGTACCTAAAGGTGAGATTGACTAGCTCTAGGGTAGAAATTCTTGGTGGATATTAAATTTATTAGAAAGCTAACCAGTCGCCTATGCACTTAAATTGCAAATCAATATGCTCTCTTTATAGAAAGTTAGAGTAACAAATCCTTGCTTTAAGCATTTTTGGCATGTGTGTATGCTCATAGTGTCAAACTACATAAATGGAAAATCTAAAAAATTTGGATGCTCTGTTGATGAGTTTGCTAGATAAAGATTGCTTTTTAAGCGACTTCTTTAACATCAGAACAGTAGTGAGATAGATCGTAGTGGCATTTACATTTTCTGTGGTTTTAGTGTATTAGGCATTTTTGAGAAAAAAAAGAAAGAAAGCTAAGTTATGGAACGGAATAACTATTTCAGCTTAGGTTTAATTTACTTGGAGATCTAATGAGTTTCAGAGCTTCATTGTGCGTTCAAATGATCCAGACAAGGAATCCTTTCATTCTGAACTCAACAAGGTCATTTTACTATTTCCTTACAAGGCTGTTACCAGAGGGTATCTTTCAGTTGTATTTATTCTAATTGCTTACATTTTTTTTGTGCCCGCATATGCGTTGTGTGTGTGTGCTAAGTGTGTACATGTGTAGGTGACTGAGCATTCCAGTTTATGTGTGTCTGAATGTGCACACAGGTAGGTGACTGTGCACTTCTATATGGGTGAATGTGCATCCCTGTGTGTGCCTGAGTGTGTATATGAGTAAATGAATGTGCTGGCCTCTTTGTGTTCACAGGGACTTGGGAGGTCAACAATGGGTATCTTCCTCAGTTACTTCCACTGTATTTTTGGGAACAGGCTGTCTGACTGAATCTGGAGCTTGCTGTTTCAAGTAAGCCTGCTGGATATAGAACTTCCAGGGCTTGTTTGATTTTTTTCGTCATTGCTAGGGTTCAAGAGTACACTGTCTTCCTAGACTTTAACATATATGCTCAAGATCCGAATTCAGGATGCCATGCTTGCACATTTTATCTACTGAGCTATGGTCATATTCCCTACTTTGGTTCTTTATAATGAGCTAAACAGTTGAGAGACTCCCTGTCGCCAAACAATAGTGTAAAGCAGTGGTAAAATGTGATTCAGGGCAAGTAAGTGTTGGATCAGGTATGAGCATTAATTCCAATACTCACGACACTTTGAGAGAAATGAAAAAGAAACTCCTCCTTTATCACAGGCAGAACAGTTACAGTAGATAGGTACCATGCCACGGTCATGTGTGAGCTCACTGCCCTTGGGAATATCTGCTGTTTTATCCCTAACTCACAGGTCTCTGTCCCATTCTTTTAAGGCCCTGTTGTTGGCCAGTGTTATATCTACTGGGTATTACACTATCTTGTATGTGTATAAAGGGGAACAATTCGAATTGTTAGCACTTCACAAAGAAAACAAAATTAAAATAGCATACTCTTATCATATGTAGTAAGAGCAAGAATATCATGTTGTTTAGATTTTATTTCCTGAGTCATTGATTGGTTTATGCAACAGAAATGAATTATATCCTGTCCATTGGTTATAATTAGATACTAATCTAATTACAGATATTAATTTTTTCTTTAATATATGATTTTTACTAATTCTTTGAGAAAGCTGTATAATGTATTTTGGTCATACTCCACTTGCAAATGTGGTTGAGTACTATTAATGAATAGTCTTATATTTTGAAAATGATTTATCCTAATCTATAATGGCTTTATTGTTCTGTAATTAAAGAGCTGCAGATACTCAGACTTTTTTTTTTATGAATGTGGCATCCCAGGCATTATTAGGAGATCCAGATAATTAACAAATAGTCAACTTAATTACCAAGAACACTTCTGAATATAAGGCCATTAGCAAGTGGACTTACAGAGAAGCTGATAGGGAAACAGCACTCATTCTGTTAATATGTATTTCAGGATAACACCTCAGCCTGAAATGGGAAAGGCTGAAGCATAAGCAAAACACTTTACTGACGCTTATCCAGCTTTAGAAGTGGTACGCATGGCATTTGACTACCAAGAACATACTGTGTGACACCATTCCTTGAGTGACATCAGCAAACATTTACTCATCCCAAATAAGGAACTGACAACAGACCAAAATAAGGGCACCATCAAAATCCAATTGAGTAAATCAATTAGTTTTATTATAGTTACTATAATATTATAGCTTGTATACTATACTATTATGGGGATGGATTGTTTATAGGAGCAGAGATTACTCAAAGGCAGCTGCATCACCCCCAGCATGGGTGACAGGTCATGAAAGCTGGAACTCTGGCATTAACAGACAACTCAGTAGGGCTGAGGGCATCTTTTATAGCTCAATTAGTCTGAGCCTCCTCCAGGCAGTTCATCCGGTCTGAGCCTCTTCCAGGTAACACAAAATATTTGAGAGAATCCCCCAGCAGTTTCTTGATTACTTAAGTTTGAAGAGGTGGTGGCTTACTGCATCAGCTCAGGTTCAGGAACTCCCTGAATCTTTGAGTTGTTTACTTCTGGAGTCTTAATGAGCCTCTCAGAAGGATGGGATATTTCACCTCCCTTTAGATCATCCTGGTTCAAAAGAAGCTTGAATGTAAGATGAAACGTTTTCTGTCTATCTGAGAGAAAATTGCTGCTCAAGGAAGGATGGAAGTTTGTGCTATTAACCAATAAACTCCAAGAGATGCTCCAAGAGATATGTTGCTGGGCAAAGAATTAGAATCTCTGTTGGTTCTAGAGGTGCAACCGTGCAGATATACATGACATTACTGATAAGAGAAAAGGAGTATACCTCTTTCTCTTTACTTTCTTGCCCTGTTTTGATGAACACTCTCTGGAATTTCCATGGGGAAAGAGTCAAATTTGGGAGATAAAACTTAGATACCAGTAGGAACTTGAGAAAGGGTCTAGAACAAGATAGGACCCACTTGAAATTTCAGGAGCTTTAGGTAATCTGAGAATTAAGGAGATCTTTTTCTTACTTCCTATGTATAGAGCTTCGAAATGAAAAAAATTCTGGTTTCTTGTCCTCCTTCTGTGGTAGGCAAGGGGGTTCTGTTGATGTGTGTAGACATGGATCATAAATAATCCCATAGAGGTCTCTCATTCCCAGTCATAGGTTGACTGAGTGCTGTGATGTGGAGGTAAGAAGGTTTAACAGAGAAGAATCACCCTTCACAAGGGTGTCTGTAACTCTACCACCAAAGAGCTGAGACTGGCTGGTTTCCAGGGAGTACAAGGTCAGGTGATGCCCCGGATTTCTCTGTCTTGTCCTTCACTTGCTCACAAGATCGTGAAGAGCATCTCTAGGAAGAGTCCTTCGCTGTGTGTCATCAGGACTCTGGAGTCTTCAACCTCACCAGAAAGATATATATATTCCAACTAAAGACTTGAGTTTATTGTTAAAAAGAAATCAAAACCAAGTTTGCATCTTGTCTTTCTGAGTTTGGGCCTGATGCCAGGATTGTATCAGAAGTATACACAGAAGTGAACAGCTTGTTTTTAGCAGTCAGTTCCCATCTTGTAGAGTAAGAAAAATGCTTTTTATTTAGAGAGGTGCGAACAGAAAGGGGAGACACTGGCTAGCAGGTCGTTCCTCTGGACTTTGAATATTTACTCCCACAGTTTTTACGATTAAAACATTGGGACTCTTACTTCACCCCTTGCCTTCCCACTGATGGTGCTAACATGACCTGCCTCTTTCTGCCCTCTCTTTTGGAGCTGCTATAGGCAGGCAGAAAAGGAGCAAGATCTCTGATTTCTCTTGTGCTCATTGAGACAGTGTGGAGAAGAGCCACAGAGGAATTCTGGCAGCTTTGAGCACTAGAGAGGGAGGAATATTGGGAAGAGGCCTGAGAATAGGAGTAAGAAATGGGAAGATTCCTTCCAGAAATTGTCAGTAGTGTATGTGGTGGGTGGTAGTGGAGAATTATGGATTTTTCATCAAGTTGAATGGTACTAGGAAATAAAGGAATGAACTAAAACCAGGAGAAAAATCCAGTTGGGTGGGAGTATTTTCTCTCTGGTGATGTCAGACCTCCTTTGCTTCTCTAAGCAGGGACCAGAACTTGCCAGTTCCAAACAGCAAGTGGCTTCCATTCTGACTCTCACATAGATCGTATGTCATATAGGTGGAATTGATCAGTTTCAAAGATCCGAATGCAGTGAACTCTAACAACACAATTGGAGAAGGGCATGCCACATCTTCAGCTAACTGAGGATAATTTTCTACAACTGAGAGTTTAGAGTTAGTACAATTATCTGGGGTTCTGGGACAGGTTTGTCCCCAACGTGGAGCCTTCCCCCGTTTTTTCCCTTAGAAGGGATAGTTGGCTATGTCTAGACACATTTTCCTTGTCACTACCAGTGTAAGTGTGGGCTGACATGTCCTGCTGTCTCATCATTAGAGGCTGCTGCTCACGACTTTAAAATGTACAATGCACAGGCCATCCTCTCTCACAAAGAATTATTCAGCTCAAAATGTGAATACGCTGTTGCTGAGAAAGAGACTCTCATTCCTTATGTGCATTCCATGTATAAAGAAGAACAAGGTGGACATTCACAATGCCTTCTCAGAGGGCTTTGCAGATACCTGCTACCCATGGGACATGAAGAATGATCGTTAAGTAGTAACAGTGATTATTCATTCAAATGAAAGCCTAAAAATCTTATTTTTCAAGGTAGCAGATTTTAAAGAAGTGGTATTATTTTGAAAAATTGATTTCATTTCCCCCCAATAAGCTTTTGTCTTAATAAGCAGAGACTGCTCTTATGTTTTCCAGTTGCCCAGACCTAAATAATCACATAGAAACTATATTAATTACAACACTGCTTGGTCTATTAGTTCAGGCTTCTGTGTAACTCTTACACCTTAAATTAACTCATTTCTATTAATCTATGTATCACCATGAGGCTGTAGCCTACTGGTAAGATTCTGGCATTTGTCTCGTTCAGCAGCTACATGGAGTCTTCTTGACTCCGCCCTCTCTCTCTCTCTCTCTCTCTCTCTCTCTCTCTCTCTCTCTCTCTCTCTCTCTCCCAACCTGGCTATATTCTGCCCAGAAATAGACCAAAACAGCTTCTTTCTTAGCCACTGTTAATAAAACATATTTATAGCATGCAGGGGGAATCCCACATCACATCTTTTAGGTGTGTTAATGGGTGTGAAGTGTTATGGGAGATAACAGTGGGCAAACTCATAAAAATAGTTAATTAGACTGATGATTGCATTTTGCATTTTCACACGTGGATCTGTTTCATATCAGATCTCATAAAGAACAAAAGTGTTCAAGGCAGATGAGCAGGCGAATGATTTGAATGTTCTTCAGAATGGCCTTGAGAAGAAAATAGTCAGTCGTTAGGAGAAAGACTACAGCTTGTTCCTGCCGTATCAAACAGAGTACAAAAGCTTACCATTTGCACAAAGGCCTTCCATTTTTATCCCTGTCAAAGCTGTCTTGGAGGACCTTACAGTGGGGAGAGGAGGCCATGTGCACCGTGGCATTCGTGTCTCTCTCCTGGTTCGCCTTCCTCTGAGCACTCAACTCCATTTAACCATGTTGGGAGAGGATCGACTATTCAAAGGCTCTAAAGCCAGCAAGTAGGAGATCTTTAGGATGTATCACTGCATGCTTGGATTGATAATGAGCAACGTTTGTAAGGACAGAATCTTAATAGAAACCTTTTAAGCTCTTATGAATTCCCATCAATAGAACTAATAAGCTTATGCTCTCAGGCTACTGTATGTGTCTCTTAAGTAAAACTAATTTTACTTAATCTTAATTAGGTTTCAATTTCTATTTTGTCTCCTCAGTTCCTGCATTATTCTCTGCATTATTACAGCTTATGCTTAGACTGGCTGTTATGGGAAACCAAACTCAAGGAGGAGAGAAAGAAGCAGGGTATAAGCAAACCTGTTTAGGCAATGAGGTGCTGAGGACCAAACCATATTTGACTGTGCAAAAGGTTGAAGGTGTGCCTGTGTAACCTGTTTACTCCAAGGTTGAATTTGCACAGAAATGGTCCTTTTCCCAGATGGACCACTTTCCATCTGAAGCAGTTAGGTACTTTTACTGCCTAGAAATATCTTATTCAAATATCTAGGGTCATACTTTTGCTAGCATTTAGATGTTGCCTAAAGTTACTAAAAGTCCAGCTATAAGCTGCAGCAAGCGTGCTTCTAAACTCAACCAATCACTTCCCTGTAACTACACACAACTGCATGACCTGAGCACCCTCTGAAGAAAATGGTACGCAGTGTCTCATAGCAAAGCTCATAATGGATCACTTCATCAATATATGGCTTTGTTTTCTAATATTTTTAAATTTCATGATATTGGGTTGCAGCATTTATTTTCAACTTCTTAATTCCGTTCTCTGATATTAGAGATTATTTCTTAAAAGCAACTGAGTTTGGGTCAAAGCCTCTGCTGAAAATCGATACCCCCCTGGTCCATTGAAAGTTCTTCCAGCAATGCTCTCCTGTGCTTCCAAGTGAAGCTCTCTGGTCCAGGAGCATTGTAGTGCTGCTGCCCACTCCTTCATCCTCAGCCCTATGACGTGAAGCTAGAACATCTCCCCTAAGGCACGAATGTGCACTGTGGTCCAAACCAAAGCGTGACTTGCTCACCTCACACCAGAATCAGGAGCAACTGTAGCAAGTATAAAAGCTAGTGGAACCAAAAAAGAAAAAAAAAAAAGAAAAAAGAAAGAAGCTGGGCGGTGGTGGCACACGCCTTTAATCCCAGCACTCGGGAGGCAGAGGCAGGCGGATCTCTGTGAGTTCGAGACCAGCCTGGTCTACAAGAGCTAGTTCCAGGACAGGCTCTAAAAAAGCTGCAGAGAAACCCTGTCTCGAAAAACCAAAATAAAAAGAAAAGCTAGTGGATAGAGGCTGAGTTATCTAACCGTGGTCCTGAACATTGTCCTGTATTGTGTAGCTCCGTCCTCAACATCAAAGCACTCCTTTTACCAGGGGGTAGCAAAACTAACAGGCCTCATGAGTTGCCTCCCCAAGGCTGTATAAGCAGTGAACACTCCCTGGGAGAGGGGAGACTCTTTGGTGGAGCTGTCTAACAAGTCAGGCAATGAAGTCCCAGGGTTGTAGCTTTTGCGAGCTGTCACTCATGCTGGGGTGGGCTTTCAGCAACCTAGGTGTGCATGATTCACCTATTTTCCCACAGCCCCAGTGAACTCATTAGAGATTGGTGGAATAGTTTCCATGTTTTTTGTCACCAGTCTCGCTGGACTCAAGGGACATTTGTTTGCATACTTTTGATAAATTCATGTAGTGTCCTGGCAGTCTTTTCACAATTTTCCATAATCTTCTATCGACATCTAAACTAAAGCTTTTATTTGGTATGGGAAGTCATTCGGTCTATGTGTTGCTTTTATTGGTTATTGAATAAAGAAACTGCTTTGACCTATAGCATGGTAGATCAGAGTTAGGTGGGAAAAACTAAACTGAATGCTGGGAGAAAGAAAGCTGAATCACAAGACGCCATGTAGCTGCTAGAGAGGAAGGGCACAATCTGCCAGCTGGAACTTTGCCAGTAGGCCATGAGCCTCGTGGTAAAATTTAAAATAATGGAAATGGGTTAATTCTAGATGTAAGAGCTGGCGAGCAATACACTTAAGCTACTGCCCAAACATATATTGCAAATAATACAGTTTCTGTGTGATTATTTCAGGAGTCTGGGCAGCCTCCTACATTTATTCATCAAACAACCCTGCAGCTGCCCCGATGTCATAAGGAACCTGGGTTTCCTTAAACTTAAGTTTAAGGAAAGTGAGCTTTGTCTTCGGACTTCAGGTGACAATTCTTAGGAAATTATGTAACATAAAGGAAGGATGCAGTGGCAACTGATGGTGGGTGAAAACAGAGATAGAGGAATCCGATTGCATTGTGTGTTTTTACAAATGGTACTTGGACATAGTCAGAGAACCAAAGACCAGGGTTGGGAAGATGCATCCAAATGAAGAGTTATTCTTTTAAAAGATGATAGTTAGCCTAGATTATTTGTGCACCTCCATTTTGCATACATACATATATATGTATCTCTTCCATCCATCCATCCATCCATCCATCCATCCATCCATCCATCTATCTATCTATCTATCTATCTATCTATCTATCTATCTATCTATCTATCTATCTATCTTTTCTAAGAAGCAATTTGACTAAGCACCAAATGAAGTTTATACTGACATCCTATTCTTTAGATGTTGTGCTGTAGCATGAATAATAAACACCCAGAGATAGATATTGGGGTTCAACCTGTACACCAGAAAAGCAAAGCAATCAAGCCACTAGAGAATTCTTACCTCTATCAAGGCTGGGCAACTGCAAACTAACCAGCCTAAGCTTCTATCTTCTCCCATTTTATATTCCTTCTAGTGCTGGGATGAAAGGTGAGATACCACCACCTGTACTTGTTTCTGCATTGATCTTGTGTAGCCCAGGGTGGTCTTGAACTCACAGAGTTCCATCTGATTCTGTCTCCCAAATCCTAGGATTAAAGGCTAGTGCTGCCATTACTTGACCTCTAGTAACTTTAGCTTTGCATCTTGTCTTCAGGCAAGATTTAATTATCAAATACAAATAGTATACCACTACATAGGGCCTGGACATATCTTTTATTTTTAAAGGAGAGACATGTTGAAATATAGTTAAACATATTCAGATAATGGAGGTAGAACATCATTTAGAAGATACCAAAAGGAAACGGTAAGTGTGGAAAAGATTTACTACAGGAATCAGAAAAAAGAGGAAAACCTAGCCTCTTCTATGGGATAAAAATTAAAAATATAAAAGGAAATAAAAGTATTAAAATATAAAAATAAAAGGAAAAGATAATGAGGTTATCATAAAACAGTATCCAGAATCATTGTTGGATGAAATTATGTTTGGGTAGAAATAGACATTGTTGAAATTCATGCCAGCAAGTAGGTCAATTCCGAGTGGAAGTAGAAACGCAAGCAATGAAATTGGTCTTTTGTCTTTTTATTGGCAAGTTTGAAAGTTTTACCAGGGCACTGAAGGGGGCGGGCAAACTGACAACAAGGAGAAAATGGAGCCAAGTTGAGAATTCCAGGCATTCCAGAAGAAAAATAAATAGGAAGGAGAACAGAAGAAATGATTTAAATGTGTAATTAAATGAATTTCCTGAGCTGGAAATGAAAGAGCACACAGATAAAAAGCTCTTACCGTGTTCAAAGACAGTGAAGAGAAGAGAGAGCGATGGGATGCTTGAATTACAGGGAGGGGGAAGAGGGAGACTGTAAGCCATTCGTGTGTGTGTGTGTGTGTGTGTGTGTGTGTGTGTGTGTGTGTGTGTAGGTGAAGAACAAAAGAACAGAGCTGGGCTGGCCTGAGACCCAAGTCTCCCCTGGACAGCATGGAGCTGCCTAGGCAGAGGCAGCAACACTAATCTGATCATTGTATATGAGCAGAGTTAAAAAGTATCCATTCACAGACATGGAAGGCGCTTACAGATACATTGAAATCATGCCTCCCTCATTTCCACCCATAGCAAACTACTGGGTAGAGGAATTTGCACCTGTGAAATTCCAGCAGCGTTTCAATGCAGGTGTGATGTGGCTGTCTGTCGCAGCACCTGGTGGTGTAAATGACTGATGAGAGTCTGAGCCAGCGCTTGCTTAGCTCCCACATGCTGGGGGAAACTGTTATCTTAGCAAAGGCCCCTGAACTGTCAGTGTTAATAAAGCTATGAGAATTTGAATGGCATGATGCTCCCTCTCTTCAGTGTCATCCGGATGAAGGGTGAGAGTTAGATGCTTCGGATTTATTTTATTTTGTGAATAATATGTATGTACATGTGTTCCCATATGGTGTGTGTGTGTGTGTGTGTGTGTGTGTGTGTGTGTGTGTGTGTAGTCCTGAGGACAAAATTGGATGCTTTTCCGCTTGTCTGAGATAGGGTTCTTTTGTTGTCCACTGCTGTATACACAAGGCTGGCTGGCCTGTCAGTTCCCAGGGACTCTCCCTGTCCCTACCGCCCTTCTGGCTCTTGGAAGGACTGGCTATAAAGATGGGCCAGTACCTGCTTTATTTGGGTTCTGGAAACAGGGGTTCAGGCAAGCACTTTAATTACTGAGCCATCTCCCTATACCAAATAATTCTATATTAAGTCATGTTCCCTTGTTGCTGAAGCATCTTTTGGGGTATCTGTAGTAAATTTATTTGAAAACCCTTGTTTCACTTCACGGATGAAATGTTTCATGCAGTGTAGGCGCTACTGTGGGTTTGGACATGACTCCAGGCTCCATAAGGACCTGATACTACTGCTTCGCTCACTCCACCTCCTTGGGAAACTGTCAGTTTGGGGACTCAGCTTTCTCATCTATAACACTAACATATTATGTATTTTCTGCACTACATTTTTTGTGAAGAATAAATAACTCATCTTTATTTATCATAAATAGATATAAAATAGAGCAATATCTAATGTATATTTCAGTAACAAGAGCTGTGAATTTGTATCATCATGTCCACATGAGAAACATATTTTACATGCACGCTCACACACACACACACACACACACACACACACACACACACACTACAAAAAACCTTAAAAATAAGCTATGGGTATTTATTATAATTTCACATTCATCATGCAATAGTGGGCTGTGCTGTTGAAGTCATTCTAATCATACTACTTTTTAATTTATTGGGCTTAATTTTGCAACCCCCCAAGAATCCAGGCAAGTAATGTTTTTTTTTAAGATTCGTTTTTATTATTTTAAATTATATATGTATGTATGTTTCTTTGTAGGTTCCACACATCCTAGTCATATGACTTTTTAATTCATTGGGCTTAATTATTTTCCTCAATTCAGGGAAGTAAGTTTCTAAGATTCATTTTTATTATTGTAAATTATATGTATGTGTGTATGCCTCTGTGTAGGTTTGTGAATGCGAGGCCAGAAAAGGTGGTAGATCCCCTGGAGCTGGAGTTGGGCAGTTATGAGCTGCCAAATGTGGATGCTGGAGACTGAGGAGGATTCTCTGTAAAGGCAGAATGTACTACTAACCCCTCATCATCCAATTACGTCTCATTTAAAGAGATCAGCAAGGTATCAGTTTCTCTCTTATCCTGGAGCTTTGTTCCCTTTGCTTCATCCTCAAAATGGGAGGGAAGAGAAGAGGAGGCAGCTAAGGAGACCTGGGGGAAATACTCAGAGTTGTACCAGATCTTTCCTGTTCCCTCCATTGCTCTGCTCTTCCCATGATGGTGAGGAAACACATGTGCCCCAAAGTACTTTAGTGGTGTTCACAGCCAGAGAAGTCATCTTCTATACCTTCAAAGGAGTGAATTAAACACGATCATGGTGTCTGACATCTACCCCATATTTACCCTATACAGAGAGCTGGATAGAATTAGTATTTGATGGATGGCTGAAGTTTTCTGAGGTAGTGGATTGATGCCCTTGGGCAGGTTTGGCATTTAAAGCCAGTCCTTGCTATTTTGTATTCTATTCCAGGCGACAGAAAATGGCACAGCTCTCTCAATGCATTCTTTCACCTGCGCCTACACGCCACATCTCGTTGTGACAACCTTCATGGGTCTCGTGCTCAGCTCTCAGACTCTGTGCTCTTTTTCAATAATTGAACGTTCACTTTGGGAGAGATCGAGGTGGGTAACCATGGTTCGTAAGCAACATATGATGTAGATTTTGAGATATGCCCCTGTCTCAAACAAAGATTTTACACATTACCTTGTTCCCCCCCTTCTGAGTACTTTTGTTTTTGTACACAGCAAGGCTGTCTTTTGTTCAGTGAAACTCTTGGTACATTACTTATTTTGAAACCAACCTCTCCAGCTGTTTTCAATTTTTCTAAATTTAGAATTTCTTTTGATAGAGAGACTTCCTTAAGACTTCCTATTTGAGGATTTTAGTTTAGTGTGTGTGTGGGAGGGGGGGGGTCACAAGTATTATTAGCCTTTTTAGTATCAATATTATTGAAGTAAATCTCCCAGATACTGACTAATTTAAAAAACCATCCCTCTTGGTAACTTTCTAAGTCTATAGTTTACAATAATGATGAATTTTAATGTCAAGAAAACTTACTGTGTGCTAGGGACCAAGTTATGTGCTTTGTATATGTAGATTAATCTAGTAAAGTATTCCAATGACAGTAAGAGAAAGATCCTACTTTCATGTGGTGTCTATTTGTATTTTTACATGTATGTATACATGTGTGTGTGCATGTGTGTGTATGTGTTCATGTTCCTGTGTGTGTATATTCCTGTATTTGTGTCCCCATGTGTGTACAGGTGCATTCCCCCCCCCTCTGTGTGTGTGTGTGTGTGTGTGAATGCACATGCACTCATGCATGTGTGTTCCAGTATGGAACTAGACAAGCAAGCCAGTCTTGCTGGTCAGCAAACCCCAGAGATCTGCTTGTCTTTTCCTCCTCAGTGCCTGAATGTCAGTCACTCACTGCCTTGTCCAGAAGTTTTTTAAAACTAGATTTAGGGACTCAAACTTGGGTTCTTATTCCTCTATAGCAAGCCTTATACTGATGGAGTTACTTTCAAAGAGCCAGGAGCTCTTTGGGGGTAATCATGGGGTAAGAGTAATAAGAATAGATTGCATACATATAGGAAGTTATCAAAAGAAATTTTAAGTAATAATAAAATCTTAAAAATAGTACTTAAATTTCTTGAAAAGTTTCCCCACCTCTTTCTTCTTTCTCTTCCTTTAAGATACTAAGGATCAATCTTATGATCTCATACATACTATGCAAGTGCCACACCCTTAGAAATTAAATAAATTAGCTGATATACGACAATTTGACATATTTATTGGTAGAGTGTGACAATTTTCAACTGTGTATTTAACTTATAATGATGGGTAATTGGCATGCTTGATAGTAGGACATCCATGAATAGAGAGAAAAGAAATAGTTGTACAGGTTTTGACAGAAACATCAAAGGTATTGAAACCCATTCTCTCCACTGCCCCATTCAGTCACACTTTGATTGGCACCTGCCACGTATTTGTGTTAATTTCCCTAGCCAATCCTGTATCCAACAGTGGCAGGAATATGCATTAGTTTCGGTAAGACATTGTTTATTTATTTATTTATTTATTTATTTATTTATTTATTTCTACAGTTTCCAGAAACAGTTAAGAAGTTGGGGGGAGTGGGGAGAGTCCTAAAATCTTCAATTCTTAGCTTTGAGGAAGTTAGTTATTGACCAATGCGAGCCGTCTATTGAGAAGAAAATGAGGGAGAGTTCAATGAGTGCCATGTGGAAGTATTTAAAAACAGTTGTTCCACGTGTCTGCCTTACCTTTGGCAAAAATTTGTAAGAATCTTATCTCTTCTTTCTGCTTGGGCTCCTGCTGTGAGCCAGAATCACGGAGGGGGAGACATGTAGTCTGGAAAACCCATGTTCTGAAACATGCCTCTT